>NC_134843.1:39173058-39513934 GCF_965363235.1 Mytilus galloprovincialis | reverse complement strand
TTCATTTATCATTTATTTATCATACTTTTCTATCTTAAAATGAAAACTTTTCAACATTTTGGAACTTTTTTTGTCTCCTTCAGTCATTTTTATTCCGATTGAAAGTTTTTTTCTGGTCAATAATAGTTTTTTCTTAAAAATTTACTGTCTGATATGAATTATTATATTTTTCAGACCTAGAATGAAAAAGTGGATTGAAAGTGTACACAGTTTAAGGCAGTACAGAGTTACCTCCCGGAATAAAACAACGTAAGCCAATCAGACAACAGTTAACTGAAAATGTGTGATACTTCTTTTACGGCCGCGTTGGTGATATATAAAGAGTCGCTGTTAGACGGAAAGTATTATTTAACTAATCACCACAAATAGTTAAACATGTCAGGCAGAGGAAAAGGAGGTAAAGGTCTAGGAAAAGGAGGCGCCAAGCGTCACAGGAAGGTGTTGCGTGATAACATCCAAGGTATCACCAAGCCAGCCATCCGTCGTTTAGCAAGAAGAGGTGGAGTAAAACGTATATCTGGACTCATCTATGAGGAAACCCGTGGTGTCCTTAAAGTTTTCTTGGAAAATGTCATCCGTGATGCTGTCACATACACAGAGCACGCCAAGAGGAAGACTGTCACTGCCATGGGATGTTGTCTACGCTTTGAAACGTCAAGGACGTACCTTGTACGGATTCGGAGGTTAAACAGCCACCCAGCTAATATCAACAACGGCCCTTTTCAGGGCCACCAACATTTTTCAAAAAGAATCTTAGATTTGTTGTACATCGTTTTAAACAAAATCTTGAAATCAAAGCTTGCTCCCACTTCTATTCTTTTCTCTAATGTTCATGAATTTTTCAACCGTTTTCTTGTTTTCCCTGATCCTGATCCGCAACTATTTTCTCTCTCTCTCGTTATACACCCCCCCCCCCTTTTTTTTTTTTAATATCTGGCTTTCTTTTTAATTAACTTCCTTACTCTTACTCTTGTATTTATTTGAGAATTTATATTTCTGAAGGTTTATGAATACGTTCAAAGATCAAGTCCGTGCATTTGCCTACATGAAGAGAGAAAATTTCAAAACAAAATGCACGGACTTTTACACACAAAATCTGTAGATTCTGTTATATTCAATTATAGAGTTTTTGCGTGGTTTAAGATTAGGTAATGTTCTTGTTTCCGTGTAAAATAATTCTCGCAATATTTTTTTTCTCTCGAAAAGCAAAAGAAATCGTATCAACTCTATTAATTGGAATGAAAGCACTGTTTTGTTCTTCATGATTTATGTATTTACGCTTTGTAGTTTTGACAAATTAAATACTACAGAATGAGTGAAATACACGTATATTTGTTATACAGATAGAAAGAAGAGAAAAGTAACCATATACTATTGAAATAGTTTGAAAGTAGTTATAGCTGGGGTTGGAATTTATAGCTTTGTTTAGAAGTTTGACATTGATGTACAACAAATGTAAATTCTTTTTGAAAAATGTTGGTGGCCCTGAAAAGGGCCGTTTGTGAAGTTATAAACTTCAGACTGTTTACTTGCTGCTGGTGTATTTAGTGACGGCTTTGGTACCTTCACTGACAGCGTGCTTGGCCAATTCTCCGGGTAAGAGAAGACGGACAGCGGTCTGGATCTCCCGGGATGTGATGGTAGATCTTTTGTTGTAGTGTGCCAATCGGGAAGCCTCTGCTGCGATTCTCTCGAAGATATCGTTGACGAAGCTGTTCATGATGGACATTGCCTTTGAGGACACTCCGGTGTCGGGGTGAACTTGTCTCAAGACTTTGTAGATGTAGATAGCATAGGATTCACGTCTCTTCCTCCTCCTTTTCTTATCACCGCCGGGTCTGGCAGTCTTTGCCTTGGTGACGGCCTTCTTGGCTCCTTTAGTTCCTACTTTGGGTGGCATGTTACTGGTTTGATAATCAAATAAGTAATGGTGAAAAATTATTTTCAATTTGTTTATATACTGGGCAAAACGGATTGAAAGATTTTATTGAACGCGAACCTCGGAGAGAGCACCCATAACATGTTGAATGTTCGGTAGCCTAACTGCTCGCAGAGAGCTTCGTTCTGATTGGTGTATAATAAAAACATCGTTCAATCCGTTTAGTGGGTATATAAGCTAAATTTTGAAGAAAAATTGTATCACTTTACTCAGTGTCGATCAACCAAATAGTACAAAATGTCAGGACGAGGAAAAGGAGGAAAAGCAAAAGCAAAGGCAAAGTCTAGGTCATCCCGTGCCGGACTTCAGTTCCCAGTCGGTCGTATCCACAGACTTTTGAGGAAAGGAAACTATGCCGAGAGAGTTGGTGCCGGTGCACCAGTGTACCTCGCAGCCGTCTTAGAATACTTAGCAGCTGAAGTATTGGAGTTGGCAGGAAACGCCGCTCGTGACAACAAGAAGAGCAGAATCATTCCCCGTCATCTCCAGTTGGCCATCAGAAACGACGAAGAGTTGAACAAACTCTTGTCTGGCGTCACCATTGCCCAGGGAGGTGTTTTACCAAACATCCAGGCTGTACTTCTGCCAAAGAAGACCCAGAAAGCTGCCAAGTAAAAAGTGGATATATCAGATTACTCACTTAACAACGGCCCTTTTCAGGGCCACCAATATTTTTCAAAAAGAGTCTAAAATTGTTGTACATCTTAGTAATACTTTATTCCCCATACATAATTGAAAAAAATATATTCTACTACATAACAAATAAAAAATGTCTAAAATATAAATGTCCCTTCTTCCGTGATTCTTCTTTTCTTCTCTCTCTAACGCATCCCATTTAAGTACAGTTCTTATAGCATAACACTAAGTCTAGTAACTTTTTCAGTCTTCTTCATCAGAACATTTATTGTCGTACTTTCTGACTCTTTGAACCCACAAGTAGCTCAGTTAAATCATATAAAGTTTGTCGGGGACAAAAAACAACACTGATAGTATTTATATTTAATACTAGTCTGCTCTCTTCTTTCTCTCTCTTGGTTATTGATGCGAGCATGCTTAGATTCATCTGAGAAGGTGTGTGTTTTTTTTTTAGTATTATAATTATTTATAGTTTTTGTTAACATTATCTCTTTCGTCAACACTTTTATATATGATATGTACTTTCCATTCTTTTCCTTTTTCCATTTTTTTTTCAGCATCTCTCTCTCTCTGTCTTTCTGTCTTTATTTAGTTATTGTTTGTGTATTAAAGATGTGGAATCGATGTAAGCACACCGACAATCAGACAATGTGACAAATGTGCCCAGCCCAAATGAAAATCATACCACATCTTCTTTTTTTATATTAAATATACATAAATATGACATAATACAACAATAAAGAAACTCAGCCGATCCGTACAATGTCATGTCGGGAATGTGTAATTCCATTTGTTTCTGTTTTTTTATTTTCTATTTCGCTTTGTTTGTGTTATAACTGCATTTTATTTTTATTTTTTCCTGTTTTATTTTTCTTTCCTTTCCTTAATGTTTCTGCATGTATTTTGACCTTTTTTCATTATTATTATTTTTCTTCTTCAGATTTATCATATTGAAACCGTGACACTAATTTACTATTGTTGAGCTATGAGGGATGATCAGAAACTGTAATTATGAATGAAAAAAGGGGGCATTTTTACTGTCAGCTTGGGTTGAGCAGTTTTTCAGTAAAAAATGGATTGAAAACTGTCAAAGTCCCTTACAAATCAGTCCAATCAGATTTAAGATATGCGGACCAATCAACGCCAGCTTTATGTAAGTGGTGATCCAATCGTCACCGTGATTTCAATCCTCCCGGCAAGCACAAAAACACATTCACCGAAATTTTCAAGTATTCTTTCTGTAGCAAATCGTCCACAGAGCTAATAATCATGGCACGAACAAAGCAAACTGCACGTAAATCCACCGGAGGTAAAGCTCCAAGAAAACAACTTGCCACCAAGGCCGCCCGTAAGAGCGCACCTGCAACCGGTGGAGTCAAGAAACCACATAGATACAGGCCAGGAACAGTCGCTCTCCGAGAAATCAGGAGATACCAGAAGAGCACAGAGCTCCTCATCAGGAAACTCCCCTTCCAGAGATTAGTCCGTGAAATCGCCCAGGACTTCAAAACTGATCTCCGATTCCAGAGTTCAGCCGTCATGGCCCTACAGGAAGCCAGCGAAGCCTACTTGGTCGGTCTCTTCGAGGATACCAACTTGTGCGCAATCCACGCCAAGAGAGTAACCATCATGCCAAAGGATATCCAATTGGCCCGAAGAATCCGTGGAGAACGTGCTTAAGAAGTGTGATTTTTTCACCAAAACATAACGGCCCTTTTCAGGGCCACCAATATTTTTCAAAAAGAATCTATAAATTGTTGTACATGAAAATTAGAAACATAGCTGAACCCCTCTTTTCCCCATCTCTCTCTCTCTCTTTTATTTCTTCTTGTTGAATCCATCTATATGCAAAGCAATACATAGACAAAAAATAAATTTTATGATATATATATACACACAAGTCTCATCACAAAAAAAAGGGGGGTGTTTGTTTATCATGGTACATGTATGTCCTTGTGTGTAGAATATTAAATAGTACATTATATAAAAAAAGATCAACATATGAATGTTTCTATCTGTACTTCTGTTCTTTTCTTTTCTTCGCTTGTTTTGTCTTGTCTTCTTTTGATGTATTATTTACACCAGTAGTCTAGACCAAAGAAAGAGAACCACCAACTGGCCAAAATATAACCTTTTTTTTTAAGTTAGAGTTTAAATATCTTGTATAATTCATTAATTTGAATATTTCTTTTAGAAAAGCTGATATTACAGGGTACTTTTATCAAAAATTTAGAGCTCTTTTTCAGTCAGAATTGTAAAGAAATTTTTTATCATGTATGTAGTAATATATTTTGTCCACTTTAGAGTCTTGTCTTGCTGCTAGTTAACAAAATCATGAAATTTCTATTTAAATTAATATAATTTCGGTCCAAGTAGTCCCCACAAAATTTCACTGTAGGAAGTCCATGTAAGCATATATCTTGCACTTATAAGCTTTTTTATATGATAAAAAGTAGTTTTCAGACTTATTATAAACTTTTCTGGCTAAAAGATGTCTTCAGAATAGTAAGTACATGTGTGCGCATTAACATTTTTATTGGATTGGCTGATGAAATTGTCATCGTCATACTGTGGATAAATATAGAATGGCGTTTAAAAATAAAATTGAAAGGAAGATGCACACATAAGAAGTTTTACCCGCAGTCAGGGGCATCTCTTTTCTTCACTGTAATACCTAAAAAAAAAATCTTTAATAGTAATAACAATAACAGTTTTATTCATACATTCTCTCATTTATGATCTGAAGAGCATTCTCTCATTTATGATCTGAAGTACCTGCAGCAGATCGTTGATGGATGGCAAGCACAGCTTTGACAGATGATGTTGAGTTATGAAAGACATGGTAGAAAACTGCAAGCATGTAAAATCCTGTGATGTATCCAATTTCTGGGTACATCAAATAGACAAATAGATAACCAGTATTCCTAGATATGTCTGTGAGGTTTATTTTTTCCCCAACTAAATTCCATTCCATTAAGTTGAAATGTGTATTGTCATTGAATGAAAATGTCTGTTCAGAGAAAGCAAATAATTATCTTTATAATTTTGACTGTCTAAAGTGATTTTCATTTATCATTTATTTATCATACTTTTCTATCTTAAAATGAAAACTTTTCAACATTTTGGAACTTTTTTTGTCTCCTTCAGTCATTTTTATTCCGATTGAAAGTTTTTTTCTGGTCAATAATAGTTTTTTCTTAAAAATTTACTGTCTGATATGAATTATTATATTTTTCAGACCTAGAATGAAAAAGTGGATTGAAAGTGTACACAGTTTAAGGCAGTACAGAGTTACCTCCCGGAATAAAACAACGTAAGCCAATCAGACAACAGTTAACTGAAAATGTGTGATACTTCTTTTACGGCCGCGTTGGTGATATATAAAGAGTCGCTGTTAGACGGAAAGTATTATTTAACTAATCACCACAAATAGTTAAACATGTCAGGCAGAGGAAAAGGAGGTAAAGGTCTAGGAAAAGGAGGCGCCAAGCGTCACAGGAAGGTGTTGCGTGATAACATCCAAGGTATCACCAAGCCAGCCATCCGTCGTTTAGCAAGAAGAGGTGGAGTAAAACGTATATCTGGACTCATCTATGAGGAAACCCGTGGTGTCCTTAAAGTTTTCTTGGAAAATGTCATCCGTGATGCTGTCACATACACAGAGCACGCCAAGAGGAAGACTGTCACTGCCATGGATGTTGTCTACGCTTTGAAACGTCAAGGACGTACCTTGTACGGATTCGGAGGTTAAACAGCCACCCAGCTAATATCAACAACGGCCCTTTTCAGGGCCACCAACATTTTTCAAAAAGAATCTTAGATTTGTTGTACATCGTTTTAAACAAAATCTTGAAATCAAAGCTTGCTCCCACTTCTATTCTTTTCTCTAATGTTCATGAATTTTTCAACCGTTTTCTTGTTTTCCCTGATCCTGATCCGCAACTATTTTCTCTCTCTCTCGTTATACACCCCCCCCCCTTTTTTTTTTTAAATATCTGGCTTTCTTTTTAATTAACTTCCTTACTCTTACTCTTGTATTTATTTGAGAATTTATATTTCTGAAGGTTTATGAATACGTTCAAAGATCAAGTCCGTGCATTTGCCTACATGAAGAGAGAAAATTTCAAAACAAAATGCACGGACTTTTACACACAAAATCTGTAGATTCTGTTATATTCAATTATAGAGTTTTTGCGTGGTTTAAGATTAGGTAATGTTCTTGTTTCCGTGTAAAATAATTCTCGCAATATTTTTTTTCTCTCGAAAAGCAAAAGAAATCGTATCAACTCTATTAATTGGAATGAAAGCACTGTTTTGTTCTTCATGATTTATGTATTTACGCTTTGTAGTTTTGACAAATTAAATACTACAGAATGAGTGAAATACACGTATATTTGTTATACAGATAGAAAGAAGAGAAAAGTAACCATATACTATTGAAATAGTTTGAAAGTAGTTATAGCTGGGGTTGGGATTTATAGCTTTGTTTAGAAGTTTGACATTGATGTACAACAAATGTAAATTCTTTTTGAAAAATGTTGGTGGCCCTGAAAAGGGCCGTTTGTGAAGTTATAAACTTCAGACTGTTTACTTGCTGCTGGTGTATTTAGTGACGGCTTTGGTACCTTCACTGACAGCGTGCTTGGCCAATTCTCCGGGTAAGAGAAGACGGACAGCGGTCTGGATCTCCCGGGATGTGATGGTAGATCTTTTGTTGTAGTGTGCCAATCGGGAAGCCTCTGCTGCGATTCTCTCGAAGATATCGTTGACGAAGCTGTTCATGATGGACATTGCCTTTGAGGACACTCCGGTGTCGGGGTGAACTTGTCTCAAGACTTTGTAGATGTAGATAGCATAGGATTCACGTCTCTTCCTCCTCCTTTTCTTATCACCGCCGGGTCTGGCAGTCTTTGCCTTGGTGACGGCCTTCTTGGCTCCTTTAGTTCCTACTTTGGGTGGCATGTTACTGGTTTGATAATCAAATAAGTAATGGTGAAAAATTATTTTCAATTTGTTTATATACTGGGCAAAACGGATTGAAAGATTTTATTGAACGCGAACCTCGGAGAGAGCACCCATAACATGTTGAATGTTCGGTAGCCTAACTGCTCGCAGAGAGCTTCGTTCTGATTGGTGTATAATAAAAACATCGTTCAATCCGTTTAGTGGGTATATAAGCTAAATTTTGAAGAAAAATTGTATCACTTTACTCAGTGTCGATCAACCAAATAGTACAAAATGTCAGGACGAGGAAAAGGAGGAAAAGCAAAAGCAAAGGCAAAGTCTAGGTCATCCCGTGCCGGACTTCAGTTCCCAGTCGGTCGTATCCACAGACTTTTGAGGAAAGGAAACTATGCCGAGAGAGTTGGTGCCGGTGCACCAGTGTACCTCGCAGCCGTCTTAGAATACTTAGCAGCTGAAGTATTGGAGTTGGCAGGAAACGCCGCTCGTGACAACAAGAAGAGCAGAATCATTCCCCGTCATCTCCAGTTGGCCATCAGAAACGACGAAGAGTTGAACAAACTCTTGTCTGGTGTCACCATTGCCCAGGGAGGTGTTTTACCAAACATCCAGGCTGTACTTCTGCCAAAGAAGACCCAGAAAGCTGCCAAGTAAAAAGTGGATATATCAGATTACTCACTTAACAACGGCCCTTTTCAGGGCCACCAATATTTTTCAAAAAGAGTCTAAAATTGTTGTACATCTTAGTAATACTTTATTCCCCATACATAATTGAAAAAAATATATTCTACTACATAACAAATAAAAAATGTCTAAAATATAAATGTCCCTTCTTCCGTGATTCTTCTTTTCTTCTCTCTCTAACGCATCCCATTTAAGTACAGTTCTTATAGCATAACACTAAGTCTAGTAACTTTTTCAGTCTTCTTCATCAGAACATTTATTGTCGTACTTTCTGACTCTTTGAACCCACAAGTAGCTCAGTTAAATCATATAAAGTTTGTCGGGGACAAAAAACAACACTGATAGTATTTATATTTAATACTAGTCTGCTCTCTTCTTCTCTCTCTTGGTTATTGATGCGAGCATGCTTAGATTCATCTGAGAAGGTGTGTGTTTTTTTTTTAGTATTATAATTATTTATAGTTTTTGTTAACATTATCTCTTTCGTCAACACTTTTATATATGATATGTACTTTCCATTCTTTTCCTTTTTCCATTTTTTTTTCAGCATCTCTCTCTCTCTGTCTTTCTGTCTTTATTTAGTTATTGTTTGTGTATTAAAGATGTGGAATCGATGTAAGCACACCGACAATCAGACAATGTGACAAATGTGCCCAGCCCAAATGAAAATCATACCACATCTTCTTTTTTTATATTAAATATACATAAATATGACATAATACAACAATAAAGAAACTCAGCCGATCCGTACAATGTCATGTCGGGAATGTGTAATTCCATTTGTTTCTGTTTTTTTATTTTCTATTTCGCTTTGTTTGTGTTATAACTGCATTTTATTTTTATTTTTTCCTGTTTTATTTTTCTTTCCTTTCCTTAATGTTTCTGCATGTATTTTGACCTTTTTTCATTATTATTATTTTTCTTCTTCAGATTTATCATATTGAAACCGTGACACTAATTTACTATTGTTGAGCTATGAGGGATGATCAGAAACTGTAATTATGAATGAAAAAAGGGGGCATTTTTACTGTCAGCTTGGGTTGAGCAGTTTTTCAGTAAAAAATGGATTGAAAACTGTCAAAGTCCCTTACAAATCAGTCCAATCAGATTTAAGATATGCGGACCAATCAACGCCAGCTTTATGTAAGTGGTGATCCAATCGTCACCGTGATTTCAATCCTCCCGGCAAGCACAAAAACACATTCACCGAAATTTTCAAGTATTCTTTCTGTAGCAAATCGTCCACAGAGCTAATAATCATGGCACGAACAAAGCAAACTGCACGTAAATCCACCGGAGGTAAAGCTCCAAGAAAACAACTTGCCACCAAGGCCGCCCGTAAGAGCGCACCTGCAACCGGTGGAGTCAAGAAACCACATAGATACAGGCCAGGAACAGTCGCTCTCCGAGAAATCAGGAGATACCAGAAGAGCACAGAGCTCCTCATCAGGAAACTCCCCTTCCAGAGATTAGTCCGTGAAATCGCCCAGGACTTCAAAACTGATCTCCGATTCCAGAGTTCAGCCGTCATGGCCCTACAGGAAGCCAGCGAAGCCTACTTGGTCGGTCTCTTCGAGGATACCAACTTGTGCGCAATCCACGCCAAGAGAGTAACCATCATGCCAAAGGATATCCAATTGGCCCGAAGAATCCGTGGAGAACGTGCTTAAGAAGTGTGATTTTTTCACCAAAACATAACGGCCCTTTTCAGGGCCACCAATATTTTTCAAAAAGAATCTATAAATTGTTGTACATGAAAATTAGAAACATAGCTGAACCCCTCTTTTCCCCATCTCTCTCTCTCTCTTTTATTTCTTCTTGTTGAATCCATCTATATGCAAAGCAATACATAGACAAAAAATAAATTTTATGATATATATATACACACAAGTCTCATCACAAAAAAAAGGGGGGTGTTTGTTTATCATGGTACATGTATGTCCTTGTGTGTAGAATATTAAATAGTACATTATATAAAAAAAGATCAACATATGAATGTTTCTATCTGTACTTCTGTTCTTTTCTTTTCTTCGCTTGTTTTGTCTTGTCTTCTTTTGATGTATTATTTACACCAGTAGTCTAGACCAAAGAAAGAGAACCACCAACTGGCCAAAATATAACCTTTTTTTTTAAGTTAGAGTTTAAATATCTTGTATAATTCATTAATTTGAATATTTCTTTTAGAAAAGCTGATATTACAGGGTACTTTTATCAAAAATTTAGAGCTCTTTTTCAGTCAGAATTGTAAAGAAATTTTTTATCATGTATGTAGTAATATATTTTGTCCACTTTAGAGTCTTGTCTTGCTGCTAGTTAACAAAATCATGAAATTTCTATTTAAATTAATATAATTTCGGTCCAAGTAGTCCCCACAAAATTTCACTGTAGGAAGTCCATGTAAGCATATATCTTGCACTTATAAGCTTTTTTATATGATAAAAAGTAGTTTTCAGACTTATTATAAACTTTTCTGGCTAAAAGATGTCTTCAGAATAGTAAGTACATGTGTGCGCATTAACATTTTTATTGGATTGGCTGATGAAATTGTCATCGTCATACTGTGGATAAATATAGAATGGCGTTTAAAAATAAAATTGAAAGGAAGATGCACACATAAGAAGTTTTACCCGCAGTCAGGGGCATCTCTTTTCTTCACTGTAATACCTAAAAAAAAAATCTTTAATAGTAATAACAATAACAGTTTTATTCATACATTCTCTCATTTATGATCTGAAGAGCATTCTCTCATTTATGATCTGAAGTACCTGCAGCAGATCGTTGATGGATGGCAAGCACAGCTTTGACAGATGATGTTGAGTTATGAAAGACATGGTAGAAAACTGCAAGCATGTAAAATCCTGTGATGTATCCAATTTCTGGGTACATCAAATAGACAAATAGATAACCAGTATTCCTAGATATGTCTGTGAGGTTTATTTTTTCCCCAACTAAATTCCATTCCATTAAGTTGAAATGTGTATTGTCATTGAATGAAAATGTCTGTTCAGAGAAAGCAAATAATTATCTTTATAATTTTGACTGTCTAAAGTGATTTTCATTTATCATTTATTTATCATACTTTTCTATCTTAAAATGAAAACTTTTCAACATTTTGGAACTTTTTTTGTCTCCTTCAGTCATTTTTATTCCGATTGAAAGTTTTTTTCTGGTCAATAATAGTTTTTTCTTAAAAATTTACTGTCTGATATGAATTATTATATTTTTCAGACCTAGAATGAAAAAGTGGATTGAAAGTGTACACAGTTTAAGGCAGTACAGAGTTACCTCCCGGAATAAAACAACGTAAGCCAATCAGACAACAGTTAACTGAAAATGTGTGATACTTCTTTTACGGCCGCGTTGGTGATATATAAAGAGTCGCTGTTAGACGGAAAGTATTATTTAACTAATCACCACAAATAGTTAAACATGTCAGGCAGAGGAAAAGGAGGTAAAGGTCTAGGAAAAGGAGGCGCCAAGCGTCACAGGAAGGTGTTGCGTGATAACATCCAAGGTATCACCAAGCCAGCCATCCGTCGTTTAGCAAGAAGAGGTGGAGTAAAACGTATATCTGGACTCATCTATGAGGAAACCCGTGGTGTCCTTAAAGTTTTCTTGGAAAATGTCATCCGTGATGCTGTCACATACACAGAGCACGCCAAGAGGAAGACTGTCACTGCCATGGATGTTGTCTACGCTTTGAAACGTCAAGGACGTACCTTGTACGGATTCGGAGGTTAAACAGCCACCCAGCTAATATCAACAACGGCCCTTTTCAGGGCCACCAACATTTTTCAAAAAGAATCTTAGATTTGTTGTACATCGTTTTAAACAAAATCTTGAAATCAAAGCTTGCTCCCACTTCTATTCTTTTCTCTAATGTTCATGAATTTTTCAACCGTTTTCTTGTTTTCCCTGATCCTGATCCGCAACTATTTTCTCTCTCTCTCGTTATACACCCCCCCCCCTTTTTTTTTTTAAATATCTGGCTTTCTTTTTAATTAACTTCCTTACTCTTACTCTTGTATTTATTTGAGAATTTATATTTCTGAAGGTTTATGAATACGTTCAAAGATCAAGTCCGTGCATTTGCCTACATGAAGAGAGAAAATTTCAAAACAAAATGCACGGACTTTTACACACAAAATCTGTAGATTCTGTTATATTCAATTATAGAGTTTTTGCGTGGTTTAAGATTAGGTAATGTTCTTGTTTCCGTGTAAAATAATTCTCGCAATATTTTTTTTCTCTCGAAAAGCAAAAGAAATCGTATCAACTCTATTAATTGGAATGAAAGCACTGTTTTGTTCTTCATGATTTATGTATTTACGCTTTGTAGTTTTGACAAATTAAATACTACAGAATGAGTGAAATACACGTATATTTGTTATACAGATAGAAAGAA
Organism: Mytilus galloprovincialis; assembly: GCF_965363235.1. Lineage (NCBI taxonomy): Eukaryota > Metazoa > Mollusca > Bivalvia > Mytilida > Mytilidae > Mytilus > Mytilus galloprovincialis. The sequence goes on along the minus strand of NC_134843.1, from coordinate 39,501,308 downwards.
GAGAAAAGTAACCATATACTATTGAAATAGTTTGAAAGTAGTTATAGCTGGGGTTGGGATTTATAGCTTTGTTTAGAAGTTTGACATTGATGTACAACAAATGTAAATTCTTTTTGAAAAATGTTGGTGGCCCTGAAAAGGGCCGTTTGTGAAGTTATAAACTTCAGACTGTTTACTTGCTGCTGGTGTATTTAGTGACGGCTTTGGTACCTTCACTGACAGCGTGCTTGGCCAATTCTCCGGGTAAGAGAAGACGGACAGCGGTCTGGATCTCCCGGGATGTGATGGTAGATCTTTTGTTGTAGTGTGCCAATCGGGAAGCCTCTGCTGCGATTCTCTCGAAGATATCGTTGACGAAGCTGTTCATGATGGACATTGCCTTTGAGGACACTCCGGTGTCGGGGTGAACTTGTCTCAAGACTTTGTAGATGTAGATAGCATAGGATTCACGTCTCTTCCTCCTCCTTTTCTTATCACCGCCGGGTCTGGCAGTCTTTGCCTTGGTGACGGCCTTCTTGGCTCCTTTAGTTCCTACTTTGGGTGGCATGTTACTGGTTTGATAATCAAATAAGTAATGGTGAAAAATTATTTTCAATTTGTTTATATACTGGGCAAAACGGATTGAAAGATTTTATTGAACGCGAACCTCGGAGAGAGCACCCATAACATGTTGAATGTTCGGTAGCCTAACTGCTCGCAGAGAGCTTCGTTCTGATTGGTGTATAATAAAAACATCGTTCAATCCGTTTAGTGGGTATATAAGCTAAATTTTGAAGAAAAATTGTATCACTTTACTCAGTGTCGATCAACCAAATAGTACAAAATGTCAGGACGAGGAAAAGGAGGAAAAGCAAAAGCAAAGGCAAAGTCTAGGTCATCCCGTGCCGGACTTCAGTTCCCAGTCGGTCGTATCCACAGACTTTTGAGGAAAGGAAACTATGCCGAGAGAGTTGGTGCCGGTGCACCAGTGTACCTCGCAGCCGTCTTAGAATACTTAGCAGCTGAAGTATTGGAGTTGGCAGGAAACGCCGCTCGTGACAACAAGAAGAGCAGAATCATTCCCCGTCATCTCCAGTTGGCCATCAGAAACGACGAAGAGTTGAACAAACTCTTGTCTGGTGTCACCATTGCCCAGGGAGGTGTTTTACCAAACATCCAGGCTGTACTTCTGCCAAAGAAGACCCAGAAAGCTGCCAAGTAAAAAGTGGATATATCAGATTACTCACTTAACAACGGCCCTTTTCAGGGCCACCAATATTTTTCAAAAAGAGTCTAAAATTGTTGTACATCTTAGTAATACTTTATTCCCCATACATAATTGAAAAAAATATATTCTACTACATAACAAATAAAAAATGTCTAAAATATAAATGTCCCTTCTTCCGTGATTCTTCTTTTCTTCTCTCTCTAACGCATCCCATTTAAGTACAGTTCTTATAGCATAACACTAAGTCTAGTAACTTTTTCAGTCTTCTTCATCAGAACATTTATTGTCGTACTTTCTGACTCTTTGAACCCACAAGTAGCTCAGTTAAATCATATAAAGTTTGTCGGGGACAAAAAACAACACTGATAGTATTTATATTTAATACTAGTCTGCTCTCTTCTTTCTCTCTCTTGGTTATTGATGCGAGCATGCTTAGATTCATCTGAGAAGGTGTGTGTTTTTTTTTTAGTATTATAATTATTTATAGTTTTTGTTAACATTATCTCTTTCGTCAACACTTTTATATATGATATGTACTTTCCATTCTTTTCCTTTTTCCATTTTTTTTTCAGCATCTCTCTCTCTCTGTCTTTCTGTCTTTATTTAGTTATTGTTTGTGTATTAAAGATGTGGAATCGATGTAAGCACACCGACAATCAGACAATGTGACAAATGTGCCCAGCCCAAATGAAAATCATACCACATCTTCTTTTTTTATATTAAATATACATAAATATGACATAATACAACAATAAAGAAACTCAGCCGATCCGTACAATGTCATGTCGGGAATGTGTAATTCCATTTGTTTCTGTTTTTTTATTTTCTATTTCGCTTTGTTTGTGTTATAACTGCATTTTATTTTTATTTTTTCCTGTTTTATTTTTCTTTCCTTTCCTTAATGTTTCTGCATGTATTTTGACCTTTTTTCATTATTATTATTTTTCTTCTTCAGATTTATCATATTGAAACCGTGACACTAATTTACTATTGTTGAGCTATGAGGGATGATCAGAAACTGTAATTATGAATGAAAAAAGGGGGCATTTTTACTGTCAGCTTGGGTTGAGCAGTTTTTCAGTAAAAAATGGATTGAAAACTGTCAAAGTCCCTTACAAATCAGTCCAATCAGATTTAAGATATGCGGACCAATCAACGCCAGCTTTATGTAAGTGGTGATCCAATCGTCACCGTGATTTCAATCCTCCCGGCAAGCACAAAAACACATTCACCGAAATTTTCAAGTATTCTTTCTGTAGCAAATCGTCCACAGAGCTAATAATCATGGCACGAACAAAGCAAACTGCACGTAAATCCACCGGAGGTAAAGCTCCAAGAAAACAACTTGCCACCAAGGCCGCCCGTAAGAGCGCACCTGCAACCGGTGGAGTCAAGAAACCACATAGATACAGGCCAGGAACAGTCGCTCTCCGAGAAATCAGGAGATACCAGAAGAGCACAGAGCTCCTCATCAGGAAACTCCCCTTCCAGAGATTAGTCCGTGAAATCGCCCAGGACTTCAAAACTGATCTCCGATTCCAGAGTTCAGCCGTCATGGCCCTACAGGAAGCCAGCGAAGCCTACTTGGTCGGTCTCTTCGAGGATACCAACTTGTGCGCAATCCACGCCAAGAGAGTAACCATCATGCCAAAGGATATCCAATTGGCCCGAAGAATCCGTGGAGAACGTGCTTAAGAAGTGTGATTTTTTCACCAAAACATAACGGCCCTTTTCAGGGCCACCAATATTTTTCAAAAAGAATCTATAAATTGTTGTACATGAAAATTAGAAACATAGCTGAACCCCTCTTTTCCCCATCTCTCTCTCTCTCTTTTATTTCTTCTTGTTGAATCCATCTATATGCAAAGCAATACATAGACAAAAAATAAATTTTATGATATATATATACACACAAGTCTCATCACAAAAAAAAGGGGGGTGTTTGTTTATCATGGTACATGTATGTCCTTGTGTGTAGAATATTAAATAGTACATTATATAAAAAAAGATCAACATATGAATGTTTCTATCTGTACTTCTGTTCTTTTCTTTTCTTCGCTTGTTTTGTCTTGTCTTCTTTTGATGTATTATTTACACCAGTAGTCTAGACCAAAGAAAGAGAACCACCAACTGGCCAAAATATAACCTTTTTTTTTAAGTTAGAGTTTAAATATCTTGTATAATTCATTAATTTGAATATTTCTTTTAGAAAAGCTGATATTACAGGGTACTTTTATCAAAAATTTAGAGCTCTTTTTCAGTCAGAATTGTAAAGAAATTTTTTATCATGTATGTAGTAATATATTTTGTCCACTTTAGAGTCTTGTCTTGCTGCTAGTTAACAAAATCATGAAATTTCTATTTAAATTAATATAATTTCGGTCCAAGTAGTCCCCACAAAATTTCACTGTAGGAAGTCCATGTAAGCATATATCTTGCACTTATAAGCTTTTTTATATGATAAAAAGTAGTTTTCAGACTTATTATAAACTTTTCTGGCTAAAAGATGTCTTCAGAATAGTAAGTACATGTGTGCGCATTAACATTTTTATTGGATTGGCTGATGAAATTGTCATCGTCATACTGTGGATAAATATAGAATGGCGTTTAAAAATAAAATTGAAAGGAAGATGCACACATAAGAAGTTTTACCCGCAGTCAGGGGCATCTCTTTTCTTCACTGTAATACCTAAAAAAAAAATCTTTAATAGTAATAACAATAACAGTTTTATTCATACATTCTCTCATTTATGATCTGAAGAGCATTCTCTCATTTATGATCTGAAGTACCTGCAGCAGATCGTTGATGGATGGCAAGCACAGCTTTGACAGATGATGTTGAGTTATGAAAGACATGGTAGAAAACTGCAAGCATGTAAAATCCTGTGATGTATCCAATTTCTGGGTACATCAAATAGACAAATAGATAACCAGTATTCCTAGATATGTCTGTGAGGTTTATTTTTTCCCCAACTAAATTCCATTCCATTAAGTTGAAATGTGTATTGTCATTGAATGAAAATGTCTGTTCAGAGAAAGCAAATAATTATCTTTATAATTTTGACTGTCTAAAGTGATTTTCATTTATCATTTATTTATCATACTTTTCTATCTTAAAATGAAAACTTTTCAACATTTTGGAACTTTTTTTGTCTCCTTCAGTCATTTTTATTCCGATTGAAAGTTTTTTTCTGGTCAATAATAGTTTTTTCTTAAAAATTTACTGTCTGATATGAATTATTATATTTTTCAGACCTAGAATGAAAAAGTGGATTGAAAGTGTACACAGTTTAAGGCAGTACAGAGTTACCTCCCGGAATAAAACAACGTAAGCCAATCAGACAACAGTTAACTGAAAATGTGTGATACTTCTTTTACGGCCGCGTTGGTGATATATAAAGAGTCGCTGTTAGACGGAAAGTATTATTTAACTAATCACCACAAATAGTTAAACATAGTGAGCAGATTTCAACCAGGACGGACGTCTTTTTTCCGGTGCTCCTACAGATTGCATATAAGTATCTCTTATATCTATTACATTTAACATTTTTTGAAAAAGTCCGATTTATTATTTGATAATAAACGAAATTTGTCTATTGGATTATATACAAGATATATATCAAAGTCAAAATGATATATCATAACAAACCTTAACTTTATCGTAGGTGAGCTCAAGTCACTGTAAATCCGGTTATTTGTCATTTAAGTCACATTAGTTGTGACAAGGGCAAATATTGGAAATGGCTAATGCAATTGATAGAGAAAACAAAGATACAGAATCGGTTACTTCTGAAAATGATGTTTTATTTAGAAAATATTTGGAAAACGATACCATTATTATGAGAAATAACACCCTAGTCATATATGTTGACGAGTCCAATAGCGATTTCCAGAAGGAAACAGCTGAGCAAATAAACACAAGAGATGTCTTGTTCACTCTCCAATCCTCTGTAAACATTACTGACCTAATAGTATGCTTTCAAAAATCAGGGAAAAGTAGTTACCTGGCAACATGCCGGGACGAACATTCTCTAGAAACATTCTTAAATGAATTTCAGACTTTTGTTGTAAATGACACCACCTTTAGATCAAGGCGTGCAGAACCTTTAAATCTAGGTCTAAAAGATTACATTGATGTGATTGTTTTTGGCCTCCCATTCGAAATAAAACCAATGGCAGTAAGGTCAAAATTTGAGATTTATGGAGAAATCCAAAAACTTATATCTCCGAGCTTCAAAGAGTTCCCTAATATACAATCAGGAGTGAGAATTGTGCGTATGAAAAAGCTATACCGACAAATCCCCAAAAAACTATACATTAAAGGTCAGTCAGTGTCAATTAAATATGAAGGTCAACCACAGGGAAAGAAGTGTTACTCTTGTGGTGACCACGGTCATGTCTCAAAAGAGTGTCCGCAAAATTTTCCGGTCCCAGATTTCATACCAGTTCCTTGCTTGAAATGTGGGAAAAAAGACCACACGGAACTTCAATGTACAAATCAACCCATGCTAGAGCACAAGGAAAAAAATGACAATAATGTGGAAAATATAATTTCCGATTCAGTTTTTCAGCCAAACCCGAATGTCTTAAATTCTCTTGCTAAATTTGGAAATGGGTTTAACTTTGACTTCACATTGAGTGAAAAGACTCAAATTTCGGGGAAATCTACTAAAGCAGATGGGCATCCAGAGGGTCAAGAAAAAACAAAAGATTTAGATAAGGATAAAACAAAAGGCACACCGTCTTTTAAAACTAGTAAGGGCGAGAGGGCAAAGACAGGTGATGAGATTGTAGCCCGTATGTCGTCGTCGAACAAACCTTATTCTGAGGCTGTCAAAGAGGGTTGCGACATAGCGGGTGATAAATTTCCTCTACCAAAACGAAAATCTTTAAGTGCAAAGAGAGTTGATAAAAATAAAGAAAAAGACAAAACAAAAAGTTCGGAAAGAGAAAAGGACCAGGAAAAAAAGAGAAACCGAGATAGACTAAGTATTGAGAGTTCTGTTCAAACGGGGAAAGATCAAAAACTAGCAAAGACTCAGACGCAAAAAAGTAGTAACATTAGTCCTGCAAATTCTAAACCCACTCCCACATAACTCTTAAAATGTCTAATTATAACAATCACTCTCATATATTGATAATATGTTTACTGTATTTTTTCATATATAATTACATTAATATGCTTCTTTTTACATTGAACATTAGAAATGGTTTTGAAAACAAAATTTATGAAATATTAGATGATAATAGAAATATAGACATCATCTGTTTACAGGAAACTGGTTATATGTCGCCAGATGTTATACAAGATATAAAACAAAAATTTAATAAAAATGTAGACTTTTCAAATGGTGTAAGTAGATCTACAGGTGTCATAACAATAGTAAATAAAGATTTAAAACTTTTTAAATCTCATAGGGTTCCAACACCGCTAAAAGGTAGACTAATCCACAATAGCTACGTCTATAATGATACTGTCATAAATCTTCTGAACCTTTATGCACCACAATGTGGTTTGAGGGAGGAACAACGATTATTTTATGACATTCTACTAAACTATGTCTCAAATGTAGAACAATATAGTTCAAAAAATAAATATATATTGACTGGAGACTTTAATTTCATAGAAGACAAAATAGATTCAAATAACATGAATTGTAGACTTAACAAATATATTCTTGATAAATTTAAAAGTATCAAAGATACTCTGAAAATTAAAGATGTTTATAGAGAAATTCATAAAGACAAGGCAAATTTTACATGCTACAACATCTCTGGTTCACGTACTAGAATTGACAGGTTTTATGCAGATAATGAATTTATTAATAAAATAAGTGAAATTAAACATATTCCATATAAAAAGTCAGATCATAAAATGGTTCAGATTAACATACAATATAAACGGCAAAAATGGGGTCGTGGGTTTTGGAAAATGAATAATAGTCTTCTTGAAAATGAAAAATATACCGTATTAATATCAAATATTATCAAACAATGGAAAGAAGATAAACTGAAATATGACCCTCTAAAAGGTTGGGACCTCTTAAAAAAACAAATAAAAGAAACAACAATAAATTTCTCAAGGGTTCAAGCAAAAATTAGTAAATCAAAGTTGAATAAGTTATATGACTCACTTTTAGCTGAAGAAGCAAAACCCTCTCAAAACTGCTCTATAATAAATACAATTAAGGACGAAATAATAGCAATTGAAACAAAAGAGAAAATAGGTACATTAATCAGATCACGTGAGTGTTTTTATAAAGAAGATATCAAAAATATCGAAATCTTTAAAATAGCAGAAGAAAAAAGAGGCACAAAGAAGGAAATAAAATCATTACTTGATAAAAACAATAAAGCTATTGACGATAAAAATTCAATATTACAAATAATTCTAGATTTTTATTCTGAGCTATATACTTCTGATGGCTTTAATGATCAAGAGGTTGATGAATATCTAGGGAAAATAGAATTAAATGAATTAAAAGAAGAAGATTGGTCAGTTTTAAACCAATTTATAAGCAAAGAAGAATGTCTAAATAATATTAAAGATTTCGAAAACAATAAATCCCCAGGTATAGATGGCTTAGGTAAAGAGTTTTATCTAAAATTTTGGGATGTAATTGGGGATGAAGTTGTTGAAATTGTAAATAATATATACTTAAAAGGGGAATTAACCGAAACAATGAAAATGGGTATAATCACATTAAATTATAAAAATAAAGGGGATAAAAAAGACCTAAAACAATGGAGACCTATAAGCTTATTATGCTTTGATTATAAATTAATCACAAAAACTTTAGCTAAAAGATTATCTAAAGTAATAAATAAACTAGTTGATATAAAACAAACAGGAGCTGGCGAAGAAAAAAATATTTTTGATAATATTATCTCGATTTCAGACATTTTCGACCATATGAATTTGAACGATATAAAAGGTTTTTTAATAAATTTTGACCAAGAAAAAGCATTCGACAAGATTAAACATGAATTTCTTATTAAAGTTTTAAAGAAAATGAACCTACCAGTAGAATTCGTAAGATGGATTAAGATACTATATAAAGATATAAAAAGTAAAATACAAGTCAATGGTCAGTTAACAGAAGAAATTTCAATTACAAGATCAGTTAGACAAGGCTGTCCGCTCTCTATGAATTTATATGCCTTAGCTATTGAAACACTGGCAAGCTCAATAAGAAGAAATAAAAACATAAAAGGCATTAACATTCCAAATTTAAAAGATCCAATAAAACTTTTCCAACATGCTGATGATTGTACAACAATAACAACAGATATTAAAGATTATTACTTATTTATGAATGAATTTGAAAAATTCGGAAAAGCATCAGGAGCAAAGATAAATAAAAACAAAACAGAAATATTAAATATTTGTAATGCCCCAGAAGAAGACGCTTGTTTAAAACTTTTAACAAAGGAGAGCGTAAAAACACTGGGCATTTGGTTTGGTAAGTCGAGTCAAAGTCAAAGTTGGCTACCCATTATTCATAGTATAGGAAATACAGTAAAAAAATGGGAAAATAGAAAGCTAAATTTTAAACATAAACTTATTGTTATAAATACCTATATCATAAGTAAAATCTTATTTGTTGCTAGAGTTGTGTCCCCTTTACCTGAATATATCACACAAATAAATAGATATATTTACACTTTCTTATGGGGAAGGAGTAACTCGGAATATATAAATAGAAAGTCTCTATCACAAATGTATGATAGAGGTGGACAACAAATACCGTATATAAATCTGAAAATAGATGCCATGCTTCTCCAAAGAGCAACTTGTTTTTTACAAGGAAATACATCTGTTTGGACATGTTTTATGATATATTACTTAGGTTACACATTAAGGGAGTTTAATGCAGAATTAGGAAATAATAAATATCAACATACTATGATCTTACCAAGAGTTTATACAAAATTAAAAGCTCTCTTAATAAATCATAAGAATAAAATTGATCTACAAAGTATAAACCCCAAAAATATTTATAAGAAAATTCTCGAAATTGATAATCATAAACATAAAATTGAAATAAAGTTTAGCTATGTCGATTTTACAGATATATGGAGTAATATTAGGAATATCAAAAGCAATTACCAGCAAGATTTTATTTATAGAGTTGTGCATAATGCTCTTCCTACTAAAGATAATAAAAAAAGACGAAATTATAGTAACGTTTTTCCGATATGCTTTTTCTGTAACTCGGAAAATGAAACACTAAATCATTTACTGCTACATTGTAAAAAATTAAGACTTTTCCGAAAATATATAAATGACTTCATTAGAATAGAAATAAATGATGAAACTTTTGTTTTAAATGAATTACACTGTTTGTTATTTAACATACCACAGGAACTATTCCCATCTATGTATGCATATGTTTATTCAATTTATCAAATTAGTTATGTAAACAATTCAGGTGGTTTAATTCATACTCTTAACACCACATTTCATAGAAATAGAGATATATATTTAGATAAAAACAATATTACTTAGTAAAATATGTTACTTATTGTTATAATTTGTGTGTATATGTTATATATTTTATTTCCAATAAAATACTTTTAATGTTCGGAAAAAAAAAAGAAAAAAAAAAAAAAAAAAAAAAAAAAAAAAGTTAAACATGTCAGGCAGAGGAAAAGGAGGTAAAGGTCTAGGAAAAGGAGGCGCCAAGCGTCACAGGAAGGTGTTGCGTGATAACATCCAAGGTATCACCAAGCCAGCCATCCGTCGTTTAGCAAGAAGAGGTGGAGTAAAACGTATATCTGGACTCATCTATGAGGAAACCCGTGGTGTCCTTAAAGTTTTCTTGGAAAATGTCATCCGTGATGCTGTCACATACACAGAGCACGCCAAGAGGAAGACTGTCACTGCCATGGATGTTGTCTACGCTTTGAAACGTCAAGGACGTACCTTGTACGGATTCGGAGGTTAAACAGCCACCCAGCTAATATCAACAACGGCCCTTTTCAGGGCCACCAACATTTTTCAAAAAGAATCTTAGATTTGTTGTACATCGTTTTAAACAAAATCTTGAAATCAAAGCTTGCTCCCACTTCTATTCTTTTCTCTAATGTTCATGAATTTTTCAACCGTTTTCTTGTTTTCCCTGATCCTGATCCGCAACTATTTTCTCTCTCTCTCGTTATACACCCCCCCCCTTTTTTTTTTAAATATCTGGCTTTCTTTTTAATTAACTTCCTTACTCTTACTCTTGTATTTATTTGAGAATTTATATTTCTGAAGGTTTATGAATACGTTCAAAGATCAAGTCCGTGCATTTGCCTACATGAAGAGAGAAAATTTCAAAACAAAATGCACGGACTTTTACACACAAAATCTGTAGATTCTGTTATATTCAATTATAGAGTTTTTGCGTGGTTTAAGATTAGGTAATGTTCTTGTTTCCGTGTAAAATAATTCTCGCAATATTTTTTTTCTCTCGAAAAGCAAAAGAAATCGTATCAACTCTATTAATTGGAATGAAAGCACTGTTTTGTTCTTCATGATTTATGTATTTACGCTTTGTAGTTTTGACAAATTAAATACTACAGAATGAGTGAAATACACGTATATTTGTTATACAGATAGAAAGAAGAGAAAAGTAACCATATACTATTGAAATAGTTTGAAAGTAGTTATAGCTGGGGTTGGGATTTATAGCTTTGTTTAGAAGTTTGACATTGATGTACAACAAATGTAAATTCTTTTTGAAAAATGTTGGTGGCCCTGAAAAGGGCCGTTTGTGAAGTTATAAACTTCAGACTGTTTACTTGCTGCTGGTGTATTTAGTGACGGCTTTGGTACCTTCACTGACAGCGTGCTTGGCCAATTCTCCGGGTAAGAGAAGACGGACAGCGGTCTGGATCTCCCGGGATGTGATGGTAGATCTTTTGTTGTAGTGTGCCAATCGGGAAGCCTCTGCTGCGATTCTCTCGAAGATATCGTTGACGAAGCTGTTCATGATGGACATTGCCTTTGAGGACACTCCGGTGTCGGGGTGAACTTGTCTCAAGACTTTGTAGATGTAGATAGCATAGGATTCACGTCTCTTCCTCCTCCTTTTCTTATCACCGCCGGGTCTGGCAGTCTTTGCCTTGGTGACGGCCTTCTTGGCTCCTTTAGTTCCTACTTTGGGTGGCATGTTACTGGTTTGATAATCAAATAAGTAATGGTGAAAAATTATTTTCAATTTGTTTATATACTGGGCAAAACGGATTGAAAGATTTTATTGAACGCGAACCTCGGAGAGAGCACCCATAACATGTTGAATGTTCGGTAGCCTAACTGCTCGCAGAGAGCTTCGTTCTGATTGGTGTATAATAAAAACATCGTTCAATCCGTTTAGTGGGTATATAAGCTAAATTTTGAAGAAAAATTGTATCACTTCATTAGATTCATTCATGATCACGTCTCAGTCCTTACAGCTGAACGGACGTGCTGGGTCAGCTCTCCTTTACCCGCTATCTTCGATGAGGGTTTATTGCTAGATGGTCAACGACATACTACTAAGATGACAGAAACCAATCCATGCCGTACAGAGAGACGTAGTAGTTGGCGTACCCGCGTTAACATGCCTCCAAAACCATTGTCTATTATGGGGAGTGTCATGCCGATTAACGTCCGAGGGCTGTATCCTAGGCTGTTGGGTGATACGACCTTCATTTTCCTGCCTCACGGCTTGGGTCCTGATAACGCTTCCTGTCATCTTTAGAACTACGTCCACGATTCATCTACCAGTACTCCATCATCGAGGCTAGCGGGCTGCCAAGCTGACCAAACTGGCCCTGAAAGCAGCCGTTGTGAAGTAAAGAAAACAACAAAAATAGTCAAAAAGTAAAATCAACTCACCAAAACCAAGATGGCGGCCTCCATTCGGCGTCCTTTGCTACCCGTTCCTGACCCACGGCACAAAATATTTAAATGCTCACCAATCGTCTTCGGGCACCGAGCCGACCGTGCGAGGGCTGTATAGCCAGTCAAGGTCGTTAAAAACTTCCATTTGTTGTATTGTATCACTTTACTCAGTGTCGATCAACCAAATAGTACAAAATGTCAGGACGAGGAAAAGGAGGAAAAGCAAAAGCAAAGGCAAAGTCTAGGTCATCCCGTGCCGGACTTCAGTTCCCAGTCGGTCGTATCCACAGACTTTTGAGGAAAGGAAACTATGCCGAGAGAGTTGGTGCCGGTGCACCAGTGTACCTCGCAGCCGTCTTAGAATACTTAGCAGCTGAAGTATTGGAGTTGGCAGGAAACGCCGCTCGTGACAACAAGAAGAGCAGAATCATTCCCCGTCATCTCCAGTTGGCCATCAGAAACGACGAAGAGTTGAACAAACTCTTGTCTGGTGTCACCATTGCCCAGGGAGGTGTTTTACCAAACATCCAGGCTGTACTTCTGCCAAAGAAGACCCAGAAAGCTGCCAAGTAAAAAGTGGATATATCAGATTACTCACTTAACAACGGCCCTTTTCAGGGCCACCAATATTTTTCAAAAAGAGTCTAAAATTGTTGTACATCTTAGTAATACTTTATTCCCCATACATAATTGAAAAAAATATATTCTACTACATAACAAATAAAAAATGTCTAAAATATAAATGTCCCTTCTTCCGTGATTCTTCTTTTCTTCTCTCTCTAACGCATCCCATTTAAGTACAGTTCTTATAGCATAACACTAAGTCTAGTAACTTTTTCAGTCTTCTTCATCAGAACATTTATTGTCGTACTTTCTGACTCTTTGAACCCACAAGTAGCTCAGTTAAATCATATAACGTTTGTCGGGGACAAAAAACAACACTGATAGTATTTATATTTAATACTAGTCTGCTCTCTTCTTTCTCTCTCTTGGTTATTGATGCGAGCATGCTTAGATTCATCTGAGAAGGTGTGTGTTTTTTTTTTAGTATTATAATTATTTATAGTTTTTGTTAACATTATCTCTTTCGTCAACACTTTTATATATGATATGTACTTTCCATTCTTTTCCTTTTTCCATTTTTTTTTCAGCATCTCTCTCTCTCTGTCTTTCTGTCTTTATTTAGTTATTGTTTGTGTATTAAAGATGTGGAATCGATGTAAGCACACCGACAATCAGACAATGTGACAAATGTGCCCAGCCCAAATGAAAATCATACCACATCTTCTTTTTTTATATTAAATATACATAAATATGACATAATACAACAATAAAGAAACTCAGCCGATCCGTACAATGTCATGTCGGGAATGTGTAATTCCATTTGTTTCTGTTTTTTTATTTTCTATTTCGCTTTGTTTGTGTTATAACTGCATTTTATTTTTATTTTTTCCTGTTTTATTTTTCTTTCCTTTCCTTAATGTTTCTGCATGTATTTTGACCTTTTTTCATTATTATTATTTTTCTTCTTCAGATTTATCATATTGAAACCGTGACACTAATTTACTATTGTTGAGCTATGAGGGATGATCAGAAACTGTAATTATGAATGAAAAAAGGGGGCATTTTTATTGTCAGCTTGGGTTGAGCAGTTTTTCAGTAAAAAATGGATTGAAAACTGTCAAAGTCCCTTACAAATCAGTCCAATCAGATTTAAGATATGCGGACCAATCAACGCCAGCTTTATGTAAGTGGTGATCCAATCGTCACCGTGATTTCAATCCTCCCGGCAAGCACAAAAACACATTCACCGAAATTTTCAAGTATTCTTTCTGTAGCAAATCGTCCACAGAGCTAATAATCATGGCACGAACAAAGCAAACTGCACGTAAATCCACCGGAGGTAAAGCTCCAAGAAAACAACTTGCCACCAAGGCCGCCCGTAAGAGCGCACCTGCAACCGGTGGAGTCAAGAAACCACATAGATACAGGCCAGGAACAGTCGCTCTCCGAGAAATCAGGAGATACCAGAAGAGCACAGAGCTCCTCATCAGGAAACTCCCCTTCCAGAGATTAGTCCGTGAAATCGCCCAGGACTTCAAAACTGATCTCCGATTCCAGAGTTCAGCCGTCATGGCCCTACAGGAAGCCAGCGAAGCCTACCTGGTCGGTCTCTTCGAGGATACCAACTTGTGCGCAATCCACGCCAAGAGAGTAACCATCATGCCAAAGGATATCCAATTGGCCCGAAGAATCCGTGGAGAACGTGCTTAAGAAGTGTGATTTTTTCACCAAAACATAACGGCCCTTTTCAGGGCCACCAATATTTTTCAAAAAGAATCTATAAATTGTTGTACATGAAAATTAGAAACCTAGCTGAACCCCTCTTTTCCCCATCTCTCTCTCTCTTTTATTTCTTCTTGTTGAATCCATCTATATGCAAAGCAATACATAGACAAAAAATAAATTTTATGATATATATATACACACAAGTCTCATCACAAAAAAAAGGGGGGTGTTTGTTTATCATGGTACATGTATGTCCTTGTGTGTAGAATATTAAATAGTACATTATATAAAAAAAGATCAACATATGAATGTTTCTATCTGTACTTCTGTTCTTTTCTTTTCTTCGCTTGTTTTGTCTTGTCTTCTTTTGATGTATTATTTACACCAGTAGTCTAGACCAAAGAAAGAGAACCACCAACTGGCCAAAATATAACCTTTTTTTTTAAGTTAGAGTTTAAATATCTTGTATAATTCATTAATTTGAATATTTCTTTTAGAAAAGCTGATATTACAGGGTACTTTTATCAAAAATTTAGAGCTCTTTTTCAGTCAGAATTGTAAAGAAATTTTTTATCATGTATGTAGTAATATATTTTGTCCACTTTAGAGTCTTGTCTTGCTGCTAGTTAACAAAATCATGAAATTTCTATTTAAATTAATATAATTTCGGTCCAAGTAGTCCCCACAAAATTTCACTGTAGGAAGTCCATGTAAGCATATATCTTGCACTTATAAGCTTTTTTATATGATAAAAAGTAGTTTTCAGACTTATTATAAACTTTTCTGGCTAAAAGATGTCTTCAGAATAGTAAGTACATGTGTGCGCATTAACATTTTTATTGGATTGGCTGATGAAATTGTCATCGTCATACTGTGGATAAATATAGAATGGCGTTTAAAAATAAAATTGAAAGGAAGATGCACACATAAGAAGTTTTACCCGCAGTCAGGGGCATCTCTTTTCTTCACTGTAATACCTAAAAAAAAAATTATCTTAGTAATAACAACAACAACAGTTTTATTCAAGCATTCTCTCATTTATGATTTGAAGTATCTGCAGCAGATCTTTGATGGATGGCAAGCACAGCTTTGACAGATGATGTTGAGTTATGAGAGACAGGTAGAAAACTACAAGCATGTGAACTCCTGTGATGTATCCAATTTCTGGGTACATCAAATAGACAAATAGATAACCAGTATTCCTAGATGTGTCTTTAAGGTCTTTTTTCCCCCAACTAAATTTCATTCCATTATGTGGAAATGTGTATTCACATTGAATTGAATGAAAATGTCAATTCAGAGAAAGCAAATAAAAATCTGAATAATTTTTAAATTTTGACTGTCTAAAGTGATTTTTATTTATCATACTTTTATATCTAAAAATGAAAACTTTTCAACATTTTGGAACTTTTTTGTCTCCTTCAGTCATTTTTATTCCAATTGAAAGTTTTTTCTGTTCAATAATAGTTTTTTCTGAACAATTTACTGTCTGATATGAATTATTATTTTTTTCAGACCTAGAATGAAAAAGTGGATTGAAAGTGTACACAGTTTAAGGCAGTACAGAGGTACCCGCTATTCAGTGGTTGTCATTTGTTGCTGTATTATTTAATTCATTTTCGTTTATTGTTCTGTACATAAATCAGATAGTATGTTTTCTTATTTGAATTGCTTAATATTTTTCATTTTGTGAACTTTTAAAACTTGATCACCGCTATTGGTTTTGCTTATCGTAGAAAGCAGTACGTTGAACTATAATTGTCCACTTCTAAGTCTTTTGGGTCTCTAGTGGAGAGTCCGGTCTCATTGGCAATCATACTACATCATATTTTTATATAAACATGTATAAATGTTTTAGATTCATTTTCATTTTGGGCAATTTATAGCTTAAGCGCTTTTGGTTTTGTTCATTGTGAAAAGTCGTACCTGAGTAATATATTATTTTTTTACTTTGTTATTTGTCTTTGGTGGACATTTATTAACAGTCAAACCATATGTTATTTTCATATACACATATAAAACGTTTAAGTTTCCATGAGGATCAACAAGGAAATAACAATATTGAAGTTAACCTCTTTCATAAATAAGTTATTTGCAAAAAAAACCTTCCTTACATGTTTGCTTTGTGTGACAAATACTAAATTGAGTGTCAAGGTTGAATTTTCAGACCCAACTGTATGTTTTTGATCAGCTGAATGATACAAGTTTAGCTATTTCGTGGTGGTCAGTTTCTAATTTTACTTGAGGATGCCGGAGTGTCCGGAATAAACCACCAAACTTCTGCAGGAAAACTGGCAGTAGATTATGATTGGAGTCGAGAGGACACTAAGGAGAAGGAAATCATCGTCTCATCCTCAAACTATATTTTCTATAACAAAATATGATCATTAAGCTTTAATAGGACAATATTTTTGTAATCATATTCTTAACGAAAAATATAATAAGCATGCGCAATGATTATGATTTTAACCATGAATGACACAATAATGACCCCTTACTCCTGTCACCATAGTCATATAGAATTTCCTCGCCTATAGAAATATTTCTAGAGGCAGTCAGCATGAGATAAGGTTGGCCTTCAAATTCTATAACCTTCATTTGACAGTTATAGTTGTTCTTGCTATGATTCACCAGGCGACCCATTCGCCCATTTTCTTCAGTTGCATCTATGCAATAGCGAACGCCGCTGTGCGAGAAATAAAACATATAGCAACCCACATTCGGGTCGTTGCAATATTGAATCTCTCTTTGATTTGCAGTCTTTAGATCAATAAGATCACCAGCATATTCTACAACAAAATTACCCATACAAAATGTCTTATTGGCAATGACCCCGCGACCTTTATTTTCTGTTTCTACAATAGTTAATCCTTCTTCTCTTTTGTTCAGAATTTTGTCTTCAATTTCATTTTGTTTTTCTTTCATAAAAATTTCATGTTCTGAAGGTAATAAAATGGAATCTGCAGTCAAACCTTCCCAATCAATTATAGAGTAGTCTAGAATCTTCCTGTTACGTCTAAATCTCTTTGCTGACGACATTTCCAAGGTATGTTATTTTCTCTGAAGTATAATACTATAAGTGCTCCACCTACACCAAGATCTGAAAACATATAAAAGATTTACTAACAGAATCATCTCGTTTAAAGAAAAACCAACGACTTTACTAAGGATTAATTAAAAAGTGTCATAGAAAATGTGAACGTCTTTTTGGTTGTTTGGGTGACCCCCGAATGAAAACGTATATATATTGAACATGTTTACGCAAGTCACATATCTTATACCAGGAGAAAAACATGAACCAGCATTAACAATGACAGTCAGTGGCTATTGTTGATTCATGACTATCATATAAAATTCTTGTTTTCTGTTAACAATTTGCTTCACATTGTATACTGTTAATAATTTTCTATTTTGAATGGGCTAATATTTTTTATGCTGCGGACTTTTATAGCATACTATACGGTTTAGCTTTTTTCTTATTGTTGAAGGCTGGAATAAAATTGCTTACACCCTTTTCGTTTGAACTCTGGTAAATGATGGCAATCATACCATATCTCCTTAGTTTTATATTAATTTACAGTGGTGGATACAGAACTTTCCATAAAAGGGGGTGGGGGTGGGGCTGACTGACCTTAGGGGGCCGATCCAGTCATGATTCAGTGATTCCCTTTATAATTAACCAGGGCCAGACCTCCCTACTGGATACGCCTATGATTAGTACTAATGACTAGTTTCATTACTTGTCAGTTACAATACTTGATGATCATATGTTTTCAGAAGGACAGATTTAAGAGGGCCTAAATGGGGGTACCTCCATGACGAATAACGGTGAAAATTCTTGACAAAGGAAATTTCTGTACAGTTTCTTTTAGACGATGAAAAAATCGACTGATTTTGACGAATCAAGGTATTTTTTTTCCAAAAATAACGGTAACGATAATTATTTGTGACCTCTGTGGGATCAAAATAATGATATTTTGACGAATCACGGTAAACTTTTAACCAAGTTGACGCTAACGTCAGTCGAAAATTACCGTTTTACGCCTGACGGCAAAGGACATTCGTTTAAACCTCATTTAACCGCAAATGTCAGAGTACGGAAACTGTCTTTTCCATACACTTACCTTAAGAAGACGAATTTATTTACAATTACACATTCATTATCTGGCTTATGTTATTAAAAAATGTAGTTTAACAAGGGTCTGATATGCCGTTGAAATTTCAACATCCATTTTACGCTTTATGTTGACGTCATCTACGATTTTTGATGACGTCATTTGCTCTCTAAAACTCTTCCCTTAGCAAATGATTGAGAATATGTATATTTTTTTAAAAATCAAAATGGACAATTAGGGCAACGTCGGCAGTTTTCGACCACTTTACGGTAAATTCGATTTGACGTCAGAGAAAAAACAATGGTCATCTTCACGTTACAAGTGAACATCTTTACATATTGGACATTATTTTCGTCGAAGAAACAATACTTAATTTTTGATAATTGCATTAGTAATGACTATTTTGACGTTGTTAAATATTCGTATATAGATATAGTGACACACAGATTTTATAGCTGACTTTGCGGTATGGGATTTGCTTATTGTTGAAGGCCGTACAGTGACCTATAGTTGTTAATTTCTGTGTCATATGGTCTCTTGTGGAGAGTTTTGTCATTGTCAATCTTTTTTTTTATAGTATAAAGGAAAGTTTGGTTGTAGTGGGGTTTTTCTGTAACTTTAAGGTAATTTTTAACGCTGTTTCTGTTAAATACTCACGAACATGCCTTAACTATAACATGTTTCTGTTATATTGTAAACTGTACTTATATCATCCTTTTCAGTAATCGGCACTGTGTTACTTTTTTTTAGTTACCGCAGTTATTCTTAATACTTTTGCAAACCATTATTTTCAATTCTTTATTTTGGGTCATTTTTCTTCTATTCATTCAGTATTGTATGGCAATATTTATATATTCCGTAAACTGAACTTAGATCCTCACATAGATGAACATTTTAAGGTATAAAGCAATTCTGTTCTTTTTTTTCTTTTTTTTCCAAAGTTTAAGGAGATCAGTCAAACATTCTTTTAATATTTTGGACGGCGGACTTATTGCATCTTTGCATTTTACAAGTTATAAATGTAGTTTTATTCATAGCGTGTTTAATCAGTACCTGATCTTTGAAATCCTGGTACCTGGTCAAGTAAAATCAACATATAGATATAGAATAAACTTAATATAGGTACAATTTGGAGGGAAATTAACAGATAAATGTTATCTATACATGACGAAATCATGAGAAAATAGCGACAATCCCCCACCCCGCCCCCCCCCCCCCACCCCCCAAAAAAATAATTTGGATTTTACTTGTTTTAGTTGCTTATGCCTGACCGAGTACCAGAACGGTCTGCCAAATAGAAGGTAACCTGTCGACAAGTTATATGATCCGGGGTCAAAAGTCGGTAATATGAAAAAAGACTATTGTTATGAAATCAGGACGCGTAAATAAAGCTGTAGTCAACCCTTAAAGTATAGCAACCATTAATGTTTTCCGTTGACAAAATTGTTATCCGTTAGGAATCCGTTGATGTAATAACCAAATAAAACGGACGCCTAAAGCCTCGGTCACACCTTACCGGATAGCTCGAACGGACGCCTAACGGATAACTTTTTTTCAATCCGTTCATGTCCGTTAGACGTCCGTTCTTATCCGTAAGGCGTCCGTTAAGCGTCCGTTTTATCCGTTGACGTCCGTTCTATCCGGTGGAAAATTTTGAGCATGTTCAAAACTTTGAACGGACGTCCAACGGATAAAATGTCCGTTGAACGTCCGTTAGGCGTCCGTTTTGTACGGTACTCGTCCGTTTTGTATCCGTTACGTGTCCGTTATGCATCCGTTGGAGATCCGGTAGACCAATTCACCAACGGACGTCTACCGAACGCTTAACGGACGCCTAACGGATAAAACGGATGTGAAACGGACATAAACGGAAGGATAACGGATAAAACGGATGCCTACCGGATGTAAAACGGACAAATGCCAATTGAAATTTCTCATGGTTTATTGCCTTTAATTTTTAGATGGTTTATTGCCTTTAATTTTCAGAATATTTTGTTCATCCGTTTTATCCGTTACGCTTCCGTAAGGTGTCCGTTTTATCCGTAACTCGTCCGTTGGATGTACGTTCGACGTCCGTTCTGTCCGGTACGTATCCGTTTCACGTACGTTCAATGTCCGTTGTGTGTCCGTTAGGCATTCGTTACATGTCCGTTAGTACACCAACGGACTCCCAACGGACAAAAATTTTGTCAACGGATAACTTTTTTTTTATCCGCTAGGCGTCCGTTCGAGCTATCCGGTAAGGTGTGACCGAGGCTTAACGAATGCATAACAGACACACATAGGATATGCAATGTACGAGAAACGGAAACATACCGGACAGAACGTACATCCAACGGACGAGTTCCTTATAAAGCGGACACCTAACGGAAGCGTAACGGATAAAACGGATGACCAAAGTACTAGTATGCGGGAAAAATTAAAGACCACACTAATATAACATGTAAAACGCAAAAATGTTCAATTAGTTTTTGTGTAACTGGTTTTGGTTTATTCTTCAAAATGCAGTATTCACATCCGTTCACCATGATCATCTGTTTCATCCGTTATACGTACGGTAGGAGTCCGTTGGTGAATTAGTCTAGCGGACCTCTGACGCATGAATAACGGACAATTTAGTAACGAATAAAAAATAGAAACGGAACGGACGAGTACCGTAAAAAAAAACGACGCCGACCGGATGTTCAACGGACAGTTCGTCCGTTCAAAGTTTTTAACAGGCTCAAAATTTTCCACCGTACAGAACGGATGTCGACTGATATGACGGACGATGGACGGACATAAAATGGAAATGAACGGACTCCTAACGGACATGAACGGATCGAAAAAAATATATCCGTTTTCACTATCCGTTAAGTTGTGGTATCCCTTACCCGATAGCCCCGAACGGAAGCCGAACAGTTGAAAACAAGGTTTTCTGTTGACAGAATTGTTATCGCTTTGGAGTCCGTTGGTGTACTGACCAAATAAAACGGACGCGTAACGAATGCATAACGGACACACACTAGCAGGATATGTAACGTACGAGACACGGAAACATACCGGATAGATTGGATGTAGAACGGACATTCAACGGACAAGTACCACATACCGTAATACGTAACGGCTAAAACAGATGCATCTATAAAGATATTCGGGAAAGTTTCCGTGTAACTGGTTTTGGGTTTAAATATTCTTCAAAATGCCGCCAAAGGATAGGGTCTGTGCTGAATAAGAGCTGATTGATTGTGAAGACGTGCTCTTACTCTAAGATGATACTCAAGAAATCTGACAACCAATAATTTGTGTTTCCAACCAAAAATTTTCAATTGGTATTTATCCGTTTTATCCGTTATACGTCCGGTAGAAGTCAGTTGTTGAATTTGTCTACCGGACATTTAACGGATGAATTACGGACTAGTAATGGATACAAAACGAAAACAAAACGGACGACTACCGTTAGAAACGGATGACTACCGAATATTATACGGACACTTCATCTGTTGGACGTCCGATCAAAGTTTTGAACATTCTCAAAATTTTCCACCGGACAGAACGGACGTCGACGGATAAAACGGACGCTGAACAGATATGAAACGGAAATGAACGGACGCCTTACGAATAAGAACGGACATCTAAAGATAATGAACGGTTTGAAAAGTTCGCGCTATCCGTTGGGCTTTAAAGTGTGATCGGAGCTTAAACGAGCAGTTGCAAGATACATACATTTTCGATCCTCCTTATTTTGAGGAAAATTTTGATGATAAAGGATTGTACCAAATGTGATCTTGTGTCTGTAGTTTAAAGAATACATGAGATGATAAAACAAACCAAAAATAAATAAAATAAAACAAAAATATAAGTACTTTATCCGCGACGTTTTCAGAAGGAAAGTCATTTTTCATTTACGTTGTGAATTTCGAAAAACGTTTTCAAGCTGCATTTTGATGCCTTTATTAAATCATCTAATACCAAATATGTGTTTCTATAAGACAATAACAATCAAAACCAAGGAGTAAACAAAGACTCACAGAACCAAAAGACATTTACATCAACAGTTATAAATAATAAATAAGAAACAACACGAACTCCACTAAAAACCGGGAGTGAAATCAGGTGCTCCGGAGGGTAAGCATTTCCTGCACTGTATAGGGCACCCGTCTTGTTATTTCTTTGTTCAGTTCGATAATGATGGAAAGTTATTATGACGGAGGAAGAATATCAGATATGATTTCTGACACACGTTTGTCAAAATGGCTAATCAGCTCATGATGGCGACCGTAAAATTTCTTGAGTGATGACCTTAAATTGATTGATCCATAGCCCTGTCTTAGCAACTTTTGAGAAAGCAGTATTCCTCGTTCAACAAAATCAACGTACTTTATAAATGATAAAAATTTGATATAAAAAAATAAAAAATATTTTCGTAAGAAATTTATCGATTTAGCCACTTTTTTTTACATTTTGCTTAATTCTATAATTGTATTTTTGTTCAATGAGGCAGAGTCAGACTGTACAATAAACACTTTTGAGATAGTTTGATCGATTGCTTTGTGTTTAACTTTCACTTTCAGCACTATTGGCTATTCGTCACGGTTATTTACTATTGGTGGAGGAGGCAGGAGTGTCTAGAGAGAACCACCGCCATTCGGCAGGTAGATCTGACAACCCACAGTCAATTCAGATTGGAGTCGACCGCATCTACCATGTGTTGGGTTCGATATTACCATCTCTGTGTTCACAGGTCAGTGATGCAGTCACTGGGTTGATATACTAAACCAATCGACCACCATGCAATGAAATAAATAAAGAAAACGATACAAAAGTGTTTTGATGTACAAAACAATTACATACTATAAGATAGTAGCTAATTCACATTATAAATATTCAGCTTGCATTTTGGGTATGAACCATGACCGAAACATATGCCTTCAACGTCACAACTTTTTCTTTGATTATTGACACCCCTAGGTTCAAGGTTCACATGGTCAACATTGACACATAATGAATTATGGCAGAGATGACTAGCGTCTTTATCGCGGGGAATCTGCAGAGTTTTGTCTCTCAGCATTAAAACTACTCTATGAGCCTTCCGATGTTTCCATTTATAATCGAAGGGATCGCGATAATGAACAGTGCCATATTTCCTCTGTTTGTCCAAGCTTCCATTCCAAATTAAACACTCAGAATCTGGATCTTGTGTTGATTGTTCTGAAACATTTGCTTCAAGTTTCCTCCAGAACTTTTCCATTCTGCTAGCTATCAAAATTATATATTTTTCAAGGTAAAAAGCTATTACAATTTAAGTTCTAATTATTTCAGGTAGATCATATTTCAACGTTTGTTGGGATTTGTGGACGGCAATTACCCCCATTTTCCTAAGAACTCTTTTTACCAAGAACAAATACAGTACCCGCGATATCCTGTTTTAAACAATGTACACGTTTTCTTTTTGTCTCTTGTTATTTCGGTAATATTAAAAAAATAAATCATATCCAAACATTGACCAAATAAGTTTGCTTGTCTTGATTGTTGAATGTCATATGATAATCCTCAGTCAAATTAACTCTAAAATCTTAACATATAGTTTTTGTTTCGTATCTACCAATCACTCAGCCTCTTGGAACAATAGCCCAAATGACCAGATCGGATTCATGATAACGCACGATACTTTCTGGGCTAGCGTGTCGGTGCAGTATAATACTAGTACTAGTATTGCATATACCAATGATTATTATAATAATAGTTTTGCGTATTATACCACTTGATAAAAAATCAAATAAAAGGACCATTGATTTTACTGCTATTCTTCATCTCATATCCTAAAATTTTATTCCCTGAATATTTGATGCTGCATGTTTAACAGTTATTCACCCCTAGCATAAAATGATTGAAGCCTCCCGCACATTCAATCCGAGGAAATATAATGTTTAACTAAAAAAAACAATTGATACATACACATAATAGACCAAGGCTTAAGCGATTGTATAAGGGTAAATGTTAAAACTTACAATGTTTATGATTCAGAAGTATTTTCCTGGTATCGACAAAGTATTTGCTTCAGACTACCATTTGTCTGTACAAATGTCTGTTAAACATGTAGCAGACGAAACCGACTAAAATACCGCCTAAATAATGGTGGCAAGACATATGAATAAGACCTTTTGCGCAATTGGTCAATTTTTTATGTAAAGTTTCAATCCAGGTGCTCTCTGCGACGTCCGCACTATGATATCATTTTATAAAATTCTGAAAATTCTCATGATATTAAAGCTTACCATTATTTCTCTTATTTGTAACACATAGAAAAAAAAGACTCTATAAGCATGGAAAATAATCAATTTCAATTACAGATAAACACACTTTTTATTTTTGTAAGCTTAATCCTGTCAATCAGTCCGATATAAACATTTACCTACACCAATTTTTGTTTGTCAAAATAAGACAAAAAAATGAAATTAAAACCAATTAGTACGCAATTCTATTTAGAGAGAAATATTCATTAAAAAATCTAGTGAGTTATGTTTGTGAAATTAACGATCATTGTGAATATAAAAATATTAAGGAGTTCAAGGATTTCTATTTATTTCTTTTTTTATTCTGTAATATTTGATATTTTGACACAGATGCTGCATATTGTATAATCTAAAGAACAGTCATATCTTTTTATTTGAATGATTTATAAAAAGATAAGTTATATCAAAAATATTTTTTTGAAGTCTTAATAGTTTCTAACCAATCAAATTAAAGCTCTCTTATGGTATGTTGCTTGCCGAACTATTGAATTATGTAGGTGCTCTCTCCGAAGTTCGCTTCATGAACACGTTTCAATCCGTTCATCATTTGTTTTTGTATCTCAAATAATCAGTAAGCTAAAAAGTCATAACATCTTTCTAAATCCTTATAATACAAATTGGATGTTGCAATAACTAATGAACCGTCCAGTTTAAACATGTTAAACTTATCTTAAAATAACAGTTGTTACCCCAAAGGAAGAGCAAGGGAAACATTTCCATTCATGTTAAATATATATAGCTAATTCATATTATCAAAATTCAGCTTGCAGTCTGGATACGACCCATGGCCGAAACATATTCCTTCAAAATTACAACTTTTTCTTTGGTAATTGACAGCCCATGGTAAAATTTACATATTAAACTTTGACACCCAATGAATGATGACAGATATCTGTAGATATGTGTCCTTCAGCATTAAAACATTCCTATGTGTCCATTTTAAATCAACAGGATCGCGATAATGAACAATTCCATATATCTTTTGTTATACAAGCTTCCATCCCAAATTAAACACTCTAAAATTAAATCTTTTGTTGATTGTGCTGAAACTTTGACTTAAAGTTTCCTGCAGAACTTTTCCATTTAACTATCACAATTATATATTTTTCTAGGTAAATAATTATGCTATTGTAGGTTAAATTATTTTCAATTATTTCAGATAGATCATATTTCAACGTATGTTGGAATTTGTGGACGGCATTTATCACCATACTCCTTATTTCTTTTCTCCAAAAACAAATACATTTATACCAAAAATTAATCAGTTGATATCCTGCTTTTATCAATTTCTTCCAGCATATCTCATGAACGAATAGATATCGAATTAGCTTGCTTCTTTTGAATGTGGAAGGTCATAAGTAGAATCTATTCTAAAATCTTAACATCTGGTGTTTGTTTCGTATCCACCAATCACGCGGCTTTTGGAAACAGAGCACGAATGACCAGTTCGGATTCATAATAGAACATACTTTGTGGGCTAGTCTGTTGGCGCAGTGTAATAGTGCATATATCAATAACAAACAGTATGTTATTGTGCATCATTACACTGAACAAAACCCATCAAAATACCGGACCAGTGCATATACTGCTACCTTTCATCTAATTTCCTGAATATGCACGCGTTATTTGATGCTGCATGTGTAACAGTTATTCACCACTATTAAAAAATTATTGAAGCTCCCCCTTCTACTCGAGAAAAAGCTGTCACGTCAGTTAACTGCTAGTAGTCTGTTGAAGGACGCCTCCGGGTGCGGGAATTTCTCGCTACATTGAAGACATGTTGGTGACCTTCTGCTGTTGTTTTTTCTATGGTCGGGGTGTTGTCTCTTTGACACATTCCCCAATTTGATATACATAATAGACCAAGGCTTAAGTGATTGTATAAGAATAAAACTAACAATGCTTATGAAGTTCTTTCTTTGTATCGACAGACTACCTTTTGTCTATTCAAGTGACAAGACATACGTATAAGATCTTACTCGCAAATGGTCAATTTTTATGAAAAATACCAATCCAGGTTATCTCTTCGAAGTCTCCACTATGATACAATTTTAAACTGTTCTAAATAACTTCATGTTTTTATTTAATGCAAACAATATTTTGTAACACATAGAAAAAAAAAAGAAAGAAGAAAAACGCTATAAGTATGACAAATAATAATTCTAGTTTCAGATAAAACACACTTTATATTTTTGAGAACATTTTCTATGCTGTATAAATTCAGCTGATATAAAAATATGCAGTTCCATTTAAAGTGAAACATTAAATAAAAAGATATAATGTGCTAGTTCTGTGAATGTAACGATTATTGTGAATATAAAAATATTAGAGGGTTCAAGGATTTCTTTTAATTTAATTCTTCATTCTATTATAGTTTGATATTATTTTGACACAGATGCCGCATATTGTTTTATTAAAAAGACAATCATATTTGAATGAATATTCAACAATTAAGTTAATTAAAATTGTTTTTGACAGTTTAAACAATTTCTAACCAATCAAATTAAAGCTCTCTTATGATATTTTGCTTGATGAACTATTGAATTAACTTGGTGCTCTCTTCGAAGTCCGCTTCATAAAAACGTTTCAATCCGTTTGTCAGAGTTTATTCAACTATTGAATTAACTTGGTGCTCTCTTCGAAGTCCGCTTCATAAAAACGTTTCAATCCGTTTATCAGAGTTTATTCAAGTCACTTGTATCTCAAATTATCTGTCAGATAAAAAGTCCTAAAATCATTATTAAACCTTAGAATATTTTTATATTTTTGTTTATAATAACATTTGTGACACAAAGCATATCTTCAGTGCATGATGTGAGGATGTCATGACAACAAAAACAAACCCCATTTTTTTTTAAAGCCAAGTCTATTTTTGTAATGCCTGCATGCGGATGTGGATCCATATGGGTATAGTAGTGATTGACGAATACATTCATGATATTCAGTTTTGTTCAAAAAGAGTAACATACAATTGGTGGTATTTACACCATTGTACTCACACGATTCTTGATCATTGTACTTGCCCCGTCTAGATTTGTAATGTTTTCATATTTGGAAATGATTTTATTGTATAGTTAGGCTGTATAGACCGATTTTTTGTCTCTTTAGAAAAATTCAGAAGAGCCATATCTATTTTATTCCATTCTGCAGCCAGAATCTACACTACACTTCGCAATTGTCGTGAAAACTAGAAGAAAAGCCAAACAATTTATCTTCAAATATTACAATTTGTAAAGTCTGCAGATTATTAATAACAAGAAAAGCAGAAATTTGGAGCATGCACCAATTAGACTTTATATGAAATATGTATCGTATCGTAACCAAATGCCAACCCCCAAACTTTGAACAAACTGTAACCAAGATAAAAGCCTAACGTGAATACTAATAAAACCAAATTGAAACGTTTGAAGCTTCTCACCCCTTCATCAATGTAATTTCAGTTCATTTTATCATAAGATTTTTGGTTATCCTATTATGTTTGTTAAAATTTAAAGTTTTGAATTATTTAGACATCTATAATATGTTTATCTAAATATATAAATACTTAACTACAGTTTTGACGGATCTGTGCATTTATTTCATCTCCTTTTGGAGGATAATTTATATAGTTTTTTTAACAATAGAATATTTAATGAAAATTGATTCTACAATTAATTGATTACACCAACACGACTAATATGAGCCATGGATAAGGCAATACAAAATATAATTTAATCAAAGTTGTCATTACATTTTAACATTTTTTTTGCACTTTATATGGCTTCAAGTATTTGTAGGGTCATTTCGTGTCCTAGATTGTTTTTTCATCCTCATCCTCTTCATCACTGTCAGGTAAAGGGTCGATCTTCTGTGTAGTGTCCACCATTGCATATATAGTACGGTCATCAGTACCATGTATAAACTTGGGCCCGTTCGGAGATGGATTCAAATCTAAATCAGCATATACCAGTCCTTCTTTATTTATGTTCAGCTGGAAAAAAAGAGTCTAATGATTGTAATATTCTTGAGTATTAACTAAGTGTAATTAAACTCATCATATATACCAGGACTAAATTTAGTATATACGCCAGACGCACGTTTCGTCTACAAAAGACTCATTAGTAACGCTCGAATCCAAAAAAAGTTAAAAAGGTCAAATAAAGTACGAAGTTGAAGAGTATTGAGAACCAAAATTCCTAACAGTTTTGCCAAATACAGCTTAGAGCTAAATTATGCCGTTAGCTTTCTCCAATTGAATCGTTTAATCTTTTCATGTCGGGGCCTTTTAAAGCCGACCATACAGTAATGACTTTTCTCATTATTGAAGCGTACCTTAACTTTATTTGAACTTTGCTGGATATTTGAATCATTGGTTAAATCACACCTCGTCTCCTTATTTTTATATGTATGTATATTGAACTACGTCCTATGTGTACGTTATTTAATATTTACCAGTATTACGAACAAATAACGTGTAACCAACAAAAAAATTGAGTCGAAGATTGTTGATTGAATACGTTGACTACCAATTAACATTCGGATTTTGATATCGAAATTTAGCGATCGTAACCTTATTATAAAACACACTGTACCACAATCTGACAGGGAGATGTCTGTTAATTTTTACATCTTTATATAAAAAAAACACCCACACACACAAGCGAACGACACTTGCTTGGGGGTCATATCCCTAAGTTGCCCTGGATAACCTCGGATAATGAAATCATTCGTAAATATATCTTCGTGTTACCTTATCATTTACTTATTACGTATAAGAAAAGAACAATCAAAAGTGATTTGGACAACCTACCTTTTCTGGAAAATTAGTAGCGTTGTCTTTTTTCCTTTGCTTATTATTCCCTTTTTTGGCTTTGCAATTGGCTGAAAAATGTCAATTTATGGTTTACTTATAAATACAGTTACCAGAGTTGGTAAAACAATGAAATATTTCTGTCTATATCTAAAACGCTATAAAGATTTACTGTCCTTGTAATTGTCACATGTTCGTAATTCATTGCTTTTAGATTGAAAATTTAACTGAATTGATATCTCAGTGCCAGTAAAATACCTTATTAATTTACCAAGTTAATAAAGGATATACATCGAGTTCTTGATATACATATATAAATTTGGGAATTAAAATTAGAATGTGTCAAATAGACAACAACCCTACCAAAGAGTAGAAATCAGTTCAAGGACACCAATGGGTCTTCAACACAGCGAGAAAATCCCACTCAAAGCCTCTCAACAAAAATGTGTACTAGTTTAGTGAAAATGGACCTCACACTAAACATATAAATGAACTAAGATTGAAAAAAACCTACCAGCCTAACAAAGGTCAGAGGTTCATTCATGTCTGGGGACAGGCGAAAAAATGCGGCGAGGCTAAACATGTTTTGTGGATCATAACTCTCCCCCATACATTTAGCCAATGTACAATAAGCAAACACACAGCAATATGAACAGAAAAACCCAGTTTAAAGAATTTCGGCTCCGTTGTCAGAATAGGTAACAGAAAAAAATAAACATAATGACAATGATACATAAAGCAGCAATGGACTACTAGCAGCTACTGATATGCCAGCCCCAAACCTCAATTTAACCAATTGAAAGATTATATAAAAAAGAAGATGTCTTCTTGGGTTTAGTATAAATACAGTGGCGGATCCAAAAGAAGGAATTTAGTGGGTTATAACCGAGTCCATTTTTGAAACATCAATGCATTTGAATAGGGGCCTATATTTGGAACACCTCCTTTCTCTTCGTTGTTAACACACCAACTCTTAAAAATACTGGATCCGCCTCTGATACTAGTATATGCATGTACATGTATTTGGAAATTTTGTTGGTATTGTTTTGTTTACAAAACTTGATTTGTTTGTCCACTGATTTAGAAAAAACAAAGAGAAAGTAGTATCTGGGAACTCATTAAACATCTTATATTATTTTCTTTATTTTAGTGACTGGCTAAGCGGAAAACCTCGTTATAGTAATTGGTTGTCGATGTTTTATATCACATTTCTAGATATTACCGGTTTATCTCAGTTGCTCCGTCGTCTCTGTTTTATGTAAAAATTGTCAACCAAAAGAACGTACACCCTGTGTTTGTTTACACTTGTTCGTCTTTCTTCAGATAAGAAAACATTTTCAATTGTCTAATTAAGCATTTTTTGAGTTGAGAACTTTGAATCACACAGACCTGTTGATTAAGAGATTTATTCAGGTTAGACATCTGTAAAAAGTACTGTATCAATATAGGCCCTTTTACTCTTTTTAGCGTAAGCGAGAGGGTCTTGTCAAAATATCTTTTCAAAATATAAAGCCTAGTGCAGATATTGATACAAGGAAGTGTTGGGATAACATTTAAAACAAAGTGTGCAACGCACAGCCCAAATGGCCGAAAGACGTACATAAGTCGACACCCAGGCAAAAGTCTTCAACAATATAAACCATCACATCCCTTTAATTTCTAGTTGCCGGATTACTAAAACTAAAATAATTCAAAGGCATGCAATCAACACGAAAAAAAGAAAAAGAGAACATTTTTTTTAACAAAAACAGTTGGAAATGGCATCAGATCGGCACACATCTAAAACAACGAACATATCTTACACAGAACAGATTCATAAATACATTGTGTCCTCCAAGACTAAAGTATCAATTAGAACACATCCAACCGCTTTAGAAAAAAAACAATCTGAAAAAAATTAAAAATTAATTTTGTTTGCAGAAATTTTCGCATTTTTCAACAGTAACTGTACCATACCTTTTTCATCATTTCCCGACTTTTTCATATTTGTCTGTAGCACGGTCTCCTGAATGTTCTTATTTCCATTCAATTGAAACTTCTCTTTATTTTTTGTTACAACTGCATATTCAACCCCGCTTGGTCCTTGCTTAGGTACATAGCCTTGTCCGGCAGATTCATAAAGAGCATTGTCCTTTAAGCCATCCTCGTCTAAAATGAATTACTTACATTAAGTTCTTGTTCTATATGATAATCTTTCACTTTACCACCGAGTATATGTGAAAAGAGGTTTGCATGTGCATATTATATGTAGAAACTCTATGACCTTTGTCTGTGATAAAACTGCAACATCATTTGTACTTTTCAAACAAACGCATGGTCGAAACAATGGTAAAAGTCCGATAACTCTTGTGCAAAATAGTCAAACAAAATCACGGAAGAGACTATGAAAAAATTCAGTCTACCAAGTATGCAGGTTTTGCCAAATGATGTTTCGGATGGATGAACGGATGAACGGAAGGACGGATTAAAATCATTTTCATATTTCACCGCGACGCAAACCAATTGTTGAACGAAAACATGGGGGCGAAAAATAATATTGGCATACAAAATTGTACACCTACAGAACTAGAACTTGATACATGCAATTTGTGTTTACTGTTACAATTTCTCATATAATTTATACTCATTCTGACATAACATAAGTTAAAACTAAAATGTGACTTCAATCTGTAATTTAGGCTTTGAATAGTCCTAAAGCAAGTTTTCAGCGATTTTGTGCAACACTTATATAATTACCAAAGGAATGTATCATTCTTTATACATACAAAATCACGACAAATGAAAGATATCTACCATGTAACTCTAGATTCTGAAGAAACACATCATGTGTATCATATTAAATGTCTTGAAGATTATATCATAAGCTGTATTTGTATTTGATTTGTTTTTTGATTTTTGGTGTTTTAACGCCACTTTTAAGCACCGCATTTAGACTATTTCGTGGAGACTAGTTTTTATTGGAGAAGGAAGTCAGAGTGCTCGGAGAAAACCAACGACCTTCGATAGGTAAACTAACAATCCTGGTCAATTAAGATTGGAGTCGAGTGCATCCACACAAGCGGGGTTCGAACCCACATCCTCAGTGTTGACTGGCTAGTGATAACAGTAGTAATACTTAAACCACCCGGCCCCCGAGTAGTACTTCCACTGGAACTTTATAAGCTACGTTAATTTCTAAATACTTGATATATTTCTTCCACAATCGTATTGAAGTTAATTTACCTTCATCAGTTTTATTCCTATGTGTCAACCTTTTCCTGTAATAAACAAGAAAGGAACGTACTTGAAAACAATAATTTACTGATGCTTTTTAAATTGTTAACATATGTAATGCAAGAAATAAGTTATTTGTATACTAGTCAACAAAAGAAGCGATACACAAGTTTGAAACCCAATGCATCTTAAAATATAATAAATAGAAACAAGAATTTGTCCTAAGTACACGGATGCCCCACTCGCACTATCAATTTCCATGTCCAATGGACCGTGAAATTGGATAAAAAATCTAAATTTGCATTAAATTTAGAAAGATCATACCATATGGAACACGTGTACTAAGATTCAGGTTGTTTGGTCTTCAACTTCATCAAAAACTACCTTGACCAAAAACTTTAACCCGAAACTCTCACTTTCATTTTTTATGTTCAGTAGACCATGAAACTGGGGTCAAAAGTCTAATTTGGCATTAAAATTAGAAAGATCATATTATTAGCAACAAGTGTACTAAGTTTCAGGTTGATTGGACTTCAGCTTCGTCAAAATCTACCTTGACCAAAAACTTTAACCTGAAACTCGCACTTTCATTTCTATGTTCAGTGGACCGTGAAATTGGGGTCAAAAGTCTAATTTGGCTTTAAAATTAGAAAGATCATATCATAAGCAACAAGTGTACTAAGTTTCAAGTTGATTGGACTTCAGCTTTATCAAAAACTAACATGACCAAAAACTTTAACCTGAAACTCGCACTTTCATTTCTATGTTCAGTGGACCGTGAAATTGGGGTCAAAAGTCTATTTTGGCTTTAAAATTAGAAAGATCATATCATAAGCAACCAGTGTACTAAGTTTCAAGTTGATTGGACTTCAGCTTCATCAAAAACTAACTTGACCAAAAACTTTAACCTGAAGCGGGACGAACAAACGGACGAACGAACGGACGAACGGAGGCACAGACCAGAAAATATAATGCCCCTCTACTATCGTAGGTGGGGCGTACAAAGTATTAAATTGGTACCGGAACAGTGTATCCAATTTCATTACATATGGAAAAATACATTGCTTTGCATCGTTTCTCTTGTTGACTAGTATATTTAAGGATACAATACTTTTGAGATTTAAGTTTAAATAGTCGGTGATTCGGTACTTATATGAATTATAAAAAAAAATTAAATACTCCATTTATAAAAAAAATATTCAAAAACTTAGGTTCGAACTTATCAGGTTATGTTAACCTTTCGGTCATTTATTAAAGCACCCTACGTGTTAGGTATTATAACATCCTTGGTTTTCACATTTATGGGCTTAAGTTTTCTGATGAATGTAAATAACAAAATCATTTTGGATGCATGAATCAATAAAGTGCTATTTTTCATATCTTTTTGCATCCCTGTTATCCGTTATCGGTTCTGAAGATACAGTAAGTAACATAACCTACTATGCACGATGGCAAAATCCAATTGTATTGCCATTTCAATCGAAACTGTTATACATGTTAGAACAAACAGTTATTTCGGACGATCATCGTGGAAACAAATCCTTTTGTATCTACAGAAGACACAAACGACAATAGGTCGTGTTTTTTCGCCTCTATATTGTCAGACCACCAATTAAAAATCCCTATCTGTTCAACCAAATTTTGCAATTTTCACAGCTTTCTAAATATTTTACCTTAAGTTTAACTTCATAGAAACCAGGTATATCCTGAATTGTACATGTATCAGCATTCTACATGCCAATTTTCACCATACATTTAAAGCCTTCTAACAAATAAACTGACCATCAAACAGAGATCCTCAAAAAAACAAACCTGGTTTTCTGAAAATCTAAAACTAGTATACTATGGAGCGCATTAATCCTCATTTTTTAATGCAAACTCATAGACAAGTAAATTTTGGCTCAAAATGATCTAGATATATGTCTCTTTCACCAAAAGTTTCATTTCTGCATATTTGTTGGTTAGTTTAAGTAAACAAGTACATCAAAAGCACTATTTTGTGTCAGAGTAGGGCTACTTTTACATACGTTCTAAATTGGAGGGAGTAATTGGTGGTCTGACACCTATATAAATGACTTTCGGTATCTCTGAATATGACCGATAATCAATGATATCGCATTAATTTGTAACATTTGATGGACAAATGTACATTGATAATAAGCTTACCTTCCGTTACTTTCTTGATCTGTGTAATTTGAAAGTAATACAAAATGATCAATTGATTTGTGCATTTGTATTTTCTGCAGTTTTTGCATCAATATTCGTTTCAAGCATACATGTAAACTACCAGAATTAAATACATTTATTTGATTCAAAATTCTTTGAATGTCAACTTTAAGAAATTAAAAAGTACAAACATGACAAATTCACGATAGAAAAAATATTGTCTAACTGACAATCAAACCACATCCATATCATGCCATCAACTGGTTTAAGAATCAATTTGTGTATTTCCGATACAAAGACCCTTAGAGAATCAATATTAATACCGAAACATGCCATCTTACTACGGTATCGTAAGTATACCCCTTCTGAATACTAGTACGTCTGTTTAACGTTTTGGTTAACTTTTGAGTTGAATGCCGACATTTTTGTGCTTTGTAAAGAATACTACCATAAAAGAATGGAAAGTTCATAGCAAGGTAAAAACATAGGGATGTGCGGCACATTTTCAACATTTATCTGCTCAAACTTCAAAGTGTTGAAATTTGTACTGAAATTCTATACTACCAGTGCCACTATCTTCACGTTTGGTCATTCTCAGA
Organism: Mytilus galloprovincialis; assembly: GCF_965363235.1. Lineage (NCBI taxonomy): Eukaryota > Metazoa > Mollusca > Bivalvia > Mytilida > Mytilidae > Mytilus > Mytilus galloprovincialis. The sequence continues at coordinate 39,465,785 of NC_134843.1, read as the reverse complement.
ATTTAACTTTTGTGCGCTATCCATGTGTATTTTTACTGGTAAAATACCCAAGCAGTATCACTAGGAGATGAAACAAAGAGATCATATATGGGGAAATAGTTATCAAAAGTAACAGAATTATTATTTAATGCGCCAGACGTGCATTTCGTCTACACAAGACTCTTCAGTGACGCTCAGATCAGGTTTAAAGCCAAAGAAGTACAACGCTGAAGAGCATTGAGGACTCCAAATTTCAAAAAATGCGCCCAATACGGCTTAAGTTATCTTTTCCCTGGATAAGAAATTTCATTAGTTTTTCGAAAAATCAAAGTTTTGGAACAAGAAATTTATAAAAGCGACCATACAATTGCCATTCATGTCAACACCGAAGTGCGAAAACCAGAAGGAAAACAAACAAAATATCTATAAATATTTATTTCTCCCTAAACTGAGTGGCGGGGTTGGTGGAACAGCGGTTTTGCAATATGAAACCTATAATATGAATAACAATTTGTAACAGAATATGCTCATTGATTTTTAGTTTATTTAACACTAATTAGGGCTTTCATGTATCTTAATAGATAAACAGTTACAACATCTCAAACACAAGTAGTTTCCTGAAAAATAAACCGTTTTGTTTGCTAAGAAGAAAAATGAGAAATTGAGAAAAAAGTTAATTGTTAAAAATATTATCTCTAAACATCTAAAGTTGATATTGAAATGTGAAGTTCTTTTGGCTTCATTTAAAGCATTTAGTACCTTTCAACTCTAGAAGGGGAAGCTATTCGAACCTACTTTCATTCTAGCTGATAGCGCAAAAATACGTTTTGAAATATGGATAAGTTTGTGTATTGAGATATTGACCCAATGCCACTGTTTCTTGAAGACATTGACACTGTGTGTGCGGATATATAATATAATATAATAACTATAATGCTTACCCTTTCTGTTTAGGGACCATCTCCGTTTCATATAAACTATAAATATTACAGTTAAAATAGCAATCGCAGCCGATGCAATACCCCCGACAACAGGACCGACTTGAGACGAATCTGCACCTATTTGGGACGCTGAAATGTCAACAGATATTCTAATTGGGTAGTAATGTATTCATTTACGTGACTGGAACAACACTGAAACGCTTTCAAATCAAATATCCAGATTGTCTTTGGCTAGATTCATTAAGGTTTGAATAAAAAATCTAACACGTTATTTTTTTTTTTATCTCTATAGAAGTCGCTCCGCACTATCCTACTACCTGTCGATACATTTATTTTTGGCATTGCACAAGTCATGTCTTTTCTGACTGTTTATGACGTTAAAATACTAAATCCCTGGGATGCGTTTTTGTTGATTCTAGTCTTTGATGCATGATTTTTTTTATTATTATTAATTGTTTTTTGGCTTTTAACTAGCTGTCAGTAACTGCGAGTACTCACAAATATTTTATTAATATGGATCTGGTCTATATACCAGCTTTGATTATTTGGAATATCTTCTAATTTTCACTTACTACATTTGTATAAATTTCATCATTTACCTGTATTATAAAACCGTTTTTATTTCAAAAGTGATAATTTCGAAGGGTTAAATATTTTGCAGTGGTGTCTTCTCATGGCTCTCTTTGAACCTGTTTGTTTGCTTTTTGGCCTTGAATGTGTGTTCCAAATATTTTATCAACTGTGCATTTGCATTCAGATATCGCAGATGAAATTTATTCGTTCATAGTGTGCTAATTTACGTTGTTTGATTGAGTTAAGCCTGCCAATTTATGTTTTATCGTGTGTTTTTCTATTTTGTAATGTTATGCTATTGTTTCAGAAAAAAAGGATAAAAGAGGGACGAAAGATACCAAAGGGACAGTCAAACTCGTAAATCTAAAACAAACTGACAACGACATGGCTAAAAATGAAAAAGACAAACAGAAAAACAATAGTACACATGACACAACATAGAAAACTAAAGAATAAACAACACGAACCCCACCAAAAACTAGGGGTGATCTACATAGTTTGGTACCATTAGAACGTTTAATCCCGCTGCAAATGTTTGCATCTGATGTACAGAAGTTGTCGTTTATTTATGTAATTTATACGTGTTTTTCGTTTTTCGTTTTTTTTTTATATATATAGATTAGACCGTTTGTTGTCCCGTTTGAATGGTTTTACACTAGAAATTTTGGGGCCCTTTATAGCTTATTGTTCGATGTGAGCCAAGGCCGTGTTGAAGGCCGTACATTGACCTATAATGGTTTACTTTTTTTAAATTGTGACTTGGATGGAGAGTTGTCTCATTGGCACTCACAGCACATCTTCCTATATCTATCTATTAACATACAAGTTTTGAAGATATATTTGAATAAGGAAACATGTTTTGTGGAGACTGATATAATATCAATCACCATACTCTAAATAATTCAATTCTCTTTTTATTGATAAGTGACCTTAAATATGGTTTATTTCATAAGTATGTATATATTCTAAAACGTTCATTATCACACTGCATATGTGTACTATATATATATATATATACAATATAGTTAAGATACAGTAAAACAAGATATCTTCATATTTATAGTTTTTATTGCTATTTGCACTAGAAAATTTAAATGTGTATAAATGTTTATGAAGGTATCTATCTAAAAATCTAGAGATAATGAGAAGTTCAAAAATAATAAATGCAAATTAGCCAAAACTATACATATTTTGAGTGGTATATGATTTTAAACGGTCTATTTTAAAGATGTAAATTGTATTATCTGGTTCAGTTCTGACTTTTTTTTAGCTTTTTTAATAGTAAAAAACAATGTTGTTTTCTTATATGTCTCCTATTTATGTCTTATCTTATGTAATGTCATAAAAGCTCTTTATAGGACCCTTTAATTGGAAATAGAATATTCTTATTCTTATTCTTATAGTATAGCAAAAGCACTCAAACAAAAACAAAAAGTCAAGACTGAAGTTTATCATATCAAAGAAAAACACCAGCTACCAAAGACAACTGTTCAGCACATAACCAGAAGAAACGAAAATAGTTCATAATTCCAAAACCTTACTACGGAACAGTTTTCGGAGAGATGGTTTTTATATTAACGAGACTTCTATGGAGTAATTAATTTTCGATAGAAGACCAACTCGGTGGTAGGACATTCTAGGAATCAGCAAAGTTATTGCATTTGTAATTTTACTAATTCATGTCCACACAGAAAGACCGGGAAGATATACACATGTTTCACGTAAACATTCGGATGAGTTGTGGTAGCTTGGAAGAAAAGTGAGTTATTTGGGAAATTATGGCATCAAAATAAAGCTGAAAGACATAATATCACAGTAGAATTATTGTTAAAAATTCTTTGTGCGAAAAAAAAAACCATAATAAAGTGGAAACAGTACGACATATTTTGCTGATTGCTTAAATACGAACTAACAAACTTCTGCAAAAAGTAAAATCACAAAAATACTGAACTCCGAGGAAAATTCGAAACGGAAAGTTCCTAATCATATTGCAAAAAGGATAAAACACATCAAACGAATGAACAACAACTGTCATATTCCTGACTTGGTACAAAAGAGGGACGAAAGATACCAAAGGGACAGTCAAACACTAGGGGTGATCTCAGGTGCTCCGGAAGGGTAAGCAGATCCTGCTCCACATGCGGCACCCGTCGTGTTGCTTATGTGATAACAAATCCGGTAAATAATCTATTTCGGTAGGTCACATTCGAAAGGGAAGGGGATTGTAGTTACGACGTAAGGAACATATCCGATATCATTTTTGAAACGGTTATTCCATAACGGTCAACCAACTCGTGATGGTGTCCGTAAAATTTGCGAAGGGATGATTTCAACTTCACCATTTGGAACTCTTGGTTTAATAGCTTCCTTGTGAGCAGCAACCCTCTATCAAGAAAATCATGATAGGAAATGCAAGCACGGGAATATCGTATCAATTAGGAGATATATACCCCGTATGCAGGTGCTGCTGGAATGTTGCTTCTTAGGAATAGAAAGTTCACAATAGGAAAGCTGAAATCATCTCTTTTGTCGTAAAGTTTTGTTTTCAATCGACCCTCATTGTCAATTTCTAGATGTAAGTCAAGATATGAAGCCGACTTGACTGTATCTGTAGTATCCTTTATCTCTAATTCAATGGGATCAATCCGTTCCACGTAGTCACCAAATTTAGAATTATTTAGTGAAAGAACATCATCTATATAGCGGAAAGTAGAGTTAAAGGATATTGCTAACTTCTTATCTTTCTTCCTAAGAAATTCCTGTATGAAGTCAGCCTCAAAGTAATAAAGAAATAAGTCGGGTAGTAGAGGGGCACAGTTTGTTCCCATTGGAATTCCGACAGTCTGTTGAAAAACACGTCCTTCGAAAGTAACAAATATGTTGTCAATCAAGAAATCTAGCATCTTGATAATATTAGTTTCAGAGAATTTTTTGTTTGAATCAGAGTGGTCCTTTGCAAAGTAGAATTTATTCCTTCCTAAGACAAGATACTTGTATCTACGTTGGCCATTCTTTTTTATGAAGCAAAGCAATACCAACCCTTCTATTTGTCTTTTAGTTTGGAATGTGGAATACTTGTGTAAAGAGTAGAAAAGTCAAATGTTTTAATACTGTTACAAGATGAAAGAGAGTTAGATTGTATGTACTCTAAAAGATATTTGGAATTTTTAAGTATCCACATCTGATTCACGCCACCTCTAGAATAGGCAGTCTCACAATAACTCTTCAAATTCAGGAAATGTATTAACCAGTATAATCTTAATTGTAAAGAAAGATATGCTCAGGGCACGCAGGAATATTGTATAGTTTTGACTTTATAAGTTTAAATGCATGTCTACTACTTTATTTATATTAATACGAAATAAATGTATTTAAAGTAAATGGTTTATATTGCAGAATGTAATAAAAAAAAAAACACAAGCAATAAGGCTATGAATAAGATACTTTATTCCCCTATGAAACAGAAACACCAGTTTCGTAATTGAACCGAAAGAGGATCTTGTCAATAACGTAAACGTCAAGGAAAAATAAAATCCAGTATTACCTGCTGCTTTTGTTTCTATAGTCGTACTCATTTCGATAACATTACTTTTGCCAATTATGTTCTCTGCGAAAAGTCTAATAGAGTATTCTGTTGATGGCTTTAAGCCAGTTATTTTACATTCTTGTTTCTGTACGGTGTAACTATCGTCAATCTTCTTTGTAATGCGCTTCCCATTACCATCAAAAACTGAAACGTTGAACACTTGACTATGTCCACCACTATACCCACGATTCCACAAAACTGTCAACTCAGTAGACAGTATATCTGTAACATTTAGTTCACTTGGATCATCAGGTTTACCTGTTTGTAAAGAAACAACTGCATTCATGATAAATTGCGTAGTGTAAAAGTCATTTATGTGATACGAATCTTTCTGCCTATGTATTCATACTAACTAACATAAATTAGATGTAACACAATAAAGGTTTGTATTTGAGAATTGAATGCTTATTTTTGTAACTTCAATGGGGTGTAAAAGCGTTGACCGAAGTACATTTTGTATGAGGCGCTGGAAAGTATACATGTTTTCATTATAACATAAAACATCTTTATATCAAAGCAATGCCAACTCTTTCAATTTGTCTTTCAGTTAGGAGATCATAAGAATAGGAAATTGTCGGAAGCGTATATTTATTATGATTTTTAAATTATGAAAATATAATCATGCGTTCATTCTAACATAAAATATCTATAAACTAAACGCATCATAGATACCAGGATTAAATCTATAATTTTTTGTTTATTGATGTAGGTTCGAGGAAAGGTTTATGACAACGTTCATTAAATTTCTAAGCCTAAATTCTAATTTTTCATGGATGTGTATACAAATTATTATTGTTTAACAGAATGAGAAGATCTTCTGTTAGTAAGTCTTACTCACTCGATATTACTACATTTATTGAAATGTTTTTATCTTTGAACCCATTTCGAACAATAAGTATGTAAGTTCCTTCAATCTGCTCTGTCAAATCTGACACATCTAGAACTGCTTCATATGCGTAGTTGCTAACAGTTACTGTGGTTTCGTAGAATTTTGTTTCGATGTTTGTTCTCTGAATTGAAGTTGTTATCCCATTGTTTATATTTTCTTCGACAGACGATTCAGACGAAGCGTTATACCAATGTGCTTCAATTTTGTCAGGAAAAGTAAAAAACCTCAAAACAACTGTAATATTTCCTCCTCTCTTTGTTGAAAAGGTATCATCTGGAGGTAAGTCTGTTAACAATACTGGACTACCTGCAACGATTTAATTCCATATTTTGATGAAAACACATTATGATAAACACATGAAGACAGCTTTATTTTATATCATTAGTAAGATTTTTTAATTTTGGCATACAAGCAGTATCTAGGCATTAAAAAACACAGTATTGGTTGAAAAAAATCTTTTTGAGAAATAACCTAGAAAGGAGAAGATATGACAAGAACCATAATTTGGTTCCTAACGCAAAAAACAGCTGCGTTTGTCAATCCCTTCAAAAGTGATGTTAATATTTTTTTTATAATGAACAGCTTAATATCATCTGGATATTTTTCACGTCATCAGCCATGTCAACATGGGGTCAAAGGTAATTCATAAAAAAAAAGGAATAACACTTTTGTAGTATTATTGTCATATTTGAAGCAGCTGGTGATAACGTTAATTCAAATTTTACTTCACACAACACCAAGATAACGTCTCTCTAATTCTTAGTTGCATATCGTTCATGGTTTGGCGATAATTGACGTCATTTTGACAATTTCACTCTGCTATAGATAAAACGGTACTTTCTACAAAAAAGACGTATAATAACAAATATTTGATATTACATGTGTTAATATTTACTAGAACTGATGGTGTGCCATGCAAATTAAAAAAGAAATGAAATATTTGTAAGTTGGACGAGTAGAAGGGAGAGAAAACAACGCAATAAAGAGAGTAAAAAGTAGACGTCTTTGGCACATTAACAGTGACAATAGTCTGCTGTTTGTAAACAGACATCAAACCGTGTCAAGATCGGAAATCACTATCGTACATGTTTAATACAACCACAAGTAATGTTGAAGAGGATAAATGCATCGCATTTTAAGTCTGTCCGTCCTTCAGTCATGAATTGTTTGCGGCCCGTGTCGAATTAAATCAGGTAACTTATACAGTTCATCCAAAAGCCAATGATTTCAAATATATAAAATGCATTGCTTTGAACTATAGAACTGATGAAAAAAAAAATTAGTTCAGATATTTATTATGAGATGACACGTGGTTCTTCATAAATTAAATGAGTTCATTTTGACATTGTCATTGACATTTGATCGAGCCGTCAAGTTTTAAAACATTGTTTGATTCGTGCTTGTCTGTTTTGTTTCCGGTCGACATCTTTTGAACCGTTGAAGCTGGGTTTTCCAAACTAAGTATGCATATACATGCACATCATATAATAGGGGATGGTCATGGATCCAATCATAATGGAATACTGCCCGCGACATATATAGGTGCAAAACTAAGGTTTACCAAACTTCAGATACAGAAGTTGGTTTCAGAAAAAAAGGAATTCAAGATTAATCGTGAGTAAACTGAACTATTCATGACTTACGACCAGCTTTAGTTGTAACATTTGTTGTGAAACAGACCCCAGATACAAAATGTGAATGCGGTGATTTACAAACTAAAGATAGGTCCCACGGTGACCTTTATTTAGACATTTGGAATAAACACTTTAATTTCTTAGCGTATTTTTTGTAACGACTGCATTTATTTTCACTCGCATTTGTGCAGTCAAAAGGTTTCCAGTTAAAAATGCAAGCATTAATTTCTTACCAGTATTCAAAACTTAGATGTATATATATATATATATATATATATATATATATATATATATATATATATACAACTCGTCTAAACATCAACCCAACAATGTTAGATCTGTAAATTTGCTTTCGCAAATTTTTGGTTCTTCCCTCGCCGGGATTCGAACCCATGCTACTGTGATATCGTGACACCAAATCGCCTGCACTGCAGCCGTCCCGCTAGACCACACGACCACCTGGGCTCTCAAAAAAGAGCTTTCGGTGGGCATGTGTTACCTTTCCACGTCAGTTTTAATCTAGCGGCGTACTACAGTACATGATATATAAGGCATGAAGATGTTATTGTTACAGATTAGCTGATCTGTAACAATAACATCTTCATGCCTTATATATCATGTACTGTAGTACGCCGCTAGATTAAAACTGACGTGGAAAGGTAACACATGCCCACCGAAAGCTCTTTTTTGAGAGCCCAGGTGGTCGTGTGGTCTAGCGGGACGGCTGCAGTGCAGGCGATTTGGTGTCACGATATCACAGTAGCATGGGTTCGAATCCCGGCGAGGGAAGAACCAAAAATTTGCGAAAGCAAATTTACAGATCTAACATTGTTGGGTTGATGTTTAGACGAGTTGTATATACATTATGTACACAGCCATGTATCACCATCATTGATGGCGATCCGATGGATACATCTGTTGTAGGGTTGTCACTGACTCAGACGTACTTATATATATATATATATATATAGATATTTATCAACTAATATGAATTTGCGGGATACAGTTCGGTTTAACCTATATATGTTTTTTTGGAGGAGTTTCTGTGAATAATCTATTTCTTTAAACCAAATAAATCTAATTTATAACAAATAATGCAAATTTCTTTTTTGTAATTTTAAACAATATAACATGATATAAGACGGTCGAAATTCATATTTTAAAACTGAGTTTGTGAAGCTTTTGCTTTATTTGAACAATTCCTGATACTTCGCTGTTACTGACATAATTCTGTGTAACAGAGGCTTACAATGATGTCAGTACTTGTACAAGTTCCCTAATGCATATATTTTTACTTCACAAGAACAAATTTAACAAATCCTGAAGAAAGTATGACGTATTAAAACCACTTTTCACATCCGTACACATACTTGGGTAAACCTACTGCCGTATTTGTTTGTTATGACGCCATGTATTTGTTTGCCAGCTTTCAGAACATGGAGTTTGAATGATGATGCCCTTGGTGGTAGACGTGACACGATGGCAATCTTTTTGGTTGGAAGTCTCATATTATGTAGCTTGCTCAAATCGTCTTTATTATACTTATACATACTTATTTTTGGTTTCGTACACTTAAGAGTTTTCTTGCAGCACCGATCTACGTGTCAATATGAATTTTGTTTAATTTGTGATAGACCCGCCATTTATTGATGATTTCGAAAGCGTTAAAAGAGATTTTCCCTAGGAACAAATATAGATGATGAGCTGTTAGAACCTGTAAGAGCATGAACTGCTGGTATAGGTACATATATTTAATAAAAGAAACTATAAAAGTACAACAAGTTTTAAATTGTTACAAACGCAAGACTATATGACATAACTGTATACAAAGTATTACATTGATTTCTACAAAGAAGATGAAGTGACATTTTATAATAATATGAGAAATAAAAAATGCTGAAAACATTCAAAACTCAACAACTAAAATGAAAAGTATGCGCACTCTATCTTATGTAAAGGTTTTACTGTCAGTATACTCATACCAAATCTTTTTTGTATCATCATATATACCAGGATTGAAAATTTGCGTCAAACACACGTTTCATCTACAAGAGACTCATCAGTGACGGTCGAATATTTTTTTCTCTCAAAAAGGCCATATAAAGTACGAAGTTGAAGAGCATTGAGGATCAACAATTCCTAAAAGATTTGCCAAACACATCTAAGGTAATATATTCCTGAGTTTGAAAATATTCAGCAGTGGCATCGACCCAGTGGTTGTAAATAAACTCATCATTTATACCAGGATTGATGAAGAAAAAAAATGGCAATATTTCTATTTCAAAATCAAAATGGAATTGGGGTAGGTGATATAAAAATAGGGAATCACATAATGAAAACATAATGGACACGTATATCAAAGAACCGTATCGTCCTTCGCCTATTTTTTGTTCGCAAACCTATTGTCCAAATGTTGACAAAAATTGGAGATTGCATATAAATAATAATTTTTTTTGAAAATTGACAATATCTACCAGAAGTGCAGATTATGAACCAGCTAAAAGCATTTGGAAGTAAACGGAACCAAAGATGTCAGAACCACATTTTATCCATAAAAAAATTTATCTATGTAATTTGGAAATAAAAAGTGAAGACTTATTTGAAATAACTTACTAGTGAAAGACGAAACATTTCGTGATTGATCTTTTCATTAAGTACAACTTTGGAAATCACTTTATACTTTATAGAATCGAACCATAATGCGTTAGTATGATTCAATTAGATAAAAAATATTGGAATCAGTAATTAAACATTTTAGCTTCAAACGTTTGAACTGTAACTTAAAACAATATTGTCTACCATCAATGCATATATAATTATATTCAACCATACACATTTAATCTAAAAATATATGTAATTATGTGAAACCCGCGATGATAAAAAAACAAACTAACCTTTCACATATAATTGCTCTTGACCGAACTGCAAAACTTGATCATTTCTATCCGGAACACCATTGTCAACATAACATGTATAACTTCCAGCGTCTTGGTAGAACAGTCGACTCAAAGATAACGTCTTTTTATCATCGTTAGTGAAATATGATAAAGCACTAGAGTTTCTAATGACATGGCCATCGAATGTTTGTGTCCATCCAGAGTAGGCATAGGTGGATGGAATGCCTGACGCATTACAAACAAATGATACTTCACTTTCATCATCGTCGGTAAAGGTGTGATCTACAGAAACATCTGGTGGATCTGAACAACAATACAAAATGTAAAGAAAACGCAAGTTTAGATTATGGACAGACGTATGTCATACTCATTTGTATAATTTTAAAGGAGAAAATTATATTGTGAAAAAATTGTTTACTACGCTCTTATTGAAGTTTATCGAAAATTATTTTCAAAACAAATGTCATACACTACAGTTCACATAAAGAGACTAATAACTGATCACAAATATTTGCAGCTTGTGATGGAAAAAAGTAAAATCACAAAAATACTGAACTCAGAGGAAAATCAATTCGGAAAGTCCATAATCACATGGCAAAATCAAATAACAAAACGCATCAAAAACGAATAGACAAGAACTGTCATATTCCTGACTTTGTACAGGCATTTTCAAATGTAGAAAATGGTGGATTAAACCTGGTTCAATTAGCTATCGAATGTTATCATTTTTTGATATTTATTGTCAATGTAAAAAGGAAGACATGTTAGAAGTAAGGAGTGTTTAATGATATATACCTGTAACACTTTAGGACATTTGCGCCCACAACGCTATAGACATAAATAGTGCTTTAAAGTATGATACACCTGTAGTAAATTGACTGGACATTTGCGCTTTTTAATGAGTTTAATGAGTTACGTAATACATGCAACACTGTATTTTTTCGTTAGCTAGTTCACATTGACAGTCTTAAACATAAGAGTATAAGATTATAAAGACAAGTACAGGAATAAAATGTATATGCCACGATGGATTTTGGAGACTGAACGACAGTCGGTTTATAATTACATTTTAATTCGATATATTGATGAACAGACATCTCAATAAATAATTGAGAAATAGAGACAAGAATATGTAATATTTGAAATGAGGGCAAAATGCCAGTCAAGACAAATGCAAACTTGTTCATTATTTGTGCATCCGATATCAGGTGAAGACTGACCTGTTATAACTATGCGTGCCTATGATTTCTTCATAATGTTTACCTTTGGGAATTTATAACATGTATAACTATATCAATGTGCAATCAAATTACTTTCAAACACAAATGTGCCATGAAATGACTATTTAACTTTGAACCATAAGGAAACCTCAGTAAAAGCGCTAATGTCCATATTTAAAAGTGCAAATGTCATCTGAATGGAAGAGCAATGCCCATAAAAAAAAGCGCAAATATCCTATGAAAAAGATTAAACGTCCCAAGCAGATACACTCTACGTAATGCTCGAAATAAACGTTAAAGAAAGGCGTAAAAGTTATACTATAATCTGAAAGCTAGGGGCAACTTTTCGGCAATTTCATGCAACTGTTTACTTAGTTCATATTCTTATTTACAGTATAAACAACGTTGACGTGCTATTAATGCTCCTTAATACACAAGCAACATGTCAGATAGTGTATTCTTCTTCTTTAAAACATTAAAAAGTATTATCACGCTTTTGCTCTTCTGTATCATAATGAATTTATAATGTAGAAGTTCAAAAATAGCTGAATTTTGCAAAACACTAATATTTTTCAACCCCCATGTATAGATAGAGGGTTTCAACCATGTCCTTTTTTTTTTTAATTTCCCTTGCTTTTTTCTGTGTCTTATTCTCTTAAAATTGTGATAATGATGTGTGATGAATTCAGATAAAAATCTGGATTGTCTATAATTGGAACTAATTTAGCCAAGGTAGAAATCGGGTCCTCAAACTATTTTGAATCGGTTGCCAGTAAAGAAGTTAATGTTGACGAAGTGTGAAATCGTCCTTATACATACACAAACAACTGACTGAAAACTAATGTTGCTTGATAAGTATCTGATTGAAAAAGTAGTTAACAAAGTTATCGCAGATATATCGCAATTTATGTCCTGTTCAGATCTTTACAAGGTATTTATCAACCAAATAATTTAATTTTGGATGTAACGCGTCTTCTGATTGTCTGACGTTATTTTGTTTATCAGCTCATAGACATAATTTTAGCATGTGACCGTAACGTCATTAAGGTTTTTTCTTGGTTTACTCCGGTTTAAAATTGAATTTAGAATTAAATTATAAGAGATGACTGTAATATTTTTTTCGGTCTGTTCGAAATAACATGAAAAATGTGGTTTACACTTCAAAATAATCCGCTATACTGGGTATTCAGTGTGCACCACATTTGTGATGTTATTTCTTCATAGACAGATAAAATATTACAGTCATTCCTTAAATAATAACATTTTTTATTCTATAATTTATGAATACTCACAGTGAACTGTTATTTCAATATTTTTGGACGTATTTTCTCCATAGTCATTATTTGCAGTACACACATATATTCCACTCTGATTTCGATTTATTGAGACAAACTGAAGATACGACTGATATTTTGCAAAACCTGTCGTTCCAGTCCATGTATAATTACAGTCAGGTCTACATGTTGCCAAACATTTAATCTTACTTATACCCTTTGATTCATTCACGGTGTATATGTCGTTGATCGGATCTAATGAAACTTTCTTTGGACCAGCTGAAAGTAAAAAAGAATGATTTATAGTTAAAATGTTAAATACACAGGATTATTTGACGATTGATTATAACAGGTAGTGGCATAAAAGTTTGAAATTTTTTGTCATCTTATCATATTTAGTCCCCGAAAAGAAAAGTTAATTCAGGCAATTTTTAAAAAGTCTTTTTTCTATTTTAAATTTTGCCCCTTTTCACAACCTAATAAAACATATTGAAAATTTTAATTTGATTTTGTTAAAAGAAACATTTACAATAAATGAAAGCTGACAACCTACTGTAGCAGGTGAAGATACATCAAATGATGTTAACAACCTAAGACTTAAACTCACAGAGAAAAGGCGATTATAATTTCCTGTGTCAATTTCCTTCGTTGAATTATTTGAATGTAAATTGATAGATAATTTGCAAATGAATATTTGTATCGTGTAATCTTGAACTGCAATAAATACAGTAATATTGAGTATCATGCATTTGATTCCAAATAAAAATGCAATCTGCTTAAACAGATACTTTTATCAAGAGTCTGATACTAGTATAAGTGGTCGATCTATATACTCATGATTGGCACGAAAGAAAAAGATTACCACCGTCTAATTGAATATTAAAGGATTTTTCTATTGAATAATATATATATGCTATCTATAAGCATAAGGAAACATATTTGAATTGACATTTTGTGAGCCAAGCATTTAAAATCCTAGGAATATTCAAATTAAAAAAAACATGATATATATTTGTTTTTAACTAAATGGCTAGTTTTTATTATAAAATGTATGTCCTAAAGAAAATTCTATGATTTGTCCAAATTTGAAAAGAAATGTGCATTTTTTATTGTTGGCTTCCCCGACAACAATTCGCTGACATTTTATATATGTGCTTACATAAATAACCATGCTTTTTTATTGAATGTTTACAAAAGTGACATAAATAATCGTTGGCTTAAGTTAGCTGCCATATTTTTAAAACAATACTGACCGAATGAAATATTGTTTTGACGATTGTACGAAATGGATGAGTTAACTATGATAAAAATCGTACATAAAAGACTAGGTTTATGAGGTATGTTGCATTGGTTCATGAATTGAATTAACTTTATTTTTCACCAGTCACTCGTTTCATATGACTTGACAATCGTCTAATATTTCAACAATACAAGGAATGGCGATTTCATTTGCATTAATTGTTCAATAAATACCTCACTTTAAATGTTGTTTGTTATAAAAAGTTAACCAGATGTTAGAAATCTACTGTTTGTGTATGCCACTTACCCGAGTCCCATTACGAGTCCGAATAAGACAGGTAAAGTAACTTGAGGCATTTAAGGAGGGTGGGTATCATTAAAACAATAGAAAAAAGATCGTACTCGTATAGTATTTGAATGGAAAATATTTTTTGGCGCTTGATGAAATAACCGCAGACGTCTACTATAAGTATGTAAATAAAACAAAGGATTCGTTGGATAGAACAATTTTGAAGGGTTATTGCCCCCTTAAAATATCAGTTTAATACAAGTTAAGCTATGATGAAAATGTTTTCTAGACTATAAAAAAAATAATTTGTTTGGCACAAGCAACATGGTAAGTAACATGTTTGATGTTTAAAAAGGAAGTTATTAAACAAAGGGTTATACTGATAATATCAAAATCATCAGTCCGATAGTGAATTGGTTCCATTAAAAGCTTGTTAATCGCTATGGAATATATATGCCTCACCTGTCGTAGCTGACTTACCTAAATTTTGACATTATCGTAGAAGCTTTACACTGAAAATGTACATACCAAGTGCAACAAGACGTATACTTCATATTTGTTAGATTTTTACTGTCTTTTTCAGATCACCTGAGACAATCCAATTTGACTGTGGTGTTCGTGTTGAGCTATCAAACTAAATGCTCTAAAGAGCCTCCGTCGCTCACCTTCGTCTATGTGCATATCATCAGCGAGGGTCTCATCACCTCAGTAGTCAGTACTGACATGATTTAACAAACTTTACTAAATTTGTCATGGAAGTTATGTAAAAATCAGATGTTAGCAGTCATCTTAATAACATTTTAAGTGAATTTATATCTCAGACTGGTATCTGCATACATAAAACTTCTGCAAATATGGCTTTGTATGGACACTTCCAATATATATATTAGCTAAATTGTGTCATATATATAGTTACAAATGATACTGTTGTGACAAGAATTCTAAATTGACCGTTTTAGGCAGAAAAAGTGAATTTTAATTGACAAATAGGCATACAGTAACATTTTGACTGGAGACAGAGGCAAGATTGGATACTTTATATTATCTTGAATGTTGTAATGATTGACTGCTAAACATTACATTTATAGTATTCTGATATGCTTTCAATATGTTATAAAAACAGTTTTAAACCGGTTCTAGGCATTTTATATTAGAACATATGCAAATAGGGAAATCTGGCAATAATTAAAGTCATGTTTTCCAATTCTTTGAAAAATTGAAACAGGGGAAGGGGTATAAAATTTACAGTAAAGAAAAACTTAGAGTATACACAGTGAATTCTTTAAGGATATAATTCTGATAAATGAGTATTAATGGGAGAAAAACTGATTTAAGAGAGTGTTTTCTATTTAGATAAATGTTTGTATATGTTTTACTTTGTAAATACAGCTGTTTCTCAAAGCACGGCTTTTTGGGGAGATCTAGAATATTCATAGAAAATTTATTTGGTCTACATACTGGTTCCCAGTTATGCTCTCTGTGTTCCATCTCACACAGAACTTTGGAATGTTACCAGTAGATACACATGTGCATATTTTTTATACTGAAATATGTGGTAACCCTTCATTCGAGGTAGAGGCAGTTATGAACATTAGTGTTAGTTTAAACTCTTAGAAGTAACTTCACAGTTAAAAGTGGTACAGTTTTAGACGTAAAAGGAGTTCCTTGGTGAACTATCAGCCCCCCCCCCCCCACACACACACCGATGGTATCGTCAGCTCAGTACTGACATGATTTAACAAACTTAAAGTTTACTAAAATTGTCCGTTTATAATTTTTGAAATCATTAAGAAACGAAGGTTTCAACTCCCTCAGGCAAAGATAGTTTTAGATGAATTTGGCTATTTATTTTAGGTATTTTAGACTTGTAGCTCTTCAACGGTTTCGGCGCTTATTCATCTTGGGATTTCAAATGTTTGGCTTTGAGCGTTTCTGATGAAGGTAAATCCAGAAAAGCGCTTCGGACGCAAGAAATATTAAAGGTGTTGTTTTCATTTAAAAAAAAAAAAAGACACACGGAGTCATGACAAAAATTGTGTTTTGGTGTTGGTAATGTGTTTGTAGATCTTACTTTACTGAACATTCTTGCTGCTTACAATCATCTCTATCTTTAATGAACTTGGCCTTGTGACAGTAGAAAATGAATGTTCCGCATTGTCTTTTAAAAGCCAGAGTTAAACTTAAAAAATATGATTCTCTTCATCAAATAATTTAGCTGAAAACTTTCATAAAATACTTGAAAGTATAAAAACACATACTAGTATTCAGATAAAGAAAAAAAATGAATGAATGTGTGGTTAATTTCGGAAAAGCTTACCATTCAAAACTATCAAATTATTGGAAAAAAATGTAGATAAAATGTAAATAATAGCTCAATGCGATACCTGTTGGCTGCTAACCCCCTATGTATCCATAGAGAGTAAGTAAATTCATAGGATATTCATATGTTGACCTCTCATCTATGTATTGCGGAAACCATGTGCGGTTTTAATGGGACAAGCAGCATACCATACCACTTAAAATGACGCCGTACACCATACAGCAGATAATCAGAAAGTCAAAAGAAAACTGTTTGAAGCTAACAGAATACAAAAAAGAGTTTATTGACAAATAATAAAGGCTGTAACAGAAACTATTTGGAGGTATACTCGTCATAAACTTAATTCCGTATTTAAAGTAATTTAACTTACTCAATATATAAATTAATTTCTTGGTGGTGCTGACTTTATCCCTTCCATAAATGTTATAAGCATCACAAAAGATAGCTTTGTCATGATCGCTATCATTCCCTGTATACACCAATGAACTTGACGATATAAACTTGTCCCCATCTGGCTGTGATGTGTGTGGTTGTGCTAACCGAGTAACATTAAGGTTACCTATATACCATTGTATCAAGGAAACAGGTCGACTTTCAGATGTCGTACATGTAATATTCCGTGTCTGGCCTTCTTCAACGTCTATATTGCTGTCACCAACAGGTATCATTGTAACTGTAGACACTGGTACTGCAACACAAATAAAACAAATCTATGTTAATAGATGGAATCCTGTAAATACAGACAGGCAAACAAAAATATTTATTAAATGTCACATTGGAACGGTATAGAAGTGTAATGTCTAATGACATAAATAATAGACAACATCTTAATTTCACTATATATTTGCAAGCGCTGCATTCATATGTTTGTAATGGATTTTTGGATTTTCCTTCCAAACGACAACTCCCACTACAAATTACAACTATATTGAAACAATCATGTCATGAAGTAGTACTATTATCTACTGCTAGATACAGAAATACATCAATTTAATATTGCCGAACAAACATCAGGTTAAATGAGTACTTGCTTTCTTTAATGTATAAGTTTCCCTGTATTATTAATTGAAGTGTATATTCTGATCATTTGACAAGAAACCATGAAAGATGAAAATGAATATTGAAATCCAAAATTTGATTTGCTCGAATACAAGTATGTAAATCATGAACGTTTCCTGAATTTACAGTGTATATTTTACATTTGTAAGTATTTCGCAATGATGACGTGACAAAAAAACAATAGCATGCTTCACAATCAAAACACTTCTCAGAAACCTTTCAATCTCAAATAAACTGTCTGTCATGATTTTATGATATGCATTAAACATGTGACTGATTCAATTGTACTACAAACAGGAGTAGCACATTTACGGAGTCATGAATTTTACTCTTAAATTATAATTTGAAGGCTAATTCCATTATCGAGCATCAAACCGGTGTTGTGGCAATAAAGCTTAATAGAGAGTCGTGGAATAGTGATGATCAATTTCTGCTGATGTTCAAATAGTATCCGGTTAATATAAATGTTTTCTTTTACTCGATTATATAATGTTGTCAAGTAAGACTTGTGGAAGGTAACATGCATACTGATTTTTTATTTGCCTCTGACTATTGTACTGCGCTGCAGTAATCTAGTAGTCATACCATCCATCATGAAAAAGCCGTATTTAATTGTATATTATTTAAAATCTGATTTGTGGTTTCAGAGATTCCGATAGTCCTACAAGACATAAAAAGTGTTCAAAGATCAGCAGTATTTATTGTGTCGAATACATTACGAGCTTTTCCAAATAGTATTCCCTCATTTTTTTCTTCAAATAAACATAAAACTCTTTTTGTTTGCTAACAGTCGCTTTGTTTTACATATCTTATAAACGCAATTCAACTAAGCATGTAAACTTACTTTGAATATTTATAGATATTTCTGTAGATTTGACAACTTTAGTATTGCCATAAATATTAGTAGAATTACAATAAATAGATTTGTTATGGTCTCCATCGTTTCCCGTATACACAAGTAAACTCAATGAGACGGATTTGTTACCCTCATTTGGTATTACACTTGTCTGTGCTTGACTTGTCAAATTCTTTTCTCCAATGTACCAATGTATCCAGGCATCAGGGCGACTTAACTCTGTTGAACATGTGAAATTCTGAGTGTCTCCTTCAATAATATCTTTAACTCTGCTGTCAGGCGCTGGTATGATAGATACTCCTATCACTGGTACTATAATACAACTATGATAGTTAATATATATTTGTAACACTTCATAAAAAATATAATCTGTTATTGAATAGATAAACTGATTTAGTTAATTTGCAATATGTTTGTAAAATTTATTATATGATTAGCTTTCATTTCTAGAAAAAATGTTTTAGTATTCATTTTGCCTCATTGTCTTCATATCTATACAAATACCTTAGATATTGTGATTCACCTTAATGATTTCTCACTGACCATTGATGAATACTTTGACTACCGTTGTGTACATATCAATCCGAAAGTAGCGTATTACAAAACAATTAATACATCTAGGATTCAACAAAAGAATAAAGACTCATCCTAAAGGTCATATTCTAAAGCTTAATATACATCTAGTTGTAGATGAGTTTTCAAGAAAAAGGATGTGCTTTCATGGCTTAATTATTTGAAAATAAAACACACTCAGATATAACAAAAAGACAACAGCTGTTTGGAAACACATCGTGAAATGTTGTAAAATGTAACAAGGAAAACTGAACACATCTTTTTTTTGAAATTTGAAAGTTTGTCCACATTCTAAATTTGAACAAGCTTCGAACAAATTATTCTTGTTATGTGTAGGACTCATTTATGGTATAGTCACATCGAAGAACCATACGATTCCGTGTGTGTTTTATCTCTAGACGCGGCAATCCAATCATTTTGACCGGAGACTCAAATATCCTCTTATGTTATAACGTTTAAAAATTAATTACTCTTATATTTTGCTGTAAAATATAAAAAAGACGTGTCGCAAGCTAGATTGTGCTCTAACGTGTCTATGGATAAAGCGACAAGTGTCTTTTTCGATATCGTAGGTGTGGTGTAGTAACTATGAAACTACTATACATTTCTTCCTTGAACATACAAAACCATTAAGAGTGTTTTATTTTTGTCTAAAATTTCGAGAATCACCGAATAATACGTATCCCTGGATTTGAACTTGCATTACAGGAGCAACATGATAATCATGAACTGTCTATCAATTCGAAGAACCCGAGTTCGCACCTGTGTTTTTGGGGGCTTCTGTTGCTATTTTTTTAAATTTTGTATGAAAGGTTTTGTGGAATTGGTAACGTTTTTAAAGTTTTCAACGTTATTTGTTGTTATTGCCATGGCCTTGTAAGTATTGGTTATAATGTGCCATTGGTTATTTTGCTTCTTTTAACACTGTTGTTGAAGTGTTAAATATGGAATGCCATTTTTTTGTTGAAGTTTTTTTTTGTTAATTATGTTGTAAAACAAATTGTTTATGGATCTTTTTTCTCCAATCATTTCGAGTACTTATGTGTTGCTCACTATTTTAGTTCGGTTTTTCACGTAGCTGTACGGTCTATTAAAGGTAACCGGTGATATCACGAATCACGTACGAATCACGAACGTATCACTTAATTTGCCGTATGACACGAAGCGGGATCATTAATTTCAAGTCAGTAGGATGCCTAACTGTTCATGAATAACTCGCTTTGATTATAAGTGCATTTTTTATTGATTGATTTCTTTTTATTTTGTATGTCGTAGTCAGTCACGGAGCATTTTCTGGTGGGAGTGGAAAGGGGGGGGGGGTTATATTTTTTAGAACAAAATATTTTGATTCTGATTTTGGTAAAAAAAAATAATTCTGGTCAGCACCTAGAGTAGGAAACGATCGTTTGATTTGTAGGGGGAGGGCTGAAATAAAAAGGCAGGACAGGCCATAAGGAAATCATAAAAAGATAGGCTCTCTTATTTTTCATTATTGCAAACTTGAAGCTTTTAAAAACAAGTAACAACTTTAATTGGGTGCAGTACCAAACTCTCCCAAACCACATATCTCGTTGAAATTGTGACCAAAACATGAGTTTAGGGTCCGATCATTTAACTTTAATGGAAAAGGAAGGGGTGTATTTTTTAAAATAAATAACGTGGTTCCAAATTCTTAGAGACTGAACGAATAAAGAATGGCTACAAATGGCAGAGACAAAAATAATTTCTGACTAGAAAATTGAACATGTCCTTCCATGAACATGCCCTTCCGCCAGCCCCATTTTCAATTTAAATGGTTGGTTTCTTAGTTCAAAATTTCTGCCCCAATCATAGATTTTGATAGAGCCTGATAATATTCGCCTTGTTGTTTCTTAGGCCTGAAATTACCGGTCAAGTCATATAATAAGGTTTAAATTTCATACCCAGTCATGTATTTGACGAGTTTAAAAATTACCAATTCTAGTGGAACGTTTGTATATATATACTTTTATATAGGAAGTGACCCCTCCTTGGGCGCATACATGCAAAGCTTTAGAAAGAATAAACTGAAAATTTGTATTAATTCGAATCATTGTTTAGAATGAACTAAATAACAAAAAAGGGGAGATTCCTTCTACTCTTTGTACTTAAGGTAAATAGAAAAAAATTGAATACCAAATACTTAACAGAAAACTTTATATATATATATATATACTATGTGTTCTTTCGCAGAATAAACGACGAATAACCAAATAAGATATAATAATATAATTTTATAATTCCAGCGTATTAAGTTCCATTTTTTTTCGGCGTTCTATTCTTTTTTCTCGGACCAAATATACTAAATAATACCAGCAACACCGCATACTAAATTGGGGTTAGTAGACGATCCTTTGATTCTAGGATCGGAGCTGGCAGGTCAAGTAAATAAAGTTGGTCAGGAAAATAATAATAATAAATATGCTGGCTCCCACCTAAAATGAACTGGCTTCCAAATTCTATTATACAGTAAAATGATACATGTGTAATAAATAATCTTGCGTGTTGCAGTTGAATTTTTTTTTCTAAAACAAATAATCTGACTGACCATATCTGCCCGGCCGGGCCCCTCAGAATCAAATGATTGCCTCCTTATACCCTCCTCAAAGATAGATAAATGATACCCGCTTTAACTGCGATATAAAATGATATATACGAAAAAGACGGGGGGAATGGGGGTGGGGTGTCTAACTGATTTTTTTTTATTATTGGTTGCACATTTCTTTTAAGGGACAGTGTCCCTTACGGTCATTTGCAAGACATTTGAGATTAACATGAAAAGGTGGCGCGGGGGAGGGGGTTCTTTCAGAAATAACATATTTAATTTTGAATTCTAAGGAAGAAAAATCTTATCTTGGATAATTACCACAAGAAAATAGTGTTAAATTAGAAAAAAAAATTGTCGCGCCGCATAATTTTTTTCAAGTTGAATGGTCGGTCCCTACTAGTTAAAATGTTTATTTCTGAACAAATATATATTCAATATTTTCTATATGTTTTTCTTTCAAACACATGTACCCACAGTGTAGATACTATTCTGTACGCTATCCGGAAGTCGCGATTTTCGAAGCGAGAACTTTTTGGATATACTGTATTAAACGGTAAGTTGATCATCTAAACATTGCTAAATGAATAATTCAGCTGACATCGATATTCTCAAATGGTTTAGAATTAAATTCAGAACATTCATTATTCGTATCTTTGCCTTAATTAAGAGATTTTCAAGTGCATCACTAATGCCCGCGTCACACTGTCCCGATTTTTATATACGATGGACACCCGAATGCGAAAATTGTAAATTCGTACGAAGTTAGTCCCGATCTCGTTAAAATACCAAAAAGTGACCGAAGCAAGTACGATGAATAACGAAGTCTATACGATGGTGCCGAAATTATATACGATTGCAAAAGATGGACATACGAAGGTTAACCGAAGACGGGTATTTAAGCTTCATATCTCAGTCGAAGCCTACACGATGGATCACGAAGGCTACACGATGGATTACGAAGGCTACACGATGGGTTACGATGTTGACGCGATGGCCATACGATGTCTAAAAGACGTCGTGTACAGCTTACGATGCATTTAAATTATATGCAGAAGGCATCACGCGTTTTAAATTGTTTTATCAATATTGCATATATATTATATTGTACATTTCATTTATGGTTTAATCATAAGACGGAAGACCTTGGGCTTGAAGGGTAAAACTTGACTCTGAGTCTCTGCATAGTAAACATTCGTGTGACAACAACTCAGACGATACATAAAAAATCAGAATAATGAAGAAAAAGTTGGTTTCCCTATATACGTGTTCCTGCAGTGTTGGTGTACGAGGCTCGTTTATGATTTTCATTATGTTACTAGATATGAAAAATTGACAAAAAATAATATGTTACTTGTAATAGTAAATCCTCAGCCTGTAATAGCTGCTCTTCTTGTTCCATTTGAATTAATAGAAACAACGCTGTCGCCTTTCTTGTTCTCTTAGAATCATATGATATGAGCTCCATGTTTTGTGAACGTCTTTCTTAACTGTCGTATTAGACTGACCAGTGCATATCGCGCATGACACTTTAAATGTATTTTAGCGCGAAAATTAACTTACATTTAGCTGAATTTATTGCCGTCGTAGTTCCATCTTGTCGCCTTCGTACTTTTATTCGATGGCAACACGACGGGATTACGAGGTCTTCACGAAGTCGTGTTGACATCGTAAGCCCTTCGGGTGGCTTCGTGATTCATTCGTGTAGACATCGTAATGTCAAAACTGCCCGATGGAAACGATGGAAACACGAATGTTATACGATGTTCAAAGATGCATTCCCGGTGACATTACGATGGTGAGGATGGTGATACGAACTCCATACGAAACCTCAACATCGGACGCATCTTCGGGGATTTTTTAACATGTTAAAAAATTTAGAACCCTTCCCGAAGTTGTCCCCTAATGATAGAAAAAGTGGCCGATGGTTCTACGAAGGTTAAAGATGGCATTACGAATAGCCCGATCTGGATACGATCAGTCCCGATTTTGAAAATTTCCATAATCGTGTTGCCATCGGCGTAAAAATCGGGACAGTGTGACGCGGGCATAAAGAAAATCAATTGGTGACCCTTTACGCAATCTTTTTACCCTCTTATTGTACAAATTAGTGTAAAAACCAGACTTAATTAACTAAATGAAGTATATTTCAAGTTGTGATGAAAGTTTAAACCAGATCTTTGAAGCCAGAAATAAGAAAATTACACTTGTTTGAATTTTTCACTGTACGATCAGTCTCGCTTGTATATTTTGAAACTGTATGATCAGTTTTTATTTCACTGTATTCTAGTGGTGATTTCAAAGTTATTTACGATACATAAGAAGGTGGCATTTTTTCTAAATAACACAAATATATTTCAATAAATTCACATCCTGAAAACTTATGAAAAATGTTTTAGCTTGATAAGGTGTACTCGACTTACTACATTAAGTATAAGGATGTTTAAATGTTGCTAAAATAAGAGGAAGGTTTGTTGTATAGATAAGTTTGAGAAATGACCTCCGTTATACCTGAGACTTCAATGTTATAGTAGTCTCAGTTTATACTTAAAATTGCACAAACACACATATTTAATTGTTATATAAAAACACATGTATTTAGACACATTCGAGGGCGTACTGTAGTGTAGCCTATAATTGATCACAGTTCCTTCACTTTGTTTTGGATGTAGAGCTGTCTCTTTGACACTCAATTGTACACCACTTTGTAAAGCGTGGGTTTATAGTGATAATGAAGTCTGTCTCATAGGCGGATCCAGGGGGGGGGGCTGGGGGGCCCGGGCCCCCCCTTTCGTGGGAAAAATTTGGTTGATTATATAGGGAATCACTGAAGCATGACTGGAGCGGGCCCCCCTTAGGTCAGTCAGCGCCCCCCCCCCCCCCTTAGGTCAAGTTCTGGATCCGCCACTGTGTCTTCCCCGGCGTTTGTCCGTTGGGCCGGTACAATATGTTTCGTCGATTTCGATCTCCTCATAAACCACTTAATATACATTGGGGGTTCAAGCCATTTTTAAATGGAGATGGGGTCCAATCTAGGAGAAAAGGGGATTCCAAATAGATGTTCCCATACAAATGTATTGATAGTTAAAAAAGGGTTTCAAACGGCCGGATCCCCTTTTTTGGATCCGTCACTGATATAACTATTAATTAATGTTATCATAAATGATAATGACTGTATTGTGCACCGTCTATTTAGAATTTTAGTAAAAATCTTTTATGGGGTTTCTTTATATAAGATACGGACTTTAACATTGCATTATATGGGGCACCCATTAGGTATTTCCATTACCTCCTAAACCAATTATTAAAGTTTTTTTAAATTGCTCCATTTTTAATCAATATATTCATTATGGACCTTCTATTTCGAATTTTTGGTAAACATATTTTTGATGTTTCTATATCTAAAATACGGACTTTGCCATAGCCTTATATTGGGCGTACCTATTTTATATTTACAACTTCCTCCGGACACTTGTCATAACTTAATGGATCTTTTCAGATTCTTTATCATTTAATTCAATTGTTCACCTCTCATTTTGATTTTTCATAAATTACTTTTCTCTTTCCGTTATAAGGACTTTTCCACTACCTTATTGGGTGGAACCCATTTACTATACGTAGCTTTCCTAAACTTTATATAAGATATGGACTTTAACATTGCATTATATGGGGGCACTCATCAGGTATTTCCATCACCTCTTAGACCAATTATTAAAAATTATGTAATAGCTAAACAGATAACTGCAACGATACACTATTACAAAGTCCACAAGCGAATCATGTATGGCTTTTTAGGCATTTGATTTTAAATAATACATTTTTTTGCCGTCTACAAAAATTATCAGAAATAGATTTGTAATGTCTGATGAAAGAAATTACACGTTATAGTTCCCTGGACAGTTCATAATATCACAGACACGTATATACCTTCAAATTGCCGTTTTTTTCCTTTCAAAATCACGACTGGTCATACAGTCAAAAAATCTGAAATCGCTTATTGAATACAGTCAGTTCTAGACTGATCGTACAGTTATTTATTTTGGGATCCTCAAGGAAAACATAATTTTTTATGGGAAATACGAATATTCTACTTAAATACGAAAAGAATATTGAAACAGTATATATTTAACTGTAAACTGATGCAAATATTTGCAATAAAAGATTATTTGCTTTGTTCTACGAGAGCAAATTTGTCCATCGATTTCACTTTTTTCTATCAAGTTGGTGTGAGGCACACGTATATTTTATATTCTAATGCATGTTTTTGTTACAGTGACTCATATTTATGATGATATGCATACCTTGAAGATGTTCAAAGCACTTTATAGATAGAGAAGTAAACAAATGTTGAGAAAAGTCACCGTAGGCAAAACGGTCCTGTTAGCCAGTATGAAATCATCGCTTCGAAAATCGTGACTTCCGGATAGCGTACAGATTAGTATCTACACTGTGGTACCGTGGTTGATTAATAGATTGTCCCCATGATTAAA
This sequence comes from Mytilus galloprovincialis, assembly GCF_965363235.1. Lineage (NCBI taxonomy): Eukaryota > Metazoa > Mollusca > Bivalvia > Mytilida > Mytilidae > Mytilus > Mytilus galloprovincialis. The sequence continues at coordinate 39,439,403 of NC_134843.1, read as the reverse complement.
TCATGCTATCATTCCACGTGACTATTAAAAGTGTAGAAGGTGACCACAGGTATACATTTATACGTATTGTTTCGTTTTGATCCGTACATAGGCACTTCCGGTATATAAGTTAAAAATACATAGTCTTATTATATGTATCCATCCTTTAATATACTTGAAAGCTGGTATTGTATCGTTGTTTTCTATAATAAAGGGAAATTAGTGAGGTGTCTAGGGGTATTTTATTCGATAATTCGATTTTAATAAACTTTACCCAATATGAAAATCACTGCTCCTAATACGTTCGTTCGTCATTATTCGTCGGTTCGTGATCTCACCGGTTACCTCTACTAGAGGTTTCCCGATTTGCTACCGTACCAACCGTAATACGAATTGGGAGCCGTCATTTAACTTTTGGAAATAATTGATGTATACACTTAATATCAACGTACGTTTTTATGAATCATATACAGAACTATTTTGAGAATTTTTAGCTGTAATTTGTTACTAATTTCATGTGGTTACTTCTTGTATTCATGGTAAACAATATTGTGTGAACTCGATTATGCTTTCAAACGACCGTTGCAAGTAACCGTTGGTACGAAAGGTTTATAGTTAAGAGTTGTTTCCCCCTAAAACTTCATAGACAAAAAGAAGCTAAATAACAAAACAAATTAATAACCTATATAAATTTTGTTCGTAATAACTTTATATCAAAATAAAATATTTAAGTTATTGATAAAATAAATTCAAATCCAAACCACTGTAAGTTATCTTGCTGAAATTATTACAATAAAGATAAAAAAGAAATATACAATGTTAAGTCAATGTCACAAAAATATCCAACTTTTTGTATGAGGCTGAAAAACTGGGGAAGGGCGAGGTTCTACCGAGCCCTTCCCCAGTTTTGCGCAGAGTACAAAAAAAGTTGATATTTTTCTTACATTGACCTAATATTGTTTTTATTCTGCAAGTTAAATAAATAAATTCATAGCTATTTGAATTGTAACACAAATTTCAAACTTATTTTCATCCCTTAATGAACCCCTGACTGTGGAAAAAGTGTTCCATGATGAAATTGACATTGCACAAAATATAGCATGTGTTACTATATTTAGGAAATAAACACAACTAGTTGCAGTATGAGTATTATATACACCACGCTATTTACGAATTAACATATTTAAACGACGAATCCGCAGGATGAGTTCGTTTAAATATGTTAATGAGTAGGGCGTGGTGTATATGTTTTTTAACATCATTCAAAAGTGGCCTGATGATTTTTTTTTAACTATTACAAAACCAGAAGGAGTGTCGTTTAAGCTCGCTGCTTAGCTCGCACACGAGAAAATCGATCCAGTTGGGAATACGGCACATCAGAAATGACAAAAAGTTACTTTTCTGAATTAAACGACTCGGGCTCCTCTAAGGCACATACCATTTGATTTTTTCGGGGTCTGGAAATTTTTAGAACAATTATACCGGCTTTTTTTTGTCATAAAAAAAATTCTTTAGAAAAAAAGAATTCCCCAATGAAATTTATTAAGTCAGTGACGGAATTCCCAGTAAGTAGAAATCCTATTTTAAAACAAACGAAATCCTTGTCCTTGTGCATTCACTAAACTGTCTATCAGGCGTAACAGAGAGTCGGAGTTTCGATCATGGTTTAACATAGAATATATCAGATTAAACCATAGTCCAAGCTCCGCCTATCTACATGCAGTTGAGCGAACAAAGTACGTCATGATTCTTTTTAATGGAATAACATATCAATCTTTATATTAAACCATGGTTTTTCAAAAACCGAACTATTAAGCAGATTATCACGTAAAAACTTCAAAGGAAAAATGCCGTATTATGTTACAAATGCTTAATATATTTCCATGTCGATAAGAAATAGCTAGTTTAAGGTATAAACGAGTGAATAGTGTATAAGTATGAAAAAAAAATGAACTTGTGATATGGCATGTACAGATAGAATATAGTCCCTGTAACATAGAACAATTTCTGTTCTATATATATATATATATATAAGAAGATGAGTTATGAGTGCCAGTCAGACAACTCTCCATCCAAGTCACAATTTGAAAAAGTAAACCATTTTAGGTCAAATTACGGCTTATTATCTTTAATAGACAGAACTACTTCAAAAGCAAAAGTGATCAGTTATCCTAAATCATCAGTCGACTTGTTATTGCAGTAATTGCCCTTGATTGATAGAAACTTGATAAAAAGTACAGGATCTGCCAATAGGTCAGTATAGATGGCATTGCCAGTAGTTTATACATGAAAGTTATTGCCCTTAAATGGCAATGTTTATACTTGTGTAAGTGTACGGCAAAATGTGGAAGATAGAGAGAAAGTGAAAAACAAAAATGATAGCAAACATATAATTTGCCTATGAGCGATTATGCATAGAGCTATAACTGATATCGTATCCACTTGGCATCTTTCTCTGGGGTGGATCAAGGCGGGGCGTGGCGGGCGTGCGCCCCCCCCCTAAAATTTGAAAAGCATTTGTTGTCTTCAACTTATTAAACTTCTTTTTGGAAAATTAACTGTACCCTCGGACTAGAAGTTTTTCTTTAAAACAACTCATCTTAAATCACTATGATATAAGTGGTGGATCCAGAACTTTTCACAAGAGGGTGAGGGAGGGGGACGCTCAGTCATATTTCCGTGATTCCATATATAATCAACCAAATTTCTACGAAAGGGGGCTCCGCCGAAACTGTCCCCCCACCCCCTTTGGATCCGCCTATGGCTGTATAAATTTGAAAACCATGCCCTTTTTTAAAACACAACAGAAACGCGCGTCTGGCGTACTAAATTATAATCCTGGTACCTTTGATAACTATTCATATATCTTTTTCGCAGTAAGCCGAGAGAGAAAAATACGAAAACTAGAGTTAAAGTATTTTTGATAAAATCGTATTCATGAACCTGAACAAATTACCAAGAAACATTTACTTTACTTTGGCTTTTTTACTTTTTTGGATCGAGCGTCACTGATGCGTCTGGCGTATATACTAAATTTTAGTCCTGGTATCTATGATGAGTTTATTAATACCAACCGATGAAAACGATCCTTTATTTTGAGCCCAGATATTAGTTGCAAATGGTACAAAAGACATTGTATAGCAACATAGTATTCCCCGTAGAACAATACCAAGAGTTAGAAAGACATATTCATATTGCAAATAGCGTCAAATTATTGCCGTAATCAGTGATCGCTGGGATGTAAGACGTTTTTTAGCATTGTTGTACGATAAAAGTATTAATGGATGGATATTGGTTAACATTAACCCTCGTAAATTATATATACTACCCGCAAGCTCGTGCAGTACACACATTTTACTCGCGATAAAATTTACCAATAATGATGTAACAACAGTATTTAATGATATAATGATAAACGAACAAGATGAAAGAATATCGTAATGATAAATATTTCGATTCAAGAAATGGTTTCCGTTAGTGTCATAAAATTCAAATTCATTTTATAAGTAAATATATAATCAACAACTTTTTTTCTAATGATTATATTCAATGATCCACCCCGAAAAGTTCAGTGACAAAATATAAGGAAAAAAAAGATAGATCGATATTTTTATAGGGTGTGTTGCGTTTAAGAAAAAGGTTGCTGCAATGATCGAAAAGATAACTTAATTAATAACAATTGATTTCAATGAGAAGTCAACACAATTTTAAACACAATTTTGCCATTTTAACGTAGACTAGTTATAACGACATCAGTTAGTTATTATTAATAAATAGTTTCTAATTATTTCAAATTCTATTAATAAAGTATTAGAAAACATTCTTTATTCTATTTTCTTTTGTAAATATAAACAAAATCAAAGCCAAACAAACAGGAACGCAAATCTATATTTAGAATCTAAAGGTCGAGGCAACTCAGTTAAAGTAAGGACTGTTTGATTCATTCTCGTTAAAATAATTTTTTATTAATTAAGCTATCTTTTCGATCATTGGAGCAACATTTTTTCATAAAACGCAACACACATTGTAAAACCATCGATCTATTTTTTTCCTTATATTTTGTCACTGAACTTTTTAATAAAATTGTTGATTATATTAATTACTTAAAGAATAAATATAAAATGTATGACACTAACGAAAACTATTTTTGAGTCGAAATATTTATCATCACGATGTTACTTCATCGTGTTCGCTTATTATTATTATGTCACTAGATATTGTTATTACATTAATATTTGTAAATATTGTCGCGAGTAAAATTGTGTATTGCACGTGCCTGGGAGTAGTATAATATAATCTACGAGGGGTAATGTTAAACCAATATCCATCCATTAATCATTTTGTCGTACAGCATTGCCAAAAAAACTTCATACAACACAGCTTTTTTTGTTCACTGATAACGGCAATAATTTGACGCTATATTTACACTTAGTCTAATGCTATATGAATATGTCTTTCTAACTCTTCGTAATGTTGTACGGAAAATACTATGTAGCCATATAATGTCTTTTGCACCATTTACAACTGATTTATGGACTCAAAATTAAGGATCATTTTCATCGGTTGGTAAATGTTTCTATGTAATTTGTTCAGGTTTATTTGTACTAGTATCATGAATACGATACTACGTAAAATAGTTAACTCCAGTTTTTCTGAGTTTTCTCTCTCGGCTTACTGCGAAAAAGATATATGAACAGTTGTGTTAATAAAAAGGGCATGTTTCTAAAATTTATAGAGCATATTGATTTTATGAGGGTTTTTTTTATAAAGAAAAACTTTAAGCCCGACGGTAAAGATAATTGTCCAAAAAGGAAGGATGTCAAGTAAATACGATATCAGCCATATCTCTATGCATAATTGTTCAAATTGAAGATGTAAATGACCTTGTATTTTTAATAATTTCTTTCCGGACGTCTGATTTTTTTTTTATCTTTATTTAATTCTTCAACATATATATACAACAGATATATTACATATAACACAAAATTATCACAAGGCAATGTTATTTAAAAGTATAATGACCTACATAATCAGTACAATAATTAGAAATCAAACGTTTTGACCCCTTCGGTTTTTTGTAAAAGAGTATTAATTTTTATAAAGAATGTCTCCCTAGACTTATTTTATATCCATTGACAAGGGTGTTAGACCTGACGCGTACAAACTGAATAACGATTTGGTTTTATATTAGCTTTGTCATTTTGCTTTTGTTATTAAGGTCAATTTATTTTGTTCAAATTCATTTTATTTGATCATGTTTTCTAAAAACTTACCAAAATAAATACAAAACTTTAACATTTTACAATGATACATAAAGTTATTACAAACAAAATTTTTAAAGTTTTAAATTTGTTTTGTAATTTAGCTTCTTTGTATCTATGTAGTTTCACGGGGAAATAACTCTTGACTATAAACCTTTCGTACCAACGGTTACTTGCAACGGTTGCTTGAAAGCATAATCGAGTGCACACACTATTGTTTCCTACGAATACAAAAAGAAACCACATGAAATTAGTCCCAAATTACAGCTAAAAGTTCTCAAAACAGTTCTGCATATGATTCCTAAAACATGTGTTGATATAAAGTGTATGCATCAATAATTTTCAAAAGTTAAATGAAGGCTCCCACTTCGTACTACGGTTGGTACGGTAGCAAATCTGGAAACCTCTATTAAGTGTTATAGGAAGCATTTTACAGATACCAACGAGTACGTAACGAATAGATAAGTATACTTAACGAATTCTTACGTATTGTTTACAATTTGGTGCAAGGTATTATAACTGCAAAATTGAAAGGAAAAATAAATGTTGGAAACAACACGGAAAATGGTCGTTACTAACTCATACAAAGTATCGATGAATAGCAACATTTCGTTATATGCTCATAATAATCCATAAACAGCTTGTAAGTTGAACATAGTTTCAGTTCAGAAAGAATATGCTGCAAATATATCGCGTATGTCATTAAGGTGAAAACGTGTAGAAAAGTTAATTTTCGAAATGTTTTGTGAAAATAATGCTGTATTTTACTAACTCTATCCAGTTTACGGTTAGAAATGTTTTATTTAAAAGCAATGAATTGTCGATTTTTGTGGGGGAAAACAAATTCACTGTTAATAAAAACGAGTTTACACGCAAGCACGGCATAGTAAAATCAGGTCTCGGCACGTCATCGTCAGTTATGATAGAGTTTTGAATTATGAAGAAGAAACACGTACATTTCATCTTTGATTACACGTCTCTCTTTCTCTCCTTAATTGCTTTCTAATCGTCCCTTTGATAAAGACTAACAGTAACAATCCGCTTGGTGTATAACTTAATACGTATACTAAATCTTTAATTATACTAGTAATCACTCTATAATACAGGAGAACCTGAAAACATGACACTTATTTCTCAAATGCAAGGTATCAAATTTATAGCAAGATTACCACACTTACCAACAATATAAATAGAGATGTTCTTTGATTCTACTTTAGGTCTGTCTTCAAAATTAACAGCATTACAGTAAATATGTTTTTCATGATCTGTATCAATCCCTATATAATTCAATCTACTTGAAGATTTAACTATATCTTCTTCTAATCGTGGTTGAGTCTGAGCTTGATTTGATATATTCTTTCCATCAATAAACCACTGTATCCAGGCAGCAGGACGAATGAGGTCTGTAGTACACGTAAAAAATAGCTTTTCTTCTTCAAGAATATAAATAATATTGTTGGGGAAAGCTGGTGTTAATATCACTGTAGTCACTGGCACTAAAATGTAGGTAGCATATTTATTATTTTTCATCAAAATAGTGTCTATAATCATTCCAATGTCGATTTTGAATGAATTACTCTTGTGCATGAAACAATTTCACTTTGGTATAATTTGCTTGTTTAAGTTTCCCTACATGAAATTAAAATGACACAGACTATACAGATGCATGATTTTTTTTATAATTAACTATTTTTGGCTTTTAACCAGCTGTCAGTAACTGCAAGTACTCTCAATTCGTACTTTCTTGTTAATTTTTCCTATTTTTTCTATTTTTTATGCCGTTTTGTTCTTATTCAGGGTTTTATTTGGTCTTTATTACAGCTTTGATAAGTGTTTGATATTATCATAAATTTTCACTACTTCAAACTATGACTATTAAAATTATTCTTTTGTGAACATATTTCCTTCCTCTATTTAAAGTGAATACCTGAGAAAAAAAAATCATTTACCTGGGAATATAATTGTAAATGATTAATTTTTGTTCAAGGTTATTGCTGGGTTTTTTTATATGTCACAGCGGTATACTGTTATTTTAATTACTCACCCCCCCTTTTTTTTATCTATATGTATCATATATTTAGTAGTAAATATAGTAGTTTTGAATATTTGATAAATAGCCTGCTGTTAAATCCATATCGCGCAACTTTTTTTCATACCCTTTATTAGACCCTTTATCACACCCCTACTCATGTTTTTCATTTTTTACTTCAAGTTTGTTTAAATTTATGCAGGCTTCTCACGAATGTTTTCCCCTCAAAATGGGTCCTAAATAAGCTGTGATTCAGGCGTGCCGCAATTTATTGAATGAGGGCATTGTTTGGCATGTGACGTAACAAACGTCGAGTTTTCTGGCACACGAAAAGAACTCACTGCAATATCATACAAAACACACAAAAACAAAATACAACTAAAAACCAATTGTTCAGAGAACAATCAATTGAAGGTCTTTCCACCAAAAACAATGTATTTGAATACATGTAATATGAGGGTTGTAAATTTAAGTTTAAAATATCATTTCAATCGTCAAATGAAAGCTTATTGTACGCTGATTCCAAAAATATATATGGTTTCTTTACAATATTTTTTAAATAAGGGAGATAATTTGTTACTTCCGGTTTGAAAAATGTTAATCCCGATAATATTTGAATATTTATTTGACACTGATTCCAAAAATATTTAACTCTATATACTTTTATATTAATAAAGTACAAAAAATAGCTACTTCCGGTTTACACAGGGTCACTTCCGGTTGTTTTTTCAAGGTTAAAGGGTTTGATACCTTTTGCAAAAAGTCTCATGGCTTTATCATGTATACATATGAGGTAAAAGCAAAGGTCAAAATCTAGATCGTCAAATTAAGCTATGACCTTGAGATCAATTTCAAGGTCATAAACCAAGGACCTCAAATCAAAAGATCATAGGTCTTATTTATATTTGGTTAATCAGTTATATCACCATACACTTATTTTTAAATACAAGAGGGCAGAAAACTCCCTTTTAGGTTCAATGTACCCTTGCAATCAAAATTTACGTGTTACAACATGTCGCAACTAACAATTTAGTCAAAATAATTTGTTGATATCTTATACAGTTTCTGGAAATTATTAAAATATGACCTTGACCTTTATATATCGATATATATAAAGCTTGACCTTTATATATCGATGGATACATCTGTTGTAGGGTTGTCACTGACTCAGAAATATAATTATTTTCTGTGACTGTATCTTACATTAATTTGTAGGATCCTTTACTATAGATAATTTAGCTGATCTGTAACAATAACATCTTCATGCCTTATATATCATGTACTGTAGTACGCCGCTAGATTAAGACTGACGTGGAAAGGTAACACATGCCCACCGAAAGCTCTTTTTTTGAGAGCCCAGGTGGTCGTGTGGTCTAGCGGGACGGCTGCAGTGCAGGCGATTTGGTGTCACGATATCACAGTAGCATGGGTTCGAATCCCGGCGAGGGAAGAACCAAAAATTTGCGAAAGCAAATTTACAGATCTAACATTGTTGGGTTGATGTTTAGACGAGTTATATATATATATATATATATATATATATATATATATATATATATATATATTATACGAGTTGTATATTCAGAATGTACATAGCCATGTATCACCATCACTGCAGGTGATCCGATGGATAAATCTGTTATAGAGTTGTCACTGGTTCAGACGTACTTATAAATATAAATATTTCTGTGACTGTATCTTACATTAATTTGTAGGATCCTTTGCTATAGATAATTTAGCTGATCTGTAAAAATAACATCTCCATGTCTTATATATCATGTACTGTAGTACGACGCTAGATTAAAACTGACGTGGAAAGGTAACACCTGGCCACCGAAAGCTTCATTTTTCACTGACTCAGACGTACTTATATACATATATATATATACGAGTCTAAATGGAAAACATATATATATATATATAATAAATACTTCGTGTAATGTATCAGAGATCCTTGTTTAATTCCTACAAGCAGGTAACACCTCCCGAAACGAAAGCTTATTTTAATAAGCTAGAGTTAGAGGTGGGGATAAGGTCTCTGCGCAATGCTAGGCGGTGTTGTCGTAGAAGTTAGAAAAAAAAGTACAGGTTCCAGCCCCGGCGTCGGGGAGGAAGTTACGAATCAAATCTACTCTATCATCGTTAGGTTGATTTTCTAGGCACTTTATATATATATATATATATTTTCCCTCCGGTTTATATGATCCGTTCATGCTATATTGACTCTTAAAATTGAAGAGTCTATCCAAAAAATGATGGTACTTTTTCTAAAAATGAGGATACTTTTTATATGGCCTTCCAAATACCGTTTCGATCCCTAACATCACTGAAGAGACATTTATTGTCGAAATCCGGATCTGGTTTACTAAAAAAATATTGACACCGTATGTGTGTGGCATAACATCGTGGCCACAAGTTAATTTTTATCTGTTTAGTATTAAATTTATATTAAGATCCATTTTGTTCCATCTTGTGATCAATTTTATTTGGCAATCGCCACTGGCAGTCAGCAGGGTTAAAGAACATCAGTTGTTCGACCTGTTAGTCAAATGCGTTTTGTTTAAATATATTTTTTCGCTTTTGTAGTCTTTTGGAAAATGTTGTTTGTGCTGTTTTTAGACCCTTCTACAACGAAATTTGTTTAACATGCACACGTACAAAAATTGCGGTTTTTCTCCAACGCAATCATAGGTTTGAACGTAGTTTTCAATTTAGACTTGTTTATATGTACACATATGTTGTAGAGTTGTCACTGGCTCAGACGTACTTATATTATATATATATATATATATATCTTTTGGAAAATGTTGTTTGTGCTGTTTTTAGACCCTTCTACAACGAAATTTGTTTTTCATGCACACGTATAAAAATTGCGGTTTTTATCCAACGCAATCATAGGTTTGAACGTAGTTTTCAATATATACACGTGTCTAAATTGAAAACTACGTTCAAACCTATGATTGCGTTGGAGTTTGGAGTTGCGTTTATTTAATAAAAATATTTAATAATAATCAGATAATCGGTAGTGTATAGCGATTTCTTTAATGAAGGTGAACTCAGGTAATCTGTAGTGTATAGAGATTTGTTTAATAAAGGTGACCTCAGGTAATCTCCGTATGCAGTCTGGTTTAATAAAGGTGATCTCAGAAAATCTGTAGTGTATTGAAATTTGTCTTATTAAGGTGACCTCAGGTAATCTGTCTATGTGGAGTGGTTTAATAAAGGTGACCCAAGGTAATCTCTGTATGCAGACTGATTGAATAAAGGTGACATCAGATAATCTGTACTACGTAGATATTTGTTTAATAAAGGTGATCTCAGGTAATCTGTAGTGTATTGAAACTTGTTGTATTAAGGTGACCTCAGTTAAGCTGTCTATGAGGAGTGGTTTGATAAAGGCTAGCACATGTAATCTCTGTTTACAGATTGATTTAATAAAGGTGACTTCAGGTTATCTGTAGTGTATTGAGATTTGTTTTATTAAGATAACCTCAGGTAATCTGCCTATGAGGAGTGGTTTAATAAAGGTGACTACAGGTAATCTCTGTATGCAGAGTGATTTAATAAAGGTGACATCAGATAATCTGTAGTGTATATAGATTTGTTAAATAAAGGTGACCTCAGGTAATCTGTAGTGTATTGAAACTTGTTTTATTAAGGTGACCTCAGGTAATCTGTATATGAGGAGTGGTTTAATAAAGGTGACCCTAGGTAATCTCTGTATGCCGACTGATTTAATAAAGGTGACATCAGATAATCTGTAGTGTATATAGATTTGTTTAATAAAGGTGACCTCAGGTAATCTGTAGTGTATTGAAACTTGTTTTATTAAGGTGACCTCAGTTAATGTGTCTTTAAGGAATGATTTAATAAAGGTGACCCCAAGTTATCTCTGTATGCAGATAAAAGGTGATCTAATAAAATGTGTAGTGTAAGAACAGACAACAGCAGAAGGTCACCAACAGTTCTTTAATGCAGCGAAAAATTCCTGCTCCCGGAGGCGTCCTTCAGCTGGTCCCTAAACAAATATATATACTAGTTCAGTGATAATGAACGCCATACTAAACTCCAAATTGTACACAAGAAACTAAAATTAAAAATAATACAAGACTAACAAAGGTCAGAGGCTCCTGACTTAGGACAGGCTCAAAAATGCAGCGGGTTAACATGTTTATGAGATCTCAACCCTCCCCCTATACCTCTTACCTCAAGTAATCTGTGGTGTATAGAGATTTGTTTAATAAAGATGACCTCGGGTAATCTGTTCTTTATGAAGACTATTTAAATTATGGTGACCTCAGGTAATTTGTAATGTATGAAGACTAGCTGAATGAAGATACGATCATTTGATCTCAAGTGTATGAAGTCTGGCTTAATAAGCCCTATGGTAATCTGGTAAGTATGAAAACTAGTTTAATAAACTCCTCAGGTAATCTATCACATTTATTTAACATATTGCCATTCACACAGATTATCTGAGGTCACCTTTATCAAACTAATCTCCATGCACAACATATAACCTGAGTTTACCTTTTGTTCCACCATTCGTCTTACTTACGTTGCTTGAGAACTTTATTAAACCAGTTTCCATACACAACCTGAGGTAACCTTTATTATAGCAGTCTGCATACATAGATTACCTCAGGTAACCTTTATTCAACTAATCTTTATAGCCAGCTTACCTGAGATCACCTTTATAAAACAAATCTGAATACACTACAGATTACCTGAAGACATAGTTAAAACACTTTTGATTCACAACAGGTTACATAAGGGGTTAACTAAACCAGTCTTCATACACTTCACATCTTCATTCAACTAGTCGTTATACACTACAGATTACCTAAGGTCACGTTTATAAAACCAGTTTCCATACCCGACAGATTACCTGAGGTCATCTTTGTTAAACCATTCTGCATACACAGATTATCTGAGGTCACCTAAATTTAACAAGTTAGCATATGCAGATGACCTGAGGTCACCTTTATTAATCCAAACTTTATAGACAGGTTACATGAGGTCACCCTTAATTAAAAAATCGCAATATAGAGATTCCCTAAAGTCACCTTTATTACACCAGTCTTCATACACAACAGACTACCTGAGGTCACCATCATCAAACAAATCTTTAAACGCTTCAGATTACCTGAGGCCACCTTTATCAAAGCAGTCTGTATACACAGATTACACAAATTACCTAAGGTCACCTTTATTAAACAAATCCCAATACACTACATAACTAATGTCACCTTAATTGAACAACTCTAAATTCAACACATATTTCTGAGGTCACCATTATTTAAGGCAAACTTTATTGAACCAGTCTGCATACACGACAGATTACCTGAAGTCACCTTTGTTAAACCTGTCTGCATACAACATGTACACATATTACCTGAGGTCACCTTTATTAAATCAGGCTACATATTCAGATTACCTGAGCTGACCTTAATGAAATCAGTCTGCATACATACGTTACCTGAGAACACTTTTGTTAATCCAGTCTTTATAGGCAGATTAACTGAGGTCATCCGTATTCAACCAGTCTACATTCACAACTATAGCTATAGTCACCACCATAAAAAAAAAATCTCAAAACATTACATATTACCTGAAGTAACCTCTATTAAACCAGTCTTCATGCACAACAGATAATCTGGGTTAACCTTGCATACAGGTAGTCTGCATACATAAATATTTTTAATTAATCCGTCGTTATAGACATATTACCTGAGGTCACCTTTATCAGACAAAAACCAATACACTACAGATTACCTAAGGTCACCGTAATTAATCCAGTTTACATTCACAACAGACAAGCTGAGGTATACAATATCAACCAAATCTCAAAACATTACAGATTATTTTGGGCCACCTTTATTAAACGAGTCTTTATACACAACAGATTAGCTGAGGTCAACTTTATTAAACCAGTCTGCAAAAAACAGATTATCTGAGGCAGTTTTTATTAATCCAGTCTTTATAGACAGATTACCGGAGGTCACCTTTATTAAATCAGTTGAAAACACCATTTTTAAACAAATCTCAAAACAATATAAATAACCTGCTGCCACCTTTATTTAAAGAGTCTTTATACACTAAAGATTACATGAGGTCACCTTTATAAAACAAATATGAATACACTACAGATTCATTGAGGACTCGATGGAACCAGTTTTTTTCACAACAGATAAAATTAGGGGTATATCAAACCAGTCTCCAGATTATCTGATTTCACCTTATTTCAACCAGTCTTCATACACTACAGATTACCTAGGGTCCCCTTGATTAAACCAACAGATTACCTGAGGTCACCTTTATCTATTAAATCTTCTTATACAGATAACCTTAGGTCAGCTTTAAAAAACAAATCTGAATGCACGACAGATTACCTGAGGACTTTACTTAACCAGTTTTCATTCACAACAGATGACATACGAGGTTTATTAAACCAGTTATCATATACTTCAGATTATCTGATTTCACCTTCTTTCAATCAGTCTTCATACACTCCAGATTACCTTAGGGCCCCTTAATTAAACCAGTCTCCATACTTAACAGATTACCTGAGTTCACCTTTATTTAACAAATCTCTATACACTACAGATTACCTGATGTCAGCTTTATTACGCCAGTCTTCATACACAAAAGTTTACCTGCGGTCACCTTTATTTAACTTGTCTGCCTACACAGATTTTCTGAAGTCACCTTTATTAATCCGGTCTTTGTAGACAGCAAATTACAAGAGGTCACCATTCTCAAACAAATATCAATTCACTACAAATTACCTAAGGGCACCTATAACAAACCAATCTTCATTCACAACAGACTAACTGAGGTCACCATTATTAAATAAAACTCAAAACACTACAGATTACCTGATATCACCTTTATTAAACCAGTCTGCATACACAGATTATCTGAGGTCATCCTTATTAAACGAGATTTCTTAGACAGATTTCCTGAGGTTCCTTTTATAAACAAATATGAATACACTGTAGTGTATAAAGAATGATTGAATGAAGGAGAAATCAGGTAATCTGTAGTGTATGAAGACTGGCTTAATAAATGTACTCTGTTGTAAGATATTACAGCATAATTATATACTCTGCTAGCATTGTATCTATATATCTTTTATTACAGCGGTACCTGAGGTCACCCCTCCCTAAAAATCAAAGATTACCCATTTTACTCAAATTAATACAGTTCACCTTAAGAAAAACATTACATAAATAATACAACGCCCATGAAGTCCTACATTTTAAAGTGAAAAAAAATAATTTATTACAGAATTATACACCCTAGCATTGTATCTATTATTTATTCATTACATTCAAGTGGTACTAGACTTGCTACAATTCCCTTTCTATTATTTTTCTCTTACAAATTTATATGTTTACTGATAAGTGCTACCCTACTGATTGTCCTTGGAGTCTTCCTCCTGCAGATGTCAGTATAATTGTAATCTCCTAGTTATAGCAGTAAAACTATTAAAGGGGCAAAATTATAAAAAAGAAGAAAAAACATTAGGAAGGGACATATAGCAAGTCTAAAGTGGTACCTATGGTAACCCTTCGGAAAAAAACCATAAAAATTACCAAATAAGCTCAAGTTGTCTTAACAAATATATAATGTTCATCATGTCCATGAAGTCCTACATTTAAAATGAACATTTTTTTTAGTTTATTACAACATGATAATATACCATAGTATGGAACGCCGGAACTGTCTTATAGTGTACATATTTAATGTGTTCTGTCGCTTTGTCTTTACTTCCTGTCGTTTCTTCTTTATGTTATGTGCAAATGTCTAGATTTCATGACACGGCATCTCTGTGTTATGTCAAATTAGTTATTCGTTTTGTCAAATAGTAGTATGATATGTCATTGCTAAAGTTTGTTGTGTACAACAGGCATTACATCATGCTTTACCTACTATATATTCTGTGAATACTTCGAAACTTTATGATCAACCACCTTTACCTTCTCTCATATTTTATCTATGTTGTGTCTATTTTTCTTTTACGTAAGTCGGTTAAAAATTGCGTCCTGTCTCAAATGTGATTATTATGCCAAATATTCTAAAGGTGTTTTTTTTTATACACCTTTGTTCTATGTAAACCTCATGATATTATAGTCTTTTGGCGTTATGTTGTGTTTATACATATGTATCTTCAGTGAAAAACACAACACATCATGGTACAATTCATATGCGTTTTGCCGAACAATTGATACTCTCTGTGAGCATTCAATACGTCATTTGCAAATGCCTTTTACATTATGTGCAAACAACTTATACGTTTTGTGCAAACTTAGTTTACCTTATGTGCAAACATCGTCCCCCCTATGTGCAAACATCGTTTACCGTATGTGCAAACATAGTTTACCTTATGTGCAAACATAGTTTACCTTATGTGTAAACACCTATTGCGTTATGTGCAAACACCTATTAAGTTATGTATAAAAACTACATCATTATGTGCGCCCACTATTACGTTATGTGCAAATACCGCTTACATTATGTGCAAACACCGATTACGCTATGTGCAAATGCCTATTACATTATGTCCAAACATCTATTACGTTATGTGCAAACACCTATTACGTTATGTGCAAACACCTATTACGTTCTGAAAAACGCTTTTTTGACACAGATTAAAACAAAACGCATCAGTGATATACACTTTGAAAATTAAGGAAATTATAAGTTTTAGCTTTCTAAAAAGCTCTGAACTACTTCGCTGTATTCTTTTTCAAGGTAATATCCATTGGATGCTGAATGTGAACTGAAGGTAATATGTGTGCATCGGGTTGTTGATTTGAGTATTGAAAATGTGGTTTTTTGATATATTGATTGATATAAAAATGTTATATAAATATTTAGTTTTTAGGGGAAATTATGTTGTTCTACTTAAAGAGTGTGCGTTATTCATCCATTCTTTTTATATTTTGTTCACTTTACTTGTTGAAAATTAAAATATTTACAATATGTAGACACGATTCTCGAGGTGTGTTTCTCTGGAGATGTGCCTAGATTGACAACGGCATAAAATACATTTAATGCATTTTTGAAAACATTGTACAGGAACATTTTTTAGCAAACAAATCGTGCATATTGCAGATTAGCAATGCAAATGAAGACGTTTTAAGGTAGTTCAGGGGTATAGAAAAAAAATGACAGAATTTTCTTATACTTTGTGAAATTTAACTTTGAAGTATTGTAAATGAAAAAATGCAAAAAAAAATGGGGGTCACCGGCCATCTAAGAGATATTTTGACCTCTGAAAATGAGTGCAAATAGGTTATATGGAAATATAGGGAAAATGGACAAAAAAACAATTTGATTGAATTTTCAAAGCAAAATAGATGACAGAAGTTGCTCATTTTTTCATAAAGTAAAGCTTGATGTCTCTATTTTATAAAATTGAAATAAAATTGGGGGGTCACCGGCCATCCAAGAGATTTTTTGACCTATGAAAATGGGTGCAAATAGGCTAAATATAGGGAAAACAGGCATAAAATATCTTTGATTGAATTTTAAGAGCAAAATAAATGACAGAAGTTGCCTATTTTTTCATACTGTAAAGCTTGATGTCTCTATTTTATAAAATTGAAATAAAATTTGGGGGTCACCGGCCATCCAAGAGATTTTTTTACCTCTGAAAATGAGTGCAAATAGGCTAAATATAGGGAAAACAGGCATAAAATATCTTTGATTGAATTTTAAGAGCAAAATAAATGACAGAAGTTGCCTATTTTTTCATACTGTAAAGCTTGATGTCTCTATTTTATAAAATTGAAATAAAATTTGGGGGTCACCGGCCATCCAAGAGATTTTTTGACCTCTGAAAATGAGTGCAAATAGGCTAAATATAGGGAAAACAGGCATAAAATATCTTAGATTGAATTTTAAGAGCAAAATAAATGACAGAAGTTACCTATTTTTTCATACTGTAAAGCTTGATGTCTCTATTTTATAAAATTGAAATAAAACTTGGGGGTCACCGGCCATCCAAGAGATTTTTTTACCTCTGAAAATGAGTGCAAATAGGCTAAATATAGGGAAAACAGGCATAAAATATCTTTGATTGAATTTTAAGAGCAAAATAAATGACAGAAGTTGCTCATTTTGTTCATACTGTAAAGCTTGATGTCTCTATTTTATTAAATTGAAATAAAATTTGCGGGTCATCCGCTATCCAAGAGATTTTTTTAGCAAAATAAATGACAGAAGTTGTTCATTGTGCAACGAGGGGTTTACCTCTGCGGTTGTATAAAGCTGCGTCCTGCGGAGCATCTGGTTATTATTGTGCTTAATACACCATATTTGTGACAACATATGAAAAGTGTGAGCTGACAGTCTGCTAAGTTTTTATCCATAAGTCTCATTCTGACTTTCTATCTGAAAGGTTTTTATGTGTCAATATTTGTGTTTCAATATAAAAGGAAGATGTGGTATGATAATTGATTGTTAATGAGGCAACTCTCCGCAATAGACCAAAAGACATAGAAGTTAACAGCTACAGATCAAAAGCGGTTATTGCATAGTGAGCTGTAAAAGGCCCTTCAATTACTAATGAAAAACAATTCAAATGAGAAAACTGAAGGCATATTAATGTACAAATGACGAACAAAAAAAAAATATGTGACACAACAAAGGACAACCACTATCTGAATTACAGGTTCATGACTTGGGACAGACACATACATAATGTTGTGGGGTAAATGTTTGAAGGTGACAACCCTTCCCCTTAACCTGGGACAGTGGTGTAAATTGGTACAACATATGGGTTTTATCAATTTGTATTAATCATTTTTGAACTCTAAATCTAGCGAAAAGTAGATTATCACAGATAAATATGCAGAATGAGTTGTATGAATAGTCGGGACCCTTGTCTTGCAAACTTTATGGAGCAAGAAAAATGTGATGAGATTTGTATGTACATAAAGTCTGTCATAAAATTAAAGATTTCAGTATATTCGTGTTTTACAATATTTTTTATGCCCCACCTACGATAGTAGAGGGGCATTATGTTTTCTGGTCTGTGCGTCCGTTCGTCCGTTCGTTCGTCCGTTCGTTCGTCCGTTCGTCCGTCTGTCCCGCTTCAGGTTAAAGTTTTTGGTCGAGGTAGTTTTTGATGAAGTTGAAGTCCAATCGACTTCAAACTTGGTACACATGTTCCCTATGATATGATCTTTCTAATTTTAATGCCAAATTAGAGATTTTACCCCAATTTTACGGTTCACTGATAGAAAATGATAGTGCAAATTTCAGGTTAAAGTTTTTGGCTTCAGGTTAAAGTTTTTGGTCAAGGTAGTTTTTGATGAAGTTGAAGTCCAATCAACTTGAAACTTAGTATACATGTGCCCTATGATATGATCTTTCTAATTTAAATGCCAAATTAGAGTTTTGACCCCAATTTTACGGTTCACTGAACATAGAAAATGATAGTGCAAATTTCAGGTTAAAGTTTTTGGCTTCAGGTTAAAGTTTTTGGTCAAGGTAGTTTTTGATGAAGTTGAAGTCCAATCAACTTGAAACTTAGTATACATGTGCCCTATGATATGATCTTTCTAATTTAAATGCCAAATTAGAGTTTTGACCCCAATTTTACGGTTCACTGAACATAGAAAATGATAGTGCAAATTTCAGGTTAAAGTTTTTGGCTTCAGGTTAAAGTTTTTGGTCAAGGTAGTTTTTGATGAAGTTTAAGTCCAATCAACTTGAAACTTAGTATACATGTGCCCTATGATATGATCTTTCTAATTTAAATGCCAAATTAGAGTTTTGACCCCAATTTTACGGTTCACTGAACATAGAAAATGATAGTGCAAATTTCAGGTTAAAGTTTTTGGTCAAGGTAGTTTTTGATAAAGTAGAAGTCCAATCAACTTGAAACTTAGTATACATGTTCCCTTTGATAAGATCATTCTAATTTTAATGCCAAATTAGAGAATTTATTCCAATTTCACAGTCCTTTAAACATAGAAAATGATAGTGTGAGTGGGGCATCCGTGTACTGTGGACACATTCTTGTTGCAACTGCTTTATTTAACATGTTATTTTTCTTTTCTACTGTAGGATAGAAAAGAAAAGTAAGTGGTTCAAATATACATGTATGCCTCTTGAGACTAAAATTACATGCAATAAAAATCAGCCCCCAAAAAAGCAAATTTTAATAACTACAGCTGTAGTATGCATTTTTAAATGTAAATACAATGTATGTGTTGGGGGCCTAAATTTACCCTGAATTATTTCAAGTGTTTTTGGCCTTAGACTTTTTAATACATAACGTACTATTAAATTATTACATGTAAATAATATACTATGCCATTTGTAATTTCCTTTCTATTTAAAGTACATTTCAAACATATCGGAGGATTCAGAGGCAGCCCTGGGAAAAATTTGGTAAATAATATAGGGAATCACTGGAGCATGACCTGAGCGGGTCCCCTTTTAGGCAGTCAGTGAGCCCCCACTTATGAAAAATTCTGGATCCGTCACTGGGATTATTTATACAACAAAAACATTCACGAGGTTTTAAATTGCAGGAAAATATCACCTCTTTATACAAGCCCTCGCCCTTTTTCATTCAAAAACCTACTAAACATGCTAAAAGGCATATACTCATACATTTTTATAATTTTGACTTTTGAATAATTATTATACATTCTACATGTCTGATACATGTACATCAAATTAGTCTTTAAAAACATTTTGTCTATAACATATATCTTATAATTGCCATGAAACTTGGTCCGTAGGCTTTTAATTTAGTAAGCTCTGGTCACACAAAGTTGGTTAAGATCAGTTAGTTCCTACTATCATATTAGATAGGAATATAGTTAATTTATCATCCTTTGATGTTATCTTTATTTACAAAATAAAGACTTAGTTTTCTCGTTTGAATTGTTTTACATTGTCTTACCGGGGCCTTTTATAGCTGACTATGCGGTATGGGCTTTGCTCATTGGTGAAGGCCGTTCTGTGACCTATATTTGTTAATGTTTGTGTCATTTTGGTCTTTTGTGGATAGTTGTCTCATTGGCAATCATACCACATCTTCTTTTTATGCCCCACCTACGATAGTAGAGGGGCACTATGTTTTCTGGTCTGTGCGTCCGTTCGTCCGTCCGTCCGTCCGTGTGTCCGTCCGTCCGTCTGTCCCGCTCCAGGTTAAAGTTTTTGGTCAAGGTAGTTTTTGATGAAGTTGAAGTCCAATCGACTTCAAACTTAGTACACATGTTCCCTGTGATATGATCTTTCTAATTTTAATGCCAAATTAGAGTTTTTACCCCAATTTCACGGTCCACTGAACATGGAAAATGATAGTGCGAGTGGGGCATTCGTGTACTGAGGACACATTCTTGTTTATATCTTGTGTGAACATTACAATGCGTTCCACATGAAAATCAATTATACAATCATTTTTATAAATTTGATTTCATACCTTGAATTTTTTTTCATACACCTTTAAAAAATATGCCTTTAAATAAAGAGGAAGTATTTAAAGAGTTGAAATTATACTGTAACTTTTGGTCATGAATGGACCAGCTAAAAAAGGTTAAAAAATGTCTGAAGCCATCAAGAGAATATGACACCCACTTAGTGCAGGTGTAATTTTTGAAAGTTTGCATTTAATGTCTTTAACATATTAAAGAAATGCACTTCGAAATAACTGTGTAGAGACCTAACAAGCTTTTAAATTTAGAAAAATATCATTTTATGTCATAATGACAAGACCGCTTTTCCTGTTTAGGTAGTAAAAGTTTTGTTTTCTCTCATGAAGATTCTGTAGGATCAAATATATTATAGGAGGGTAAGGAAAAGATTTAAAGAATAGAGAATAATGCATGAAATGTTCACAATACATTTGTAAATATAAAAGTAAATACTCATACATGTAACAATGAAGAAAAACGGGTTGTTAAATTATAAGAAGTACAGAAAAATGGAAAAAAAATTAAATAGAGATAAATGGTATAAAGAATTAGATAGGAATGAAATGAAGGACCCTCAATCCAGATCATCGGTAAGAAAGGTAGTTTTGTGAAATGATTCATATTTAAAAATAATTTATACAGTCTAGATCCCGCTAACTAGTTTAACCCCACCACATTATTTATGTATGTGTCTGTCCCAAGTCAGGAGCCTGTAATTCAGTGGTTGTCATTTGTTTATGTGTAACATATTTGTTTTTCATTCATTTTTTTAAACAAATAAGGCCATTTGTTTTCTTGTTTGAATTGTTGTACATCATGTACATTGTCATATCTGGGCCTTTCATTGCCGACTATATATGCGGTATGGGCTTTGCTCATTGTTGAAGGCTGTACAGTGACCTATAGCTGTTTATGTCTGTGCCATTTTGGTCTCTTTTGGATACATTGAAGTTGTCTCATTGGCAATCATACCACATCTTTTTTATATAGATGGGTTTTGTTCTATTCTTACATGTCTAAATTTTAAGTCTGCATGCTTAACCAAAAATGTTATAACTGGAATCCTAGCAAAATAAACTGCATTCACATTCGAATACTCCAGGTTTACAACAAGAAAATTCTGTTCGCATATACATGTAATTATATAAATCCCCTACTTTTATGAAATTTTATCATGACCTTTTCTCCCAGAAACCTCAATGGTCTGAACCCTATGCAGATGACATATTTCAAATCTATTACATGATAAAAGTACCATGAGCTATGCCTTTAGTTACATTCATAATTAATTTTCAGCCCGAAAAGGGGGGGTGTCATTGTTTTGTTGTTGGACACGGTCGGATATTGTTTTGAAATTTATTTACGCTTAAAGGTTATTTTTCAGTGGTCGTGAATCGCTCTTTGAACTTGTATATTCAATTCATTAGTGCTTACTTGTCAGTTTAAATTTCCTCCTTTTCATGATTTGTTTACATCATCTTTCGCCAGTTTGTCGGACCTTTTCTAGTGTAAGACAAGGGTGAAACTGCTTCATAAGCTACCAAAATGAAGATCGTTATCTATAATTTCGATCTGCATTACAGTATTCATGAAAAGCAGTCCACGTGTTCGATAAATGTGAGTTATTCTCTTTTCATTCTTCTCCTTCGTCAAAAACATGCTTCATATTTATTTTTAGAACGGAAGTACTATTTCAACAATGACGATTGTAAGAATAAATTTTATTAAGTTTTAAAATTGCATTTAAAAGTTATTCAACTCTTTCTCAATGCATTTGAATAAAACAGATTATTAAAATGATCATATTTTACTGTTATGGAAAATTACGACAATGTACATCACTTACGATATCAATGCGCAACTTTATGCGCAGACGGCGCGAAAATTTAAACCCCCGAACTACCTTAATGATTGATATTTTAATTTTCAATTTCAGTGTGTAATTTATGCATAATAAAACGACCATGAATTGATAACATTTGATCTTAAATGTAATACGCATAGTTAATTTTCCGGCATTTGATGGCTTAATATCCTCAGAAGAGAACAGTCTGTAATTCTTTATTTCATTTAAGCAAATAGTTGTTGCTGAATATCAGCCACATCATGAAGCAACCAAACAGAATTTTTGTATGTGGCAAGTAGTTATTTCAAGATGGCGTGTATATCGACTGAAACTAAAAGCTCTGCCCTGTTATTCAAAGCAAAAAAAGCTGCATGTAAAAAACAAAATGCAACCTCATTTCTTTACGGAAAATAAGTTGATATAAAAAAAAGGACTTGGTATGATTGCCAATGAGACAACTCTCCACAAGAGACAAAAATGACACAGAAATTAAAAAGTTTAAGTCACCGTACGGCCTTCAACAATGAGCAAAGCCCATACCGCATAGTCAACAATAAAAAGCCCTGAAAAGATAATGTAAAACAATTCAAACGAGAGCACTAACGGCCTTATTTATGTAATGTTCTCTTTCATCAGCACCAAGCGGATCATCGCATAGGTCGCCATATCTTGCATACATAATCATAACATGGTTTTGGAAGGCACCTAATTACATTTATGAATTATAGACTTTTGACAAGGTCAACACATTATATATGCGTCTATTCAGATTATATAGACCGAGGACGAGGATATTTTCTCGCCACCTATTATCTTGTATTTTTTTTTTGAATTAGCAGGGAGTTTTGTCAAAACTGAGTCCCGAGCCCCCTCTTGATCAAACTGCTTCTAGATCCAACAAACGCAGCTCCATCATTTTCAAAAATTCTGGTTCCGCCACTGGTAATTGAATGAGAAATCAAAAAGAGAAAAAAAAATAGGTCCGTGTGTTTGTTTATCTAATGATATCTTAATGAACAGCTTCTCTATTCATTTTACATCGGATGACCGTGAGGGCATTCATGTGTATTGCTGTCGCCTAAATTTCCATTGCGTAACCTTCGTTTTGAGATTTTCTATCACTTGTTCTTAATTCATTTCAATTGGATACTCCTAAAAATATATTTTTTTGAACATATATTAATAATATGAAAATGTCGTTAAACTCGTTAGAAACACAAATAAAGTAAAAAATCTAAGTAAGGAAAAAGTGTGTTTCCGCATGCGGAAGAATATCTCAAGAACGTTTGCAATCTCCCATGCAGAGTTATCTGTATTTGCTCCGTCTCTCTGCGTGGGACATTGAATGTTTTGCTGGAAAATATAAATGCCCACTCAAATTCAATCTATTAAAAAAATCGAATTATCACAGAAGAGTGTCCACCATGCACTTGCACAGCACTATAATTAATATAGTGCAATAGAATGATATACAAATGGATGAAAATTATATATACATGGAACTGTAATTTACAAATATTAAAATAATGTATAACAAAAAAAACACAGAGTTTACTGATTTGTATCACTACTACGATGAGGTTGAATTTATCATCCACGCACGGACTTGTCTCAGAAAATATATATATCTGTACTTTAACGTCACTTTCAGGTAAAGAGATGTGATTTGGTTTTCTGAGACAAGTGATTGTGACCGTCCACAAGAACTTGCGGTCATCCGGTGTTCAGTACTTCAGTACTTTGATTCATATCTTTAACATAAAGATGTTCTCAAAAAGTAATAAAACATAACAAAGGTTTTATATTTTTTACAAATGTCTTATTATCCTCATTTAATCTTGATTCATTTTGAGAACTCAAATCGTATCAATGACATACTGCACATTTAAAGATTTTTGAAAACTGGGAGTTAGCTGGCAATTGTTTCATGGTGCTTTAAACGGATGAACAAGAGAGTTCTGAAATTCCAACAATACAAAACATGACAAGTGAACTTTCTTAATTTATAATCAGTAGCAGGAAAATTACAGAAGAATTTAAGCCTTCAAAAAGATTTTTCCTCAAGGGAAATTGTTTTTTCCTCAAGGAAAAAGATTTCCCTTAGGGAATTTGCTGCATAAATTTTTCCTTTGAGGAAATTCTATTTCCATAGAGGAAATTATATTTCCTTTGAGGAAATTTTTTTTCCTTTGAGGAAATTTGCGGCTTCAAATTTTCCTTTGAGGAAATACTTTTTCCTGTGAGGAAATTTGCAGCTTCAAATTTTCCTTGGAGGAAATACTTTTTCCTGTGAGGAAATTTTTGACAAACACTTTTCCTTGAGGGAAAATTCAAGACAACAAATTTCCTCTAAGGAAATCATTGTTCTCCAAATTTCCTTTAAGGAAATTTCTGAACATCAAATTTCCCTTACGGAAATGTTTTCCCCTATTTTTCCTCTATGGAAATTTCATAACAGTACAAACAGTATAAATATATTTTTTCCTAGACTGGATTATTGATTCAAAAGATAATTAAAACTTTAATACAAATTTTCATGGTGAGTATTAAACATACAAAAACAAAAGGCTGACTGTTTAACATGTTTAAGACAATACAATAATAAGCAAAACGCTATGAATATCATATCATTTGTGATGTTATTAATATTGTGCTCATATTTGCATATTAAATAAAATAAACACTTTTCATGTTCAATTAACTTGTCTTCTGTTTCAGCTGCTGTGTACAATTATTCAACCCCCCCCCCCTACATAACAGTTCAGTGCATAAATAATTTCATCCACAAGACATCTTCCTTCAATTGGTTGAATAAATTTTGGCAACTTGTTCTTCAAACATCTTCTCTGTATATTTGTTATGATGGAGCCATGTACATGAATGGATAAAGCAGGTGTTTATTTCGACAACAAACATGACAAAGATACTATTTTTTTCTTAATTTCTCCATAATCCATCAGTGAATATGTAGGTTGTTACATTATACACAATTGTGTTCTTGTGCATCTTTGATAGTACTCCATTTTGTTTATAGCAATTTTGTAGAATTTTTTCTATTTCTTTTTCCAGAAAAAACACACAGTTCATTTCACATTAATTAATCCAATTAGCACATCATGTAAAAAAGTATTAACAATTAAGTTTCCTCTTCAGTATAGACCTGCAGGACCTGTTGATGATCCTAAAAACCAAGATATCTGACCTATAAATACACAAAATAAAAAAAATGTTATAAATGGAGAAAAAAACAGCAATATAAATAAGCTTATTTTATCATGTTTTAATGAACATTTTGAGAATTCTTACTTATCATGCTTATGAGTTCTCTTATTTCAGTGCTTTGTGTCCAAGATTTAATATTCGTTGTTTCATGTGTTTAGTGCCTTGCAGTGATATTTAAAGTTGAGCCACTTGCAATAGCATGTTCATATGTTGTGTTATTTGAACCACTGTCCTATATTATGGTAAGGTTGAGTGCTCACAGCCATGATTTTTTTTTATAAATTGTTATTGACTTTGAACATGTTGAACTAAATTGGATTGTTTAAATCTTTTCATGTTGGGATCTTTATTGGCTGACCTATAAAGGAGGTGTTTTCTCGTTATTGAAGGCCCGCCCATCATTGGCCTTTAATTTCTTGCATCCACTTCATTGAACTCTAGTGGATAAGTCACTCATTTACCATACCACATCTTCTTATTTTTATATGAGTCATCATTCAAAGGCAATTACTTTTATTACTGTAATTCAGAAATTGTCGAGAGGTTTTTAGTAATGCGAATAATGTGACTGGGTGAGTATCGCAAAAATAAGAACTCATATTTTGATAACAGAAACATATCTATAATACTAAAATTACGAGGTCCAATTTGTTAGCCGTCATCACGTAAAAACGACGAATCACAGAATTCAACTTTATATATAACTAATATAGTACAAAGGTGTAGATTAAAAATTACACCACTCCAGGCCCTTTTGTTTTCCACGTAATTAATATTGCCAATAATTAAGAAGTTCCGGGTCGAGTCCGCTACCGATACCAATAGTATATTCACCTGTTACCTATTACCTTATTTGTACGTTCCGCATCAGACAGGCGCACCACCAAACGTTGTATTCAGGACAAATATGCTATATACACGGGTCATAACCACAGGGTTGACACTACTAAATTGTAAAATTGTTACCTATTGTAGTATTTTAATCAGTAAGACTTTCTAAGATAACAATACGAATACTAAAAATCTGGACTAAAAATAAGGCGTATAGGTACAGTTTTCAATTTGTTGGTGGGCATGACGTAAAACAGCAAAGCAAAGAATTCAACTTTATTTATAACTTATATAGGACAATGCTGTTGATTAAAAAATACTCCATTCCAGGACCTTTTGTTTTCCAAATAATTAATATTACCAATAACTGATAAGTTCCAGTTCAACGGGTTCAAACAGAAAGACTTGAAAGCAGAGAAAAACTGTGTATCTTATAATCGACATGACTTTATCAGATGACAATACTAATACTAAAATAAGGCTTGCGCATAGTTGTATATACTTTAATTCAGTCACGGACCCGTGATATCACGGGTGTGTTCTAGTATATATATATATATATATAAGTCTGAAAATTACATCAATATATAGATCTTTATGCAGATTTTTTTGTAATCACAATAAGTTGTCCATTCGTGAAAAATCACAATAATAAATGCAAGCAATAATTTCTGAATTTACAGTATATAGAAGTGGTCCTGGTAACCATTTAGGCCTTGTTGTATTCTGTTTATCTTGTTTTGCCGCTCATTTCTATTGTAACTGTTTATATTTTTCATTATTTTTCTATATTTCTTGTCCTATAAAACATAAAAAGGGTAAAAACTATTATTAAACATCAGTATGTGTTTTTCTTTATATACAATATATTTAAAAAGAATGGAATATTTGTGCTATTTCATTTGCACAGACTTTTTGCCAGTCATCACTTTCAAAGACTTTCACCCTGGTCAATAGTTTAAAAAACAAACATTCCCATACGTTTTCATCGTGTTCGTACTAATTTTTCATTGGACAACAAAGACATGATTCAACTATTCTTCTATGATTTGTTCGCTTGACTACGTTAAACTCTGAAATGTTGTTTACAGTATAAGCTGTATGTGTCTCACTCGTTAAAATTTGGAATTAATATATATTACTTAAAGAAGCAATTAAACAAGAGGCTCTCAAGAGCCTGAAGTGCTCACCTGAAATTTTTTGCATCAATCTTTCATTTGTGATAATTTTACCCCTATGTTCCATTTTAGCCATGTAACTATAAAGTGACTATGTTTCTTGACGTAAAAGGAAATAAAATACAAACTTTATACTAGTTACTCTGAAACTCATTCAGTCCAAGTTTGGCTGTAATATATTCCGCAATGTCAAAGGAGAAGATTTTTTTAGAGTATTAAAGGGAAAATTCACGATTTTTTACTTATGGTTTAAATATGTTCATTATGACATAATATATATATTCACAAAGTTTTATCGCTATATGTGCAGTAATAAAGGAGAAATTCAATAATTAATGAAAAAATATTAACTACTTCCTGTAGGTCGTGACGTTTTCTCCTGATTTTTGCATGCCGGGATTTAAAATACAATCATTAAAAGTCTTGGTTTTTAATCATATTTTAACGTAATCGTAAGCGCGCCGATGACTTATGCTTTACCTAATAACCATCCGATAATAAGAAGATAAAACGCACAGACGTTCAATTGTACTCATTCGTGAGATAAATTATCTATGTTAAACGTATATATTCGAATTATTTTTGTAGACAACACAAAAAGTTATAAATTTATTTTTAATAAATGCATTTTCGGACTGATAAGGTGAACAAATTAAAGTACAATAATCTGTAAAGACAATATGTTGGTGTACTATAATTGACCTTTTACTATCTCTGCTATGGCTAGGTTTATACGATGTGTGTATTCACGGTTCTGTGGCAATACTCGTAGATGGCTTGTTGAAAGGTAAATTGTTATTTGCACTTCGGTATTTAACCACGCCTCTAGGGCACACCTTGCCAGGTGTGACTGTCTATTCGGATCAGTGGTAGCATTTAATACACACATTAAAGATACATATTCAAGTTGGTGACAAATAAAAATTGGTCGCCGTGGAATTATTTAATTATATTTGGTGCTATTATTTATTTGAATTCAAATAAGTTAATTTACTAAGAAATACACAATTTTCGGTTAAAGACGGGAAACTTAATTCATATGTCAGAATGAAATGATATACAAGTCTTGTCCTTGATTTATGTCTCATAAAAAAGGGGGACTTAGAAATTAGAAATAGCTTTACTAAATCATTTTTATTTGTCTTTATTAGGCGAAAAAATGTACGAGAACACTTACATTTAGACTTTTGAAAGCCATGTATTAATTAATATATGAAACTATCTAAAGATAACTCTACCGAAGCGGAATATAATATGTACGAATAAAGAAAAAAATATTTTTGTAATGGAATCGAAAAATTACGAATAGATATTCTTTTCAAGTGTGATAAACGTCAACCAAATTTATTCATAATCGGGAACGTCCTTATTAAAATCTGAGACAACTATAATAATCGTCGTCTCCCAACGTATATATATACTTAAATAACTATTTGATCAACGATGTTTAAAATTAAAAGACAACGAATTTAATGTTATCTTTCCCTATTTTTGAATGTTATTATAAGTCTGTTCAACTTGCAAGAATACCCCTAAAGCGGACAAATATCCGACAAGCAGTTTATTCTTTAAATTGCTAGCTGTCATTGAATATCAAGAAAGAAAATAAATCCCGAAATTGATACTCAATAGTTTTCCTAGAAAATATTCACATTCCTTGGGGATTATTAGTGTACGTCCAGTTGCATATATTTTACATGAATGTTGGAACAATTGTGATGATGACGAATTTCGTCCTTTATTCGAGAACAATCTAATTGATATATAAATCTGTGAGTTTACTACAGTTGTTCTTAACTTCGATGAACTAAAGCAAGTTATAAATTGACCTGTATTTAAATCAAATTGTTTCTTTTTTTTCTTCTTCTTCTTTTGGTATACAATAGTCTATCGAATTCGTTGATTACATACTGTTGGCATACGCGGACTAGTCTATTTACAAAACTTTTACCACAATTTACACAAAATGTATGTTTCTTTCTTATGTTCAATGTATACATGTATACATATTTTAAATTGCGCTACTGACTATAGTTCCGTAACTTTCTACCAGGCGTATGTATACACGAATCGTCGACAAGTGCGCACATTTTTTTAGATCAATAATTCTGGTATGTTCTAATCTGTCCTAAACTATTGACAACGAGTATATATTACATTTTCCCAAATTAACCCTTGGAAAAATATGTAAATAGATTTGTATTTCTTCAATTATTTTTTTTTGTATTATTTTTTTTTTTATAAATAATATTCTTTACACCAGAAATGTTATTTATAAACAAGCGTATGAGTTCAGTAATGGCTAGTATATTATATCACTTTCGGACACGCAAGACAAAAATGTATATTATACATGCACCTGATAGTTCAAAATGGAAAGTTATAAGTAACGGTCGTGTACACTGATCAATACCTACAGAAGTGAAACGATGCATGAACTTGCAAGCCCGCCGGACAGGAAATCGATTGAATACCTGGACGTGTCACCTTACACCCCTTCCAATACCTTTGGGAGTAATACCTTTAGCCATGCTGGTGATCAGATGAGGGAAGATCCGAATTTATTTAAATAAAGTTTATTACTTGAAAGAATTATGAACGAATTAGATTTTCGAAAACAATTTCCACGGAACACTTATTTATCATTTTATGATTTGAACTTTCACTTTTTAACTAATTACAATATTATCAGTTTAAAAATAACAGACTATATGGTTATTTAAAAATATAAGACCATTTTCCGTATCAAGTTAGTCAGTCAGATAAAACAACCGTACGATTGACAAGATATCGACACGCAATTACGACTACATCGTTTACTGTAGTTTTGTTCCTTTGTGGTTTATTGACATATCGGGATTTTTCATCGGAGAAGGTGACAAGATGGCGGAGAGTAGAGAACTGATACTCAAAATTTAAAATCGATGGTGATCTCTTATTTAGCGGAATAAAACTTTAATATCTATAAATTTGAGCATTTTTATACAGAATGGACATAATATCAATTTTTGATATTTTTGCGAAGTTTCCCTTTAAGCAAACTAGATGAACAAATTGTGAAAAATTGTCTTAAAAAGGCAATAACTCCTTATGGGGTCAATTGACAATTTTGGTTGTATTAATATCATATTTGTAGACCTTACTTTGCTTATTATATTTGCTGTTTACAGTATATCTTTATCATAAATAAGATTCAAGATAATAACCAATAAAAATGCTACGCATGGCTAAGCTTGATACGAACATACAGGTTGAACCCTGAACAGTTGGGGCAAGTATGGACACAACATTCAAGCTTGATACAGCTCTGAATTTTAAATTTGGATTGTGATTCAATAGTTGGCACAGCATAGGTTTCTGACACAGAATGAATGTGGTGCAAGTTCTTAAAAAATTTAAATTGACAATTAACCTCTAATATGGACCAATATTCAAAATCTTAATACATGGTTAGATGCAGCATATCAACATGATCAAAGAACCCCAATAATTCATTTTTTGATGAAATCAAATATAATAGTTCAATTTTGGATCCTTTAGACCTCAATGTGGACCAATTTGATAACGGACCAAAATATCAAAAATCTAAATGAATGGTTAGATTCAGCATATCAAAGAACCCCATATATTCAATTTTTGTTGAAATCAAACAAAGTAAAATTTTGGACCCCGATTTGGACCAACTTGAAAACTGGGCCCATAATAAAAAATCTAAGTAAATATTCAGATTCAGCATATTAAACAACACCAAGAATTTAAATATTGTTAAAATCAAAATAAGTTCAATTTTGAACCCTTTGGACCTTAAGGTAGACCAATTTAAACAGGACCAAAAAATTAGGAATCTTAATACACAGTTAGATTTGGCATATATATCAAAGAACCCCAATAATTCAAACAAAGTTTAATTTTGGCCCCTTTTGGCCCCTAATTCATGCAACTCCTAAACTCTGGACAAAAACTCCCAAAATAAATCCCAACCTTCCTCTTTGTGGTCACAAACCTTGTGTTTGAATTTCATAGATTTCTATTAACTTATACTAAAGTAATTTTGCGAAAGCCAAATCATGACAAATGTCTTCGGACAACGACGACGACTCTTTAATAATACCAATATATGATCGCAAAAAACTGTTTGCAGTCGTATAATAACTGCAATGTTTCCTTAAAATTACCAATCTAGTGGCAGCAACCCAACAATGGGTTGTTACATTTGTCTGAAAATGTATTGTTGATAGAACGTCACCTATAATGAACAATTAACACCGTGTCAGGTTTGCTCTAAATGCTTCAATTTGGGTTTTGAGATAAAAGCCAAAACTTCCTTTACTACTATGTTTTTATTTAGCCATGATCACAATGTTTTTTGACGAAACAGAAAACAAAACAAAAACTGTGTTTTAGATACCCATAGATATGACATGAAGCATCATTCAGCTAAAGTTTGGTAGAAATTGGTTCAGTAGTTTTAGAGAAGAACACCAGACAGACGACGACAGACACCAAGTGATGGCAAAATCTAACTGTTCCACTAAAACAGCACTGGCTCTATCCAAAAAAAGACTTTTGCAGTACAGTTTACTTCTTTTGGGACAGAACCACATCAACATTGGTGGATCCAAAAGGGAGGGGGGGGGGGGTCCTGGGGTTGGAACCACCCATTTTCTTTTGCCGAGCAATTAATGCATTTGAATGGGAGCATATAGTTGGAACCCCCCTCCCCCCTCTTTTAAAATGGCTGGATCTGCCCCTGATCAACATTATAATTATATAAGCTACAACTCAAAATAAGGATAATTTTATTTTAAAAGGGTCTATTATTAAAAAATTAAGTTTGACAACTTCAGACATACTAATATTTCACCTTTTCAAACTATACCAAATCACTACTTTACCTAAAAAAAAAATGCCACATTTCATCCAATTTAATTTCATCCCTTACTCGCTATTTCATCCATAATATTTAAAGACATAAATTTGGAAGGAGTATGATTTTAATTTGCAAGTTATACACTATCCAAACTAGAGACCTAATAGAGAAGATATACTCGACTAATTTTAATCAAACTTCATAAACTTGGCGTGAACAAAGATTTTAGGGAATAGATGACAGTTTACCTACAATGACCTAGTTTCATGGCAATAGCATTTACATTAAAGACTATATGGTCATTCTTATGTTTAAACTTTGGGTGTTCATCTTTTAATGTTTAAAGCTAAAAATTTCAACTACATGTATCAAGATTTGATCCTACATTTTTTAATGTTTAACATGTTTAAAGCTAACAATTTCAACTACATGTATCAAGATTTGATCCTACATTATTTAAGTATTGCAAAAAATAGCTTTTTGAATGGCTCTATATATAATTGTGTATGTCACATGTATGTACATGATGTATTTTAATGTAAAGCAGCTGAAAACTCATTAGCCGTCTCATATTTCAAATGTATTTATTTCAGTTCTTCAAAAGGCAAATTTATATGAGCCTATGCCTGAAAATAGAGCTTTCTAATTAAGGGGAAAGCCCCTCCCCCCTTTTTGTGTGAAAATTTTTGTAGATTATGTAGGGAATCACTGAAGCATGACTGGAGCAAGCATCCCCCCCCCCCCAAAAAAAACGAAAAGTTCTGGATCCGCCCCTGTCAACCTTACACTCAAGTCATTGGTGAAGAGTTGTCACACAAAACGAATTAAACCAAATGTTCATATGAATATGTTTTAGGTCGTGTAGCCGTAGGTGTAAGGAGGCAACCATTTGATTTGTAATTGTAGGATGAAAAGGTGAATAATCTTAATTGCCTTGTAAAATTGTGCTATAAATAAAAATTACCAATCCATTAAAAAATCCGTCAGCCCAATCTCATCCAGTGAAATAAATTATTGTCTGTTTTCGAAGTTATATGGAAGTACTTAGTAGTCCAGATAATTATGACGCATTGCACAGGATTTTTTCTAAGGAGAAGTGTTGACTTATAATTGGGGGAATGGAACCAACAAATTGATCGGATCCGATATGATCTTCCCAGTAACGGAGCACCTATTAACTTTGAGGTAATTATTAGTGTCGGTGGTCTCACAAGTATTTAAATCAGAGTGAATATTTCATGCACATTAATAAGCAGAGAAGAGACAATTATCAACTTGTGTATTATTCATTTTCTCGCAGTTATTTACGATAAACATGGTAATTTAGCTATATATATATCCTTGAGGCATCGTCCCCTGGTATCAACTGCATTCAAGTTACCTATGATGCTTCCTTGTTTGCTTTTGATACAGGTAGGAAAGAGACATTTACACACATTTTACATGCCTATGGCCCATAAGGTATCGTCCCCTGGTGTCAGCTGCCTTTAGGAAACCATAATGCTTTCCTATTTGCTGCTGACACAGGATGAGTCATGGACATGTTTAATTTCTACTTTCTTTTTGGCTAATTATTATATATTTAATTGATCCAACTTTTTGTGTACTATACATATGTGGATATCTATTTTTCTTTTTTTTTCTTTTTGGGCTGCTTGTTTGTTATCTATATCAACCACACTTGTAATAAAATGCATTAGTATTAAAAAAAACCAACATACTATAGATTCTTTATCTACGTATTCTTTAAGAACTTAAATAGTTCTCGTTTAACTTTTTTTTTTTTTTATCTCATTGTTTGTATTGTATTATGAAAAAAATTATTGATGTTGTAATGTTTATGCCCTTTGGGGCCCATAATTGGAAAATAAAAATATCTTATCTTATCTTATCTTATCTTATCTTATCTTATCTTATCTTATAGTATCCCAAAACAGGTGCTTGGATCTAGTACTAGTATATGAGTGACTTTTAAATAACAATTAATTTATATTCCGTGTGGCGGGTCGAAGGGGATGGGATCCGGGGGTTGATCGACTACCCTTTTTGAGAGCAATCATTGCATTTAATGATAATCTCGGGAATCCTCTCAAGTTCCTATATACAAGGTGATAGAACGTGTCGTTGGAATAGGTCACCTTTTCAGGCTGACAAATATGTGAATAGGTCTGGGAAAACTCTCTTTTGACACTTTTAAAAGTATTGCACTGTTACATTACACACCAAACAAATCGCAAACAATATGGGAAAAGATAACATTTTAACCTACACAATATATGAAAAGGTATGTACACTTTTGAAATCTAAATTATATGAAAAGGGTGCCGTGGGTTAACAGAAACCCAGCGACAACGACACCCCTGATTTAATGGAGACATGTAGTTCACATACAAGATGTATTGTAGTATTTTAAATGAAAGATTAGTGAAATCATTAGTCAAATGGTTAGATAAAAGGGAAATAATTAACGACGAGCAAAACGGTTTTATGAAAGGCAAAAGTACAATTGATCATATAAGCACTATAACATCCATAATAGAAACCAGGAAAAAGTGTAAATTATCAACATATTTAGCTTTTATAGACTTTAAGAAAGCATATGACTCAATTAGTAGAGTTTTTTTGTTTAACAAACTAGAAAATCTAGGTATAAGTTCAAAGTTTATGTATTCTTTAAAAGCTTTATACTCTAATGTAGAATGTAGTGTACGTATTAATGGTAATATGACTGACTGGTTTAATGTTGATTCTGGATTGAAACAAGGTTGTGTTTTATCATCTATAATGTTTAATATATATATATATATATAATTTGGTTGATGATATTAATGCTTTGAATATTGGTATTAACATAGATGAAGAAAAATTAGCTATATTGTTATATGCTGATGATGTTATTTTAATGGTAGAGAATGAAGAAGATTTACAAAAAATGTTGAATGTGCTTAATACATGGTGTCTCAATAATGAGCTGACAGTTAATATAAATAAATCTAAGATCATGCATTTTAGAAATCCAGCTGTTTTACAAACTAAATGTATTTTTTCTATTGGCGGTAATGGTATAGAATGTATAAAAAGTTATCAATATTTAGGCTTATTACTTACTGAATATTTAGATTATCAGTTAATGGCTAAGGCAGTAGCGAAGTGAGCCGGTAGAGCATTAGGATTATTAATTGTAAAGAGTAAAACGCATGGTTGTTTCCAGCACAAATTTTTTTCAAAACTGTATGATACAATGGTATGGTCAGTTATTAGGGGACGACCATTTGATATTCTGGGGGGGGGGGGGGGGGGCAGGAGGATTTGTTTTTGATCGGTTATTTATTTTTGTAAACTAAGAGGACAGATTATTCATTTTCTGCACTATTGAAGCAAGATTTTTCATTTTCATTAAAGCAAGGGACTGATTATTCATTTTCACAACTATATTTTTGATATTCGAAAACATACAATTTTTAAATGATTTGTTTATTATAAATAATACATATAGTATAAAAGTCAAGTCATTAAATTTAATTAGATTAACCACCCCCCTCTGCAGAAATGAATATTTTAAATTCCCAACTGCATATACATGTATTGCATACATACATAGTATTAAAGTTTGGTTAGAACTAGGCACTTTTAAATGTATTGGCAAAGATATGACGCCGAGCGGAGCGAGGCAAAATTTTTTTTGAAGGGTTTTGGAGCCACTGAAGGCCCAAGAAGCTATAGAACAGATGATGCAAAATCATGCTTTCTGGGTGTTCCGAAGACCCTTTCATAATCTGAAAATGAAGTTTTGTTTTAATAATTTTTTGACAATATTTTGGTTTCAAAGCAAAATGTATAAATTCAGTGTAAGACTGAAGTTTCTAGGGACAACATCAAAAGACCAATATGCATGATAAAGCAAAAATGGAATTCACATAGTTAAGTCTGTGGCTGCTGTTTTTTTTTTAAACTCATGATCAACTTTATAACAAAATTACTAGATTACAAAAGGAATGCAACACTAACAGAAAACAGATCTGAAGGGCAATCAATGAAAAAAAGACAAATAAATAAGAAACATTGATCCAGAAAAATCAGGGCTATAAGTCTGAGGGAAAACAGAACTTTCTTCTTGCAAGGCTGTGAACACAATTTGATATGGAGACAAGCGTTTGGTTTTGAAATTTCCTACATGTAGTTACGGCCCTATTAAAATAAAAGTGAGGTAAGGTTTCCTGAGACAATATACCTCAAGTTAAATGAAACCAATTTTCAGACATTTCAAGTATATTTAAATAATATTTATACTTTTGTTATTGAAAAATTTGGGAAGTATTTCCCGATTTTTTTTGGGAAAAAGATGAATTTATGAAGAATCTGGTGCTATCTCATACTTTCGATTAGACCTGCTGAGTTATTTATTTTCTATACATTGTAAGTCAGGTAATTTATTTTCAAACTACAACAGAACAAACCATTTATTTTTGTGATAATCAAGGCTGAGTTATTTATTTTCAAATCCTCCTGCCCCCCCCCCCCAGAATAT
The DNA here is from genome assembly GCF_965363235.1 of Mytilus galloprovincialis. Lineage (NCBI taxonomy): Eukaryota > Metazoa > Mollusca > Bivalvia > Mytilida > Mytilidae > Mytilus > Mytilus galloprovincialis. Next base: position 39,402,217 of record NC_134843.1, on the reverse strand, counting down.
CAAATGGTCGTCCCCTTAGTTATGGTGCAGGTATTTGGGGAACAAGAGACTTTTCCTGCATAAATGCAGTCCAAAACAGGGCCATGAGATTTTTCATGGGTGTTGGCAAATACACACCAAATGATGCCATAGCTGGTGATATGGCTGGAAACCTCCATGCGTTAAACAATGGTCAAGTGTCTTGAGATATTGGGCTAGGTGTTCCATAATGGACACGCACAGGATAAATTTTAAAATTTTTAAGTGGTCTATACGAAAATGTAATACTAGAATTAAAAACTGGAGTTTTAGAGTTATAGAAAATTTAATGTTAAAATTGTATAATTATGAGCAATATTGTAATTTTGAATCAAATGTATTGAACAAAAATTGTATTAAACAAATTGAGGAGGATGTATTTGATAATTTTAAATCAAACTGGTGTACAAGAGTTGCTGCATATGCAGAGGGAAGTAAATTAAGAACTTACAAATTGTTTAAAAATAACTATTGTACTGAAAATTATTTGCAAAATATTATGTCATTAAAAACAGAAGTTCATTCGCTAAATTTAGATGTGGGGTAGCCCCACTAAAAATAGAAACTGGAAGATATGAAAAGAAAGAAGTCCACGAGAGGACATGTTTTAACTGTAGCTCTATTGTTGAAGATGAAATGCATGTCATTTTAAAATGCCCATTGTATGTGGATCTAAGACAAATCATGATTCATGAAGCTTTACATTTTAATGAACATTTTAACCTTTTATCAGATAATGAAAAAATTATATTTTTATTTAGTAATGACAATGTTGCTGCTATAGTTGCCAAAACCTGCAACAATATTTTATTAAGAAGAAATAGTATTTCATTTCACTAGTTTTTAAAGAAACAAATGTTTTAATATCATTTAGTAAAAATGTATATTGTGTCAGAATTTTAACTATAATTGTGTAAAAATATGTTTATATGTATATAGTATATCTTAAAAGTCTCTCATAAATCTTTTTAAGATTGGTACATGCAATGCAAATGTTTTAATGTTTTAAATCTATGTATGTGAATCTTATTTTATGTTTGTATGTGGTGAGACTATAATAAAATATTGAATCTAGTTGGAACCCCCTTTATCGTGGCTGGATCCGCCCCTGATTTTAAGCCCCAGTCCCACTAGACCACGATCGCACCACGCTCACCGCGATCTAAAATAAATTTAAATCGTGGTGAGGTTGCGGTATGAGCGGCATGAAAATGTAAATTTTCGTTGCTTTCACGATGCTACTACGTCCTCTCTACGCTTCTACAAAGATCCCGCTACGATTATACCACGTTCTCACCGCGCTTATTCTGCGACCTCACTACGCTTATCAAAATCTTTCTACGCTCTTCACGTTCTCACTACGACCATACCACGAGTTATCCGATTGCAACACGATCTTACTGCGATTATTACACGTTCTTACCACGATTATACTACGTTCATACTCATAGCGCGATCTTACTACGTTCTCAGCAATAACGTCAACATCGTGTTCCATATCAATACAGTTCAATTCCTTCTATTTCTGATTAAATCGTAGATTTCTCGGAAACAATACAGTCATGCCACCAAAATCTACCAGAACACGTGGGCATAGTGGTAGGAGTTGATGTAGAGGCAGAGGGAGCAAAGTAACGAATCCTGATCAAGCAGAGATGTCGGACCGACCAATCCAACCTAAATTACAACCTATAGCTGGTCCATGAAGCTCAATGACGATATTTTAGTGAACGATAACAGAGATGACATAGATGTATCAATATATATAGGAAGATGTGGTATGAGTGCCAATGAGACAACTCTCCATCCAAGTAAAAATTTATAAAAGTAAACCATTATAGGCCAAGGTACGGCCTTCAACGCGGAGCCTTGGCTCACATCAATCAGCACGTTATATTACTAGTGTTAAACCATTTAAACGGGAAAACCAACGGTCTGATCTATATAAAAACGAGAAGCATGATTGAGCCGTTAGAGCAAATGGATAATTACATTCAAACAAACAAAATCTAGGGAGCTTTTTTATATATTTTATGTGAAAATGACAATGAGAATGATGGTCGTAGTGTGAACGTAGTCAGGTCGTAAGAAGAGCGTGATGAGGACGGCAAGGGCGTACTAGAATCGTACTATGGTCTTGAACAGCGTGGTATAATCGTAGAGGAAGCGTAGTTGGGTCGCAGTGAGAACGTGATGGTCGTAGTGAGGTCGTGATAACGTCGCTGTGCGATCGTAGCGCAGTCTCTCCGAATAGAATCACGCTTTCGCTACGCTCTCGCTACGATTGTACAGCGACCTTTGCGATCTTACTACGATCTTAGTGCGCTCTCACTACGCTTCTACTACGACCTGATTTCGCCACGACCGCACCACGATTGTTTTGAACATGTTCAAAGTTGGCCACGCTCTTCACGATCTTGAAGACCTCACCACGACCGTGATACGACCTTACTGCGATCTACACGATCGCACTACGATCATCAAAATTTGCATTTTGTTCACAGATCGTAGTGCGATCGTGGACTAGTGGGACTAGGGTATTACATGTAAATCAAGCCCCGGGTTTCTGTTGGCATAACGGTAATCACGAAGAGGGGGTAGTTAAAAGCACGAGGAATTATAAATATACAATTGAACAGGGATAGAGTGCATGGAGGAATGGGAATTAAAATTGGCACTTCACGATGATCGAAAAAAGTATCTTGCACGTTATTTTCATCATCTTGTCTGAAACACTCTGAATAATATTAATGAGCTTCAAGGCGAAAACAAGTCATGTGAAATACTAATAACATACACGTTGTATGGACGGTAAACGGACAGAAAGTCACGGGACAAAAAGTCACAGGACATAAAGTCACAAATTTGACAAAAAGTCACAGGACAAAAGTCACAATTATTTTTTTTACAATTGTTTGAATATATAAGAGAAAGATCTTGAAATATTTTCTTTTTATTACATCTATTCATTTTAAAGTGTAGGACATTGTTCATAAGCTTTGTTAAATGAAAAGTTATCAAATTTTAATCATGCAAAGGGGACATTTCTTGGCACCATGAAGCCATTTAAGTACAAAGTCACTTTGACATTTTGTTTTCAGAACAATTATTTGTTCATCAATGATATTTATTGAATAAATTTTAATTTCAAAGTTGCTTTATATATAAGAGTTCAAGAAAAAAACCAAAAACTTTGTTTTTAAAATTATTTTTTTCTTGTTTAAAGAAAAATACTCTAAAAACTGAATTGGGACTTTTTGACCTGTGACTTTTTGTCCGTGACTTTTTGTCTGTGACTTTTTGTCCTGTGACTTTCTGTCCTACATTCTTATGGACAAACCCTTAAATCCCTCAACAAAAAATGCTTAATTCGTGTCATATCAAATAATTAAATTGTAGCGCGGAAAGGTAAATATTTGTTATATTTTTCAATAAATTTATAAATCTTAACAGAGACATATATTATATGTCTCTGATCTTAATTAGGCATTTGTGAGTTCTATTTCATGAGACCTACAAGGATTTCTATATAATAAATTTAAATTATAAATACAGTTTTCAATTTTTTCCCGGTATAGATAAAAAAAAATATGTATATAATCTTTAAGGAAATAATACGATTTGGTTGAATTATTTCACTTCATAATAATGACAAATCCTTTATTTCTTAAATTTTTAATTAAAATGAATATTTCATTTTGATCTCACGATAAACTTTTTAAATTGTAATTAAAATGAATTTTTCATTTTGATCTCACGATAAACTTTTTAAATTGTAGTGACATGGTCAGTCACCTGATTAATTGCATGCATGGCTGATTACCATCTTACAGGTGACCCAGTAGTTTTCCATATGACAGTAGCGTGTACCCTCGGGGTGTGTATAACTTATTTTCTGGGGAACATCCTGTCCACGTGTAATACTTAATATATATTGTAACAGATGGCATTAAACAAAAATTTTCTTTGTAGCATCGGTGTCAATTTCATGTTCAACCAAACAAAAAATTTCACAAAAAAGATATTATGATAAAATCATAAGAAAAGGATTAAAAAATACTATATATATATATAACAAAAAAAATGGCATTGAGTAAACGGGGATTCGTGTTTTAAAGAGCTTATTTCCAGTGGACTTGAACAACAAATGGAAGTTTTTAACAACCTTGACTGGCTATACAGCACTTGCACGGTCGGTCCAGTGGACATATTTCATACTAGATAACTTATAGTAATTCTTTTTATATATACGACAATTAAAAAATATTGTCCGATCTGATACACGTACCTATAATGTACAGAATTTTGAACAGCTTCAAATATATGGCCTTATTATTGGTAATATACCATATTAGTGTCACTAATCATGGCTTAACGTGTTACCAAATTAAAATGAAGAAATAGGCTCAAAACCGCATTTTTTAAAGATATTTAATTTGTTTTCAATCCTAAAATAGAGAAGGGGTCCGGATTTATTATTAAATTCATCAATTTATTTGAACATGGGAACAAAATAACGAAACAAATGAACCGGAAATTGGCCATACCTTTTTAGTAAGTGGACAAATAGGCAAGGATAATGTTTTTATAATTGTTCAAATATATAAGAAAAAAATCTAAACAAATTCACATTCATTACCTTTTTATCAGTTTAGGTAATTCTTATTAGCCTAGCGGTGAAGCCATATATGTACCTAGCCATTTTAACTAATTGTTTTATTAATCTTTGAAGGAGAAAGAAATATATTTTAGATAACTGTTTCCTTTATATTCAATGGAACAGGAAGTGAATTTGTCAGCAAACTAGGGTAACCATATTTAGAAATAGCGTCGTTACAGGTCTTCTTCTGACCGGCAATTAAACCTTAGTAGAAGGATAGTGGAACGTCCATTGGGCTGTGCTCAGCCACTTCCGAATGGGGATCCTTGCAACAACCCTTCGAGTGGACTGTATTCCGAAGAAATACCCCAAAGGACCTTAATTCTTAGTGCACTAAGAACAAAAAAAGTGCACTAAGGACCTTGACACAAGGACCTATAACTAACATACGTCCTTGCTTGACATCAGTAATAAAGTTATCTTTCATAGAAGACAGTTGTGATTTATATTCTCTTTTTCACCAACTTGAAATAATACCACGCTAAACCGTTAGTTTATTCAACAACAACCATTAATTAATCAATTAGTAACGACCAGGAGACAATTGTTTTTTTGGATAAGGTTGATTGAACATGATGATTAGGAAATTCCGAATTTGCAATAAGCCGTTGGTCACCTGCCGAGTGGCACAAGCTGATTAAAAAGTAATTTAACTTCAAAAGATCAACATCTATTGACACCAAACTTTATAAATGTGAGGTATTTACTCATATCTTCTTACATCCATGTTCTTTGGGGTCTTACAACATCGTTTTAATGTCCTTAGTGCAAAAACTTACTTCCTAGTGTACTAAGAAGTCCTTTGCGGTATTTCTACACACCGCTCTGTATTAGTAGCCTGGTATAAGGCCAATTTTCTGTCCCTCCTTTTTCAGTGGCAGTCGAAAATATTCCGACCGTATTACGGGCGGTCTCTATTACAAGACCTACGTATCGTGTTTGTTGTTAATTTTGTTAATTTGTTTTCTTCGAACATACATTATTTTTTTTAGCACTGTTTAGGCGCACCCGACATTAATCAGTATTTTACAATAGGTAATGAGTATCTCCAACATTCACTTGTCTCTTGAAGGATCAATATTCATGATATTGAATTTCTTCCATCCGCACCAAACATGTATATTTACGATGTAATTCGTTAAATGTTGGAGTTTGGCAATATACAATCAAAGTAAGCAATATACAACAGGCAGAAGATCTGAATTTGTAAATTGGTATTTTGATATCACCTGATTAGGACGTGTCTCTCTGAAATTTTCTGATAAACTTACACACATAATCTGCCTTGTAATCGTAAGGTTTTGAGATCTATAGGAATATAGAGCATGCAAGTCCAGTGGCGGATCCAGCCATTTTAAAAGGGAGTAGGGTTCCCAACCCAGAGTAAAAAGGGGGGGGGGTTCCAACTATATGCTCCCATTCAAATGCATTGATCGTCCAAAAATAGGGGGGTTTCAACCCCCGGAATCCCCCCCCTGGATCCGCCAATGAAGTCTTTACAAATTATATATTTTGGTATATGCTATAGTTGATTTTTTTTATAGACTTAGTCATTTGGTAGTTTTTTGTTTTGTTTTTTTTACATGCGGATTGACTTGAGTGTGATATATTATGTATCTTTTGTGCTGTTTTTAACAATTATTTACAACCATGCTGCATGTTTACACATTCATCACTATACCGCATCTAAATAAAGATTTCTTGTTAAAAAAAATAAGAAGATGTAAATAATTAAATGACAACTATCGACCAGAATTTAGAAAATAAAATTGTGACTTTCTTACTTCTTTATTCAGAGTGATCGTAAATTAATCAGATAAACTGGAGGAGGGTGGGGCTTCATATTAAAAGAAAAGAAAATAGCACTAGCTTTTCGTGATAAGGCAGCAACCATTTGATTTTCTGGGGGGGGGGGGGGGGGGGGGGGGGGGGGGGGGGGGGGGGCTATGGTTTTTTTTGTTTCCAATTTTTGGAGAAAAAAATAATTTGTTTTTGATTATGAGAAAAAATAATTGTTTGTTTCACCCTCAGCTGCCACTATATGTATTGCTAAAATTGAAAGAAAAAAATTGTTTTCGACTTGTCGCGAAAAAAATAGATTGTCCAGAAAAAAAAACCATAGCCCCCCCCCCCCCCCCCCCCGAAAATCAAATGGTTGCTGCCTAAATATATAATACATTCACAGTAACAGACATAGATCATACGAGAAAATAAGATTTTCAAAGCTCTGTCATTAACTGTTTCTTGACGCGTGCAATAACAAAATGCAGTACCGGGTTACAGGTGCTCATTGACAAATTATCATCTTTCGATTTGAAAACGATCTTAAATCTATATATGGTCGTAAATTTTAAAGTTATAATGTGTAAATGTTAAGTGATCTAAAATGTTCATTACTAATGAGTATTTTCGATTTTTCTGTGAAATGAGTCTAAGGTCGTCTTAAAGTACATACATGTGTATTTGGCTACTGACTGCATATTAAACTATTTATGTACCTGTTAGGGGGGTCTGAGCGGGACGCAGGATTGTCGAGGCGGATGTTTTGTAAGCGTGACACATGAAAGTCAAATTATTGTGTCGTGAAAACGGGAAATGAAGTTTAGCGGGACACGGGAAATTACAAAAATATTAGAATTGCACACTTACATAGTGTAAGCGGGATGCGGGAATCTATAAAAAAAATAGTAACTAAGCGGGATCCGTGAACAGAACCCCCAATGAGACCCCCATAAGTTGTGGCTTATTTTGGTCTTTTAAGTTAGTTTGTTTCCCCTACATTACTTGATCGCTGTTGTAAACAACAGCACTTGAGGTCTGACAGTATTTTACCAAGAAATGGACAAAATATTCAAAAAGAAGGCTTAGAAAATTTAAATATTGGTATGCACACATACTAACCTGTCAGCACAGACAATTATATTTTTGTAAAAGCGCCAAACTCGTTTCTTCCACAGTGTGATGCAATCTTTACAATGTTGATGGTGGTGAAAACCTAGTCCACATAATTATGACGTCTTGCAAGGCTATTTATTTGGTGACATCCCATTAGTCCGACAACCATTATTCCGACAGCCCATTACTCCGACAGCCCATTATTCCGACAGCCCATTACTCCGACAGCCCACTATTCCGACAGCCCATTACTCCGACAGCCCATTATTCTGACAATGCATCTGTCTTGTGTGTATGGGTAATTTTTCTCTAAAAAAAACCAACCCTGTTCTCTTTAATATTTGGGGTTATCCGTTTTGATTCCAATCATTCTTTCCATGCGGGATATTTGTCTCATTATATTGGAGTTGAAACACATGCTTATTTCAACTGCTTAGTCCTTGCCCTCGAAACAGACGACACAGAAGACATCACACCATTATAAGATCCCCCAAGAAAGTTTTGCGGTCGTATTTAAAAGACAAATATGACGGACAAGAACATTTCGGTAACTGAGTCTTCTACTTAAAACGTCATGAGGAAAAGTGATATCGGGCCAGTGACTGTATATGACATAGAAATATACAGTCAACGCAGTTTGACTGGTAAGAAATCTAAGACAATGTGCGACATTCTTGTCCTTCTTGTGTCTTTGTCAAATTGTCTAATTGTAAAAACTTAGTACATTATTTGTTTTATGGCAAATTTGACACTTATTTTTCATTTAAAGATTGTTATTTTTCATTTAAAGATTGTGTTCAAGAAGAAAAATATATAGATATCATTGATTTTAAGAAAGGTACTTCATATGTTAATCAAGAATCGGTGCTCACCCATTACATTAAGAATTGAAAATGTCAGATACTCAAACAATCGTATTGTATAGCTGATAAAGATGAGGATGAGGTCATTTTTCTATCGAATGCTCACTTCATAATTATTTGCAGGAGGAACTCTTTTAGCATCTATCTAGCACATGTCAGAACTTTAAAAAGTTAAATAAATTTTCGATGTTTAATAACACAAGATATATTTACTATTAAGGGGGGAAAATGATGATTATATTGTTAGTTCTTTTGAATTATATAGTGCATGTCTTGATAAGGACCGTTATGTTAGTTGAGGGTTTTTTTTTTTCTATTTTGATTTGGCTCCGATTGTGACTGAGGCTTATGTTGCTATAAAAATAATTATATCATATTAGTATTGTAAAGTCTTAATGTTGACCCAATCATTATACCGCCGCTTCGAAAAAGCGGGGGCTTACTGTTTTGCCTCTGTCTGTCTGTCCGTCCAACCGTCCGTCCTTCAGTTAGTCAGTCAGTTAATCCGTCCGTCCCATGAATATTTTCGTTGCATTTTTTTCATGAACTATAATACAAGGATTTCTGAAAGGTTTATTGAAGTCGGCTATATCGTTTGATGCATTTTTAGATTCATTGTCAACAACTTCCTGCTTACCGAACACTTTTCACATGACAGCCAAGTTAAAAATGTTCGTCACATTGTTCTCAGGAACTACAATACAATGATTTCTGAAATTTGGTTTCAAGGTTTATATAAGTCAGCTATACTGTGTGATGCTTTTTCAGATTCATAACTCAACAGCGAAATTTTTGAATCATCAGTAGCTCGCACCATCACTGGTTGTTCTTGATTTATATGCTCTTTATAGACCCTTTAATTTGGAAAATGAAATATTCTTTCTGTTCTATTCTATATACAGATTCCGAATTGAGTATATAGAAAGTATTCGAACTACCTAAGCCTTATTTTATATATACGGAGTGATTTTTTAAAATATGTGATTACACATTTAAACGTAATAATACAGACAGACAAACTTTGTTTTACCCTAATACCCTATTACTTGACTTGATAAGTGTCGGACTTATGGGTTGTCGGAGTATTGGGCTGTCGGAGCAATGGGTTGTCGGACTATTGGGTTGTCGGATTAATGGGTTGTCGGACCAATGGGCTGTCGGACTAATGGGCTGTTCTTGATTAACATATGAAGTACCTTTCTTAAAATCAATGATATCTATATATTTTTCTTCTTGAACACAATCTTTAAATGAAAAATAACAATCTTTAAATGAAAAATAAGTGTCAAATTTGCCATAAAACAAATAATGTACTAAGTTTTTACAATTAGACAATTTGACAAAGACACAAGAAGGACAAGAATGTCGCACATTGTCTTAGATTTCTTACCAGTCAAACTGCGTTGACTGTATATTTCTATGTCATATACAGTCACTGGCCCGATATCACTTTTCCTCATGACGTTTTAAGTAGAAGACTCAGTTACCGAAATGTTCTTGTCCGTCATATTTGTCTTTTAAATACGACCGCAAAACTTTCTTGGGGGATCTTATAATGGTGTGATGTCTTCTGTGTCGTCTGTTTCGAGGGCAAGGACTAAGCAGTTGAAATAAGCATGTGTTTCAACTCCAATATAATGAGACAAATATCCCGCATGGAAAGAATGATTGGAATCAAAACGGATAACCCCAAATATTAAAGAGAACAGGGTTGGTTTTTTTTAGAGAAAAATTACCCATACACACAAGACAGATGCATTGTCAGAATAATGGGCTGTCGGAGTAATGGGCTGTCGGAATAGTGGGCTGTCGGAGTAATGGGCTGTCGGAATAATGGGCTGTCGGAGTAATGGGCTGTCGGAATAATGGTTGTCGGACTTATGGGATATCACCGCACAATTAACACAAATGGTTCTCAAAACTAAGAGGTGTCTATGCTATTTATGACAACATTTTAATCAAGTATTTACAAAATAGGTTTAGTACTCTATGATTTTTAGGCTTTTAAGCATAATATAATGGGTCAGGATCTGCCAACTCTCACTGACTGACTGAGCACATATGAATTCAACACTAGTTTTTTGGTGATGTTGGTGTTGCTTAGTGTTTTGTTTTGGCTTTCTTTTCTGCGTCTTATGTTTTGCCTTGGCATTGTCAGTTTCTCATTGATTTTTTTTGTTATGTTAAATAACAAGAGAGAAAAGACCAAAAAAATCTGTGAAAAAATTGGCTTAGTTCAGTAGATATTAAAGACAGAGATAAAAAAATAGCTAAATAAGAAAAAGAAAATTCCTTTTCTACAGTCAATTGTCTGATAATCTAGAAGATAGCCTGATTTGCTCAAATTCTCCTGAATTCTAGCAGGTACTTTATTCCAACTTTTTTAATTCAAACAAACCATGTCTTAGATCATGTAGATAGTCTTGGAATTAGAATACATTACTCATAAAATTTTCATAATACTTTGGTGAATTATCTATTGATATAATTAAGCTCCTTTTTAATTTTTAAAGATTTTAAATTTTAGGGATTTTATTCATAAAAGGGGGGATTTTTCCAGTATACTATTTGTAATGCTTGAGCAATTTTCATGAAACTTGGTGAATTATTTTTGTATAACATAATCAGGATAATTTTCCTTTCAATTTTAAAAAATTCTGATTTATGTCATTGTACTATCATGACTCATTGGGATTTGGATAGTCTCAAGAATGCTTTCACCAATTTTTATGAAACTTTGCTGAATTGTTTTTATATCTTGACATAAACTCCCTTTTTATTTTCATAACCCATAGTGGAGGGGGCATTAAGTTTAACACTTGATCGTCTGTCCGTCTGTCCCAAAGTTGTTTTTTGTTCTCTTACAGTACTTTAGTTTGCCTCAACCAAATTTAATTAAACTTTTACAAAATTTTGTTATCACAATACTCAGATCAAGTTTGAATTTTGGTGATGTCAGTGTTACTGTACTAGAGTATCAGAGTTATGCCCCTTTACAAATGGGAAAAAAATGCTGAATTTTTGGTTTCGCGTTCTCTAAACTTTAGTTTGTCTCAACCAAATGTTATGAAACTTATACACAATGCTCATCACAACAAAATACAGACATGACAGATTAAGTTTGAATTTTGGTAGTGTCTCTTTTACTATTCTATAGTTATGTTCTTTAAAAATGGAAAAATTCGTTTCCGGCCTATAACTTAAGTTTACCTCAACCAAATTTTATTAAACTTTAAAACAATACTTTTTACCACAAAATCAGATCAATTTCATAAAAGGCCAAGTGAGCTTTTCTCATCACTTGGCGTCCGTCGTCCGTCGTCTGTCGTCCGTCGTCGTTAACTTTAACAAAAATCTTCTTCTCTGAAACTACTGGGCCAAATTAAACCAAACTTGGCCACAATCATCATTGATGTATCTAGTTTAAAATCTGTGTTTTTTGACCCGGCCAACCAACCAAGATGGCCGCCATGGCTAAAAATAGAACATAGGGGTAAAATGCAGTTTTTGGCTTATAACTCAAAAACCAAAGCATTAAGAGCAAATCTGACATGGGATAAAATGTTTATCAGGTCAAGATCTATCTGCCCTGAAATTTTCAGATGAATCAGACAACCCATTGTTGGGTTGCTGCCCCTAAATTGGTAATTTTAAGGAAATTTTACTGTTTTTGGTTATTATCTTGAATATTATTATAGATGGAGATAAACTGTAAACAGCAATAATGTTCAGCAAAGTAAGATTTACAAATAAGTCAACAGGACCAAAATGGTCAGTTGACCCCTTTAGGAGTTATTGCCCTTTATAGTCAATTTTAACCATTTTTCGTAAATCTCCTTGATCTTTTACAAAAATCTTCTCCTCTGAAACTACTTGGCCAAATTAAACCAAACTTGGCCACAATCATCATTGATGTATCTAGTTTAAAAATTGTGTCGTCCGGTGACCTGGCCATCCAACCAAGATGGCTGCCACGGCTAAAAATAGAACATAGGGGTAAAATGCAGTTTTTGGCTTATAACTCAAAAACCAAAGCATTTAGAGCAAATCTGACATGGGATAAAATTGTTAATCAGATCAAGATCTATCTGCCCTGAATTTTTCAGATGAATTGGACAACCCATTGTTGGGTTGCCGCCCCTGAATTTGTAATTTTAATGAAATTTTGCTGTTTTTGGTTATTATCTTGAATATTATTATAGATAGAGATAAACTGTAAACAGCAATAATGTTTAGCAAAGTAAGATTTACAAATAAGTCAGCATGATTGAAATGGTCAATTGACCCCCTAAGGAGTTATTGTCCTTTATAGTCAATTTTTAACAATTTTCATAAACTTTGTAAATTTTACTAACATTTTCCACTGAAACTACTGGGCCAATCATTATAGATAGAGATAATTGTAAGCAGCAAGAATGTTCAGCAAAGTAAGATCTACAAACACATTGCCATCACCAAAAACACAATTTTGTCATGAATCCATCTGTGTCCTTTGTTTAATATTCATATAGACCAAGGTGAGCGACACAGGCTCTTTAGAGCCTCTAGTTTTTTTTACATTTTTGAGATAATTCATTTTCAATTGATTTGAAATTTAACATAAAATGCTGCTTATATCTTTCAATTGTTAAGATACAGAAAGAAAAAAAGAAAACAGTATGTTGATCTTTGACCTTAATTTATGCAAAACTGTTACCACATTTCTTTTTGACGACATCGATATTCCAAAAGTACTCATTTTTCCGAATCCAATGATATATGATATAGCCATAAAGTATGTTTGACGATTAAATTTTAAAAATATTGGGTCTGGTCACCGTACTAATAGGTGAACTCAATTGATAATCAATATGGAAATTCTATGTTTCTAATATACAGAAAATCGAATAATGTTTCTTTTCTTTTAAATGAGCAAATAACTGACAGTGAGAGTGCTTCTAGACAATAACAGAGAGATGAAGAAGAGAAAATTAGTTTACATGATGAAATTATTTAGAAACAAATTACATACTAGTAATTTATGTGAATATTTCTTATGTTCATTTGAAATCTTTATCTATTTTAAAGGTTACACATCTACAATTATGATGTTTGCGAAGTGAAATGATAAACCAACGTCTTACAATTTTCATTTCAAATAGGGAAAATTTTAGAAAAAAACACACTCTGTTGCCTTGAATTTTGCTGCCGACATGATATTATTTTTATTAAACCTGGAACCTTCACTTTGAATAACGAAGATAGGTTAAATGTTTTTATGTTTACTTCATAATAAAATTGTCAACTCTTTGCATTTACTTAATGTTGTACTGGTTTCGAGATATCATAAATTCTGTTTAAATATGTACTTATTGTGAACCCGAACTACGTTTTGAATAAACAGTAACGTAAGTTGTAAGATTTTTGAAGTGTTATGATGATTTGTCTCAAAGTTAGGTTTGCTTGTTTCAGATTAAACGGGAAAATATATTTACGGAATACCTGTTTTAAACATTAAAAGTTAAATCTCACTGATATACAAAATGGAAGAAGAAAAAAGCTCAAATAAAGGCAAGACACCTGAATCATTAGAGAATAAGAAAATGTGGCATAATTGTATGTAAAGTGTTTGTTTGCAATAAGCAATTATTGCAAGAGATACGGAAGAGCTTTGCATTTAATTTAGTATCCTAACATTTTCTGTATTTGTCCTGTGATGGATATATATCCAAATAAGGCGATGCGATTAAATTGCAAATGAGACAGCTATGAAAAGACGTAGATGTAAGAAATGAATTACCTGAATGTAAGATATAATGAACGTTAATGAAAGGAACTGTAGGTAACAGTGTGACCTTCAACAATTACCAAAAACCAATATTGCACATTTAGATGTAAAAGGCACTTGCATGACAAAACGTTGCTGCCGGAAAATATATTATCGGCTCTCTCGGGAGTTTACCTAAATATGAGGACGAAAGACAGTATGTTCCTAATAATTCCCGCCAATTTTTACATTATTGTAATAAAAAATACCGTAGACTTCCGAAAAGCATTACATTTATGTAAACACCCGAGAGTGCCGAAAATATATTTTCCGATAGGTGTCGCTTTAGTACTTTCATTTTCAAATGTAGGGCCTCGATTCGTTCTATTTCAAAAATGTCGAGTTTGTTTTATGGATTACAATAGTTATAGAGGTTATTTAAGGTAACAAATATATGTCATTGGAGAGATAATTCAAGTGGGAACATATTTATTCAGGTCACAAAGTAAGTGAAAGTCTTAGAAAAAATTTACAACAATAATTTGAAGCATTGTCGCAAATTAGCTTCCTCCCTTGTGTTTCTTTAGGGGTTCGTATGGATAGTAAACCCGGCAATTGTAACAAGCCCCTGTGGCTGACCACTGTATTATACAGACATATAATTGTCAGCAGGATAAATTCATATAAAAAGGAAAGAGTTTTTAAGTTATGTAAGGAGACCAGGAATCAGTTGAAACAACAATTGTACCATACGCTGAGGGACTTTTCTTATTTACGACTCGAATAAATGATGTCAGCATAAACGGAGTTGTATAACTGCCATGATAAAACCCACCTTCACATATATATATAAAGAAAAAACTGCCTCAACTTGACAGATTGATCAATGCACAAAATCAACTAATATAAGAACTATAGACAAAAGCATTAACAAATAAAAAAGGAAATATATTTAAAATGTTAATAAACATGACAAAATAAACTTTTATTACTGTTTCTCTCTCCATTTATAACATTTTATTTGTTTATTTTGTGTATTTTAATAGGCGATCAGACATCTTGGTTTTCATGATCAATAGGTCATTACTGAAGAGGAAACTTAAAGTTGAAGTTTATCTACATAGTGTGCAATTTTAACTGGAATGTGTGCTTTCCTGCAAAAAAAAAATAGGAAATTTCATCATTATCACATGATAATGGCCATAAACAAAATGGAGTTCTATCATAGATACACAAAAACACTATTGTATAAAAGCAACAACATATTATATATATTAGTCGAAAGAAAGGAGAAATGGAGAACAAATACTATTTTGTTGTTAAAAAAAGGAACACCAGTTTTATCCACTCATTTACATCGCTCCCTCATATCAAATATACAGAAGATCATTGAAGAACAATTTGCAAAAATGTTTTCTCTTAGAATTGAAGGAAAATGTTTAGTGAATGGAATAATGTATTCACTGAATTCTTACGTAGTAGATTGAATATCTGTACACAAGCTGAAACAGAAGAAAATTTTAATTTAAAATAACAGGAAAAGTGTTTATTTTATTATTTAATCTGCAAATATAAACAAATTCTTTAGAACATCACAAATGGTATGACATTCAAATTGGTTGCTTATTAATGTATTGCATTGAAACAATTACAAAGAAAACAGAATCCTTTGCTACAAATTTTTTTTATAAATCAAAGTTAAAGTTATATAAAAAGTATGAACAATACCTAGACCTAAACAGTCAGACTGTATTAATTTTCAATGTCATTAAACTGTTGAGTCAAACATTTATTAAAGTTTTAAATATCATTTGTATCAATTATTCAGTCTTGTAAAAATTATATTCATACTGTTTGTATACATGGTAAAGTGAAGAAATGTTTAACAAGTAAAAATAAGGGAAAACATTTCCTTAAGGGAAATTTGATGTTCAGAAATTTCCTTAGAGGAAATTTGAAGAACTTTGAAGAACAATGATTTCCTTAGAGGAAATTTGTTGTCTTGAATTTTCCCTTAAGGAAAAGTGTTTGTCAAAAATTTCCTCACAGGAAAAATTATTTCCTCCAAGGAAAATTTGAAGCTACAAATTTCCTCACAGGAAAAAGTATTTCCTCAAAGGAAAATTTGAAGCTGCAAATTTCCTCAAAGGAAAAAGAATTTCCTCAAAGGAAAAAGAATTTCCTCAAAGGAAAAAGAATTTCCTCAAAGGAAAATTTAAAGCTGCAAATTTCCTCAAAGGAAAAAGAATTTCCTCAAAGGAAATAGAATTTCCTCTAAGGAAATATAATTTCCTTAAAGGAAATATTTATGCAGCAAATTCCCTAAGGGAAATCTTTTTCCCTTGAGGAAAAATTTGATTTCCCTTGAGGAAAACTACTTTTCCTCTGAGGAAATTGTTGAGAAAAGGGGCATAACTTTTTCAACAGTGGTGCTAGAGCCAAAAAATTTAAGGACAAATATCAGGGAACCAATACCAACCAAGTCATCAACTTTATTTTGACTTGACTCCAAAAATTAAGGTGACAACTTTTGCACTCAGCGGAATTGCAAACTTGTCCCGGAGACTGTTCTTCCCTTTCGTGTTAAAGTCTGTCACAGTTTTCTTTTCGTTATATAGGTGATTTTTTTAAAGAATTTTGACTAAATATGTTACGTCGATTTTAAGGCGTAAAAGATTGCATCAATTTAAGATTGTTTCCGCACTTTGAGGATACTTTGGATTGAATCATATGAACTTCATGCCTCGTTAGCTATTAATAAAAAAGCGTCTCGCTTTAACAGTAGCCGAGAAAAGGGGTGTCACGGAATAGAAGTTCTTTCAAAATATAAGTTCCAAATGGAAACAATATTCTGGAATATTATTTCCACTGGAATAAATATTACAGTAAATGTTCCTAACGGAATAAATGGTATAGAATATTTGTTCCAACAGGAACACATATTATGACATTGTTTATAACAAAGTTTCCATTGGAGCTTCTGTTAGGTGGAACACATATACGTTGACAGGGGGACCGATATATCTAAAAATGGCAATATTTAACGGAAACTGCCAAAACATAAATTTTAGAATGATAACATTTAGATCCAATAGAATATATCTGTATGAAATTTTATATTTTTTAGAATAATGATGTGCAGCAAATCCCTTTTATGAACATTTAATTGTGTATTTAGCTATATTTATCGAACCATTCGCGTTCATAACTAAACGCATCGAAGCTTACCGTTTATACCGTATATCCCGCAATAATATTCATTGAATTTATTACTCTCCGTTCGGAAAATAAGTTGATGTTTCTAATTTATACGAATATCGTTGAAATATTGAACAAAAAGATAAATTCATATCAACAACTGTGGAATAATGTATTGATCATAAATGTACTTTGTCAGTAAATAGTTATCAAAAGTACCAGGATTATAATTTTATACGCCAGACGCGCGTTTCGTCTACATAAGACTCATCAGTGACGCTTAGATCAAAATAGTTAAAAAAGCCAAATAAATACAAAGTTGAAGAGCATTGAGGACCCAAAATTCCAAAAAGTTGTGCCAAATACGGCTAAGGTAATCTACTCCTGGGGTAAGAAAATCCTTAGTTTTTCGAAAAATTCAAAGTTTTATAGACAGAAAATTTATAAAAATGACCATATAATTGATATTCCTGTCAACACCGAAGTGCTGACTACTGGGCTGGTGATACCCTCGGGGACGAAACGTTTCGTGAAATTTATTTATACGAGCTTTAGAAACAGGACGAAAAGCTAGGCTTGCCGAATTTTCTCCTGTTTCGTAGCGAGAACTAATACATTTTATATTTCTGACAATGTACATATATTGTTTACAATTTACACCTGGTATTTGAGCATAAGTTGTTTAAATCTTAACCATTGTCTCTGATTTTTTACAATTATTAAAAACGCGGACTCGAAGAAAACCCTAAAATGAACTATTACCCAGAAAGAAATATCCATATAACCGATTGATAAATATGAAAGCGGATAGCAGGAAAATTTATTTGTACATGTACAAACAAAGCAAACAAAATGTTGTTTACCTGTTATTTGTAAACAATAACTAGCTAATTGCAGGATAAAAGCGAATTACTTAATTGTAACCATTTTTTTAAAACTGGTGGAAAAATTAAATGGGGTAAAAAAATAAATAGATTAGCTGACTATGCGGTATGGGTTTTTTGTTGTAGACCATAAGGGGACCTATTGTTATTTATTCCTTTGTCATGTGGTCTTTTGTGGAGAATTGTCTCATTGGCATTCATACCACATCTTTTTTATAGATAGTCAGTTTTTTTCTGAAATTATTTATTTATTCTTATAGACAACAAAAGAAACGATATGCACATCACTTATAAAAAAATAATAAAAGAAAACAATAACAATTTACTAGAATTTGTATCGTTCTTGATGTCACGGTTCGAAAAGTTACCGGACCAAATACGGATAAATGAAAGTCATTATCTGGAGTTTTTGAAGTTGCGGGATTTAATTTCGATTATGGCCAGTGAAGGTGAAACAAGGCTGATAACCCTTTCATTCAGAAGAAATATGTGTATGCGTCATTTTTGTGGATTACAGGATAAGACAGTTTTTAATATGAAAAAAATTAGTTTTTTTAGAGAAAATGCAGCTTTTTGTTACACCCTTCTACCTGTCGGATCCAAAATCGGATCAAATTTTTCCAAAATACCTGTTAGTTTAAAAAAAAAAGACAGATAAGAGGGGCGGGTCACCTGACCACCCCTTTTCAGGACACCCACCCGTCTCAACATGCCTTGTCAGGGACGGAGGAAATAGTAAGTCTTAGGAAGGTTATTCAGAATAATATTCACAACTGTTAAAGGAAATGAACGAAAATAAAATCTCGAACATTTTGTAGGATTCCTAAGCTGCTACATGAATCGAGGGAGACGTCATTACATTTGTAGCATTAATCTAGTACACGTTTCTCGCTACATGAATAACAAATCATCCTGGTCTCTTGTGAAGATTTGTCACATTGGCATTGGTACCACATCTTCCTTTTTATATCGTATTGTTCCTTTCGGTTGCACCTCTTGGAAACTAGAGTCGTGTCTGTATATTTGTTAAAATTTTCAACAAGTAAAGTGAACAATTTTCAAAGCATGGATTCACTTATAGGGTCTTTGCATCGGAACTAAATACATTAATTTAAAAAACAGTTGTTGGCATGACACGGGTTATGTTCTTCTCATATATTTTATGATAGTATGATACTAAACCCCTGACGGGAGGGATTGTGCCTGATACTCATATGATGAAGACATAATCTTTCTATCAGTTTAATTGAGGTCTGGAGCTGGCATGTCAGTTAACTTCTAGTATAGTCTGTTGTTATTTATGAGTTATTGTCATTTTATTTATTTTCTTTGACATCGGACTCGGACTTCTCTTGAACTGAATTTTAATGTGCGTATTGTTATGCGTTTACTTTTCTACATTGGCTAGGTAAAGGGGGAGGGTTGAGATCTAATAAACATGTTTAACCCAGCCGAAATTTTGCACCTGTCCCAAGTCAGGAGCCTCTGGCCTTTGTTAGTCTTGTATGATTTTTAATTTTAGTTTCTTGTGTATAATTCGGAGTTTAGTATGACGTTCATTACCACTGTACTAGTATATATATATTTTTTAAGGAGCCAGCTGAAGGACACCTACGGGTGCGGGAGTTTCTCGCTACATTGAAGAACCATTGATGGCCTTCGGCTGTTGTCTGCTACGAGGGTTGTTGTCGCTTTGGCACATTCCCCATTTCCTTTCTCAATTTTATGCATAACGCACACTCTTAAAGTAGAGCAAAATAATTTACCATAAAACTAGATACATTGTATGTATGTAGCATTTTTACACCAATCAATATATAAAAATCCACAGTTTGTAAGAAAGGTCAAACTTTTAATTTTCTTTATTTTCAAAATGCACATCATTGATGCGTTTTTGTTTTAATCTGTGTCACAAAAACTTTTTACCAGAACGTAATAGGTGTTTGCACATAACGTAATAGGTGTTTGCACATAACGTAATAGATGTTTGGACATAATGTAATAGGCATTTGCACATAACTTACATGGTGTTTGCACATAATGTAAGCGGTATTTGCACATAACGTAATAGTGTTTGCACATAATGATGTAGTTTTTATACATAACTTAATAGGTATTTGCACATAACGCAATAGGTGTTTGCACATACGGTAAACGATGTTTGCACATAGGGTGAACGATGTTTGCACATAAGGTAAACGAGGTTTGTACAAAACGTATAAGTTGTTTGCACATAATGTAAAAGGCATTTGCACATGACGTAATGAATGCTCACAGAGAGTATCAACTGTACGGCAAAACGCATATATATGAATTATACCACGATGTGTTATGTTTTTCACTGGAGATACATATGTATAAACACAACATAACGCCAAAAGACTATAATATCATGAGATTTACATAGAACAAAGGTGTATCAAAACAAAACGTTTAGAATATTTGACATAACAATAACACTTGAGACAGGACGCAATTATTAACTGACTTACGTAAAAGAAGAATAGACACAACATAGATAAAATATGAGAGAATGTAAAGGTGGTTGATCATAAAGTTTCGAAGTATTCACAGAATATATAGTAGTTACAGCATAATGTAATGCATATTTTACACCACAAAGTTTAGCAATGACATATCATACATTTGTTTGACCAAACAAATTACTAATTTGACATAACACAGAGATGCCGAGTCAGGAAATAAAGGCATCTGCACATAACATAAAGAAGAAATGACAGGACGTAAAGGCAAAGCGACAAAACACATTTAATATTTACACTATAAGACGGTTCCGGCGTTCCATACATAGCATTGTATCTTTTATTACAGGGGGCACCTTAGGTCACCCCAAAAATAAAACCCGAATATAACCCATTTAACTCAAAATTAACTCAGTTCACCTAAAAAAACAAACTTTACACAAACAATACAACGTCTATGAAGTCATACATTTTAAAATGAAGAAATTAATTTATTATAGAATAATTATATACACTAGCATTGTATCTATCACTATTTTATTACATGGATACCTGAGGTAACCCCCCCCCCCAAAAAAAAAAAAAAAAACCAAACCCAAAACAAAAAAAAAAACCTAAGGAACATAAACAATCTAACTCATGTTATCTTAACAAATATAT
Organism: Mytilus galloprovincialis; assembly: GCF_965363235.1. Classification (NCBI taxonomy): domain Eukaryota; kingdom Metazoa; phylum Mollusca; class Bivalvia; order Mytilida; family Mytilidae; genus Mytilus; species Mytilus galloprovincialis. The sequence goes on along the minus strand of NC_134843.1, from coordinate 39,380,810 downwards.
GACATTAGCTATGCAGTGTCCATGAAGTCCTATATTCAGAATAAAGAAATTAGTTTATTGCAGTCTAATAATATATCATAGCATAGTATTTACTATTCTTTAACTACGGGGTTACCTGAGGTCTCCTCCCCCCCAAAAAAAAACACAAAATACAACCAATTCATCTCCAATGAACAAGTTCATAACATAAACAATACAACGTCCATGAAGTGCTACATTGAGAATGAAGAAATTATTTAATTACACCATACTTATATTACCAATCAATGTATTTATTCTGTTGGTTCTTTTTTGGTATTAAGTCACATTACAATGTGGTATTAAGACTGATCAATATAGGGAACTATATTTTCGTGCGAAATAATCGATGACCAATTCCCCCGGGTACCTGAGGGCACCGGTTACCTCAGGGCCTACATCATCGGACCTTTCTTCCACCTGCATACCACATAGAAACTGGAAAATGGTTCGCAATATTTCTTTATAATAGTCAACTCGATAAGTTGAAATATAAAATCTGGCGAATTTTAGTCCATATATATGGATGTGATCAGTGTTTAATAATGTAAGTCTTGGTTTTAAAAAATTTGCAAGCCAGCTTAAAGTCAATAACAAATAATCACTCATAGAAATACGGCGAATCCGTAAAAAACATAATGAACAGACGAACCACAGTGCATAGAATGCCATATAAAAATTTTATATGTGATCATGAAATGTACGAATTCGCCCATTATTATGTATATTGGGGCAATTACAAAAATAGGTTGAATACGTTTTTGTTGTCATGGTTTTTTCACAAGTGTAGTAGCAGTATAGCAGAAGATTTAACAGTTCATATATATATAAATGTGGTTTTTAGCTTGATTCTGACCAATGCTTATATTCCAAATATATATGTATATGCCTCTATTATTGTTGTTGTTACCAATTATGTAAATCAATTGTATCTGATTTTATGCCTTTTATGGGCCCTGTAATTTGGGAAATAAAAAATATTATTTTCTATTCTATTCACCAATTTATACATTTTACTGATACAATAACGTAAATTCAAATTTCACAAGGTTTAACATGTTTAATGCAAATACTAGTAGCTTTCTTACTATCCAATAAGTAAACTTGCAAGTACTAAAAAGACAAAGAAATATTATGTCTATATCTTTTGTATTTGCACAACTTTTAAATGTTGATTATGCATTCGTTCTGCAATAAAAGTTAAAAGATAACATAAGTCAACCACCGCAATTGTAAATCACTTTGACGTCCGAAAAAAAGATAATCAATCAACACATGCATTGTAACTTTTAAAGTCAGTTAAGTAATTTTTTACTGAAACAACGTGCGATATCATATTATGAAAATTGATTGTCAAAACATAGCAAAAACACAAGTAACTAAGTATTCAATATAAATCAAAACACAAAAGTAATTCATGATTAGTATTTCGAATTATTTCGTTTAATCGTTGAGAACATTTGGTGACCACACCGTTTAAAAGTATATAATAAGCAATGCGCGTTACAGACGAACGTTCACCTCATTTGTCCCTGCGCCAATGTATTGTATTGATTGTTACATGTATTGATTTGTATTATCTCCCTTACTTCATGTGTCATATACATGTATGATAATTGATGGGTTATTTCCCTTTATTTTTTACCGCCTCACGATCATTATCAAATGTGCCTTTCTAACGATCACATGTGCTATAATTTTCTCTGCTTACTAACAATTTGAACATTATTCCACTTTAGAAGTAAAAGGTGAGCAGGCAAATTTGTCATTTATTTTGACTTAGACGACAACATTTTCTATTGTTGGACTTAACTGATACAAAATGGCAGGCACACGTGCTCCAAAACAATGGTCACTCTCAAAAGTTGAAACAATGACATCGTTTGAAGCATGGAGACAAAACTTACAATATACCTTGTCTTTTGATCAAAACTTCGCAGCGTTCCTTGTAGATGGATTTACATGGCTGAAGAAAACAAACGCCAATCCTTTACGTGGCATTGCTGATGATGGCGAGGCGGTTGCCGAAGCTAACCGACGAACAGCAGCACAAAAGTGCACACATTTGGACCGTATGCTTGAGCAAATAGCAAATTACTGTCCGACTATTTCAAGAAACACTATAATTAAAAATTCGACATCAATTAATTCTATTTGGCAGTCAATTCGTCTACACTACGGATTTCAGTCTACTGGTGGACACTTTCTTGATGTTAATAGCATCTTTTTAGACTAAATGAGCGTCCTGAGGACTTATTTCAGCTATTGGCTAGTTTTATTGAAGACAATATGCTTCGAGTTTGCCCAAAAGTCTCTGGGCACACGTAAAGCCATCACGCTACCTAAATGCAGTGATCAACTATGGATAGTCACAGACAGATCTGTCACTAAACGCGGTATCGGATAGACCCTATACATAAATCGTGACGGTAAAGTTTCCTTAGCAGGATTTTCAGTGCTAAGTTGCGTAAACATCAAGTGTTGTGGCTACCGTGTGAAATCGAATCGCTTTCCATTGCCGATAGTGTCAAACATTTCAGACCCTTTATTATTCAGTCAAAACTGAAAGCTAATGTGTTGACAGACAGTAAACCATGCGTACAGGGCTTTGAAAAACTATGCGTTCTTGACGGACTCGTGACCGCTTTACATATTTTAAAAGTTGGACCATCCGTCAAAACACCAATTAAACCTCGTCTTAAAACGTCACTTTTACGCTTTCGATATGCCAAAGGCGGCCGAACAGGCTAGTGACTCCCGCCACACATGCGCGTCTTTAAAACGGTTCCCTAAGAGCCTTGTCGAGCAGTCTTCAGAAGACCCACCGGACTTGGTTGGCATATCTTACGTGGCCGACGTTCTTCAGTACAACCGTCAACTCATCCTGGTCGTCAGAGAAACTGTAACGTCATACACTAGTACGTGCTTTATCAAAGACGAAGAACTGGGTAGCTTGCGCGATGGGCTAATACACTTATTGATACCTTTAAAGCCTTTAAACGGTCACAGTGTTGTCGTTCGAGTTGATCCGACCCCGGGTTTTCGCTCTTTATGTGAAGATTCATATTTAAAGCAGCTCACCATATCAATTGAAATTGGCCGTGTTAAAAATCATTACAAAAATCCAGTTGCCGATGAAGCATCTCTAAACTTGAAGACGAGTTACTTCGTGAGGAACACGATCATTCTCCTCTATCTAAAAAATACACTAGTAATAGCTACCACTAGGCTTAATTCAAGGCTTCGCAAGCATGGATTGTCCTCCCGCGAACTATGGACTCAAAGAAGTCAGTTTACTCATGAACAATTGCCAATTTCTGACATGAACCTTATTCGCGCACAGCACGAGGCCCGAAATAAAAATCACGGATTTAGCGAAATTTCTAAATGCAGTGACCCGGTCGTCCGATCCCTGATATTACTTTAGAGGATTTGGTTTACCTTTATACCGACAGGTGAAAGACCCAATCGCGAGATCGGTACCTTAGTTTAGCGCGTGATGGCGAATGGTGTTTCATAAAGAAATTATCAGGCAATCAACTCCGCGCCTCGTCCTACAAAGTAAAACTTTCGGAATGTTATAAAAGTTTAAAACACTATAAGTGTCCACCAAAATCCAAGATATTCTCAGAACGCGTACAATCCGGAGTCTGATTCTGATGACCATGATGAAGATAGCCTTCCTGGGCCTATCTGTGACCTACCACCAGATCACACGGAGTCCCCGCCTATTCTTATTTGCGAAAATATCGACGATGTTGAAAATCTGGACGAGCCGACTGGTCAACCTGATAATAGTCGCGAACGTGACTTGATACTTAGTAACCCGAGCAATGCACAAGATAAAAAACGCCTTCTCCGTAAGCGCTTCGAATTAAAAACGCCAGCGCGGTTTACAGATTTCATTGCCTTTTAAATTTAATGCTCAAACGTCACCTTGGGTTGTTAACTTAGAGATACGTCATAATTCTTTCTGTATTTCATTAACTGCTCATTCTATGTTTATTACAATGTATATGCTCAGTCTTTTTTGTTTAACTTCTTATTCAATATATATATATATATATATATATATATATATATATATATATATATATATATCGTTAGGTTGATTTTGCTAACGCCTGGTATTTCTTAATCATAAGAAAACCGATGGACAAGGTATATTTGCAGTTATCACTACACATAGGCCGAGATATACATATATTAATTTACAGTGATTGTATCTAAAAATAGATTAGCATCCTGTAATTATACTGAAGAGATGAGTAGATGATAATTTCTGTTCACTAAAAACAATGTTAGATCTGTAAATTTGCTTTCGCAAATTTTTTGTTCTTATGATCATTGATGAGTTATTTCCCTTTATTGTTTACCGCCTCACGATCATTATTTTATTAAAAGTGCCTTTCTAACGATCACATGTGTTATAGTTTTCTCTGCTTACTGGCGCTGTCAATGGTATACTAAAGAGCGCCAATCAATGCTCGTGGCTACAATGTTCTGAATTGGATTCTATTTCACTTTTAATTATTAATATGAAGTAATATAATTGCAAAAGATAGATATTGATTACATAAATAAAATGTAAATTGCCTTAACAACTTACCTCCTTTCAGAAAAGTTAATTGTTTACTAGGAAAGTTGTTAGCTACATTTAACATGTATAATTGACATTTTATCTTTTTGGTATTATTTTCCATCGTGCCGTTGTATATCCAAACAAAAGATCGCCTTTCTGAATCGCAACTGCATTCCTCTTTGCACAATGTGTCATTAGATAGATGTGTAAGATAACAGTTGCCATCGTCCCATACTGCTACTAGATAATTGCTGGTAACATTTTCATCTACTATAAATGAAGCTGAAGGACTTGTCGGTGCCCGGTTAGCTGTACAATTCAAGGTCAATGGTTGATGTGCCACAATATATTTTGAAGACGAAGTAAACTCTATTTCAAATGGCGGTATTAGATCTATAAAATAAATTCCATGTATGTATCAAAACATCACTTGAACGGGTCAATCTTTCATTTATTTGGCTAGACATCTGTGCAAAAATTTGAAGAGTAAGTGGAAAATTTTAAATCTACAAAGACACATAAACATTTATTGCGATTGTGTTTCGATATTACACAATAAGGTACTCCATCCGAAATTCGATTGCAAAATAGAATCGACAATAAAAAACTTTTTAGCCTTAGTATACTATCAAATATTTCGGTAGATACATGAAAGGCAAAAGTTACAAGGGGGCATGAGTTAAAAAAAAACAGACAATTTTATGGCTAAAAATGAAAGAAAAACGAACCTTACTACAAACTGGGGTTGATATCATGTGCTGCGGAAGGGAAACAGGGACGATATTGTACATTGTAGTTACTACAGTTGGTACATTTTGTTATGAAACGGATATATCAACTCGTGATGGCGTCCGTAAAATTGACAAAGGGAGGATTTCAACTTCACCACATGGAACACTTGGTTTAATAGCGTCCTTGTGAGCAGCTGCTGTCCATCAAGGAAGTCATGATGATAGGGAAACCGACTCATAATCTCAATTACTAGATTTAAGTCAAAATATGAGGCATGTATTACCCTATCTGTTGGAATAGGTGCGCTCAACATACAATGTTGTTACCTAATTATGAATTATAAGTGAAAAAAAAATCACACAAACAGAGTAAAGTGAAGTTAAAGAAAACTGCATATCATCGTTCTTCCGAAGAATTTTCTGTACGAAGTCAGGCCCATGTGAATAAAAATCGACAAGTAAAGGAGCACAGTTGGTTCCAAAGTGATAACTGATTATTTGTTGAAAAAAAAATGTATTTAGGTTTGGAAGGAAGAAAACTTGTGTTTACTTGTTAAGTGTAGAAAAGTCAAATGTGTTAAGTGTTAATACTATTGCAAGCTGAATAAGTTCAAGATTGTATGTACTCTAACTGATCTTTTAATTTTTGTAGGATTCATATGTGATCTCTACTATCTCCAACCGTAATTCAACTGGTATATATAACTTTATTAAAGCACAAATTACACCCATAAGAGGGACAAAGTCATGACAATTGTATGTAATAACAACAATATAATGACGACATAATTTACATAAAAAATTAAAATAAACCAAAACATTAAACATTAAACACAAAAAATGACCTCAAGTGCCCCCTGTCCTCAGTTCCATAGACTGTTTAATAAAGGAGCCTTAATATTTCACTTGCTGACTAGTGGTTGGATTTAGTATATATTTCATTTTATTATACTAGTCAACAAAAGAAACGATACAAGACTTTTGTTCAAATTAAAGATAATGTTTTCCGTTTATAGGACCAACATTGAAGGTAGGAATGCTTAATCATTATAAAAATATAAATCCGTTTAAAAATTATTTTTTTTACTTTCTTGACGTTTTTTGTCGTTTTTTTTTTTTACAAAGTTTACATAAAACGACAATTTAAAAAACAGTAGTTCCAACTCATGATGCCAAACTCTCATTTAAAGGTAAAGACAATGTTTGCCATCAATTTGTTATTAAAAATCATACAGTTTCTTCGTTTATTTGTTAAGCAAAGTTCGGCCCCATGAGTAATCGTTAAAATGTTTACATTATAACTGATTTACCATAGACAGTATGTGTAAAGTGATATTCAAACAGCGGTAACAATCTTTTAACTAATCCGAAAGGTTAAAGATTTACTGTGTGTTGTTTTCATATCTAAAGCATTGATTTGAGACGAAAATACAAAAAATAATTTGTGCAATTTTTAAGATTTTGAAAATCATTTTGTTTCCCCCAAAATTTGAAAAAAACAATATTACAACATGAACATAACTTGATAAGCATATTGAATATTTTTAAACAAATTTTAAATTTTATTTAGTACTTAGAAAATTATGTGTCGATTTTTTATTCAACTTTCCGCAAAACTAATTTGCACCCTATAACCGTTTACACGGAATTTAGATACTTTCCGACAAGTTTTGATTTTCATTGTCACACGTGCATACCTTACAAATGAAAGCTTTTTATAATAGTTATATCATTTTGTTTTATATCTAATACTTTTTGATAAATTTTATTTCAAAGTCGTGTATCGTTTCTTTTATTGACTAGTATATAAGAAACATTTTTGTATTAAGTTTTTAGATCATTAAAAAAGACATGTCTTATATCATCATTTATTTTACATATTAGAAAGAAATGGGATTCATCATCCAGAACTTGGCACTTAATACAAAGTCTTTGAGGGCGTGGAATATTTTTTATATCTTCCAGTTTCTTGTTTCAAGATTAGGGTTGTCAAATAAAATTCTTGTTTAAATTCAGTTTTTATATTCTTAAACAATAGAAGTTTGCTATTTTGGTCGAGAGATGATATTTTATTGTCATACATTTCTTTATATCTTTGCTGAAATTCATTTTTATAGTATTATGTACTGAAATTCTTACAGTCTCCGTTTTTGTTTTTAATTACATCGTTGGGTTCGTTAATATTATTATCAGACCTTATATGATTTACATATGAGTACCATGAGTAAATACCTTGATCATGAAGTGATTTTGAAAGGGAGTAACACTCTTTAAGTAAATCAGATGAGTTTTCACTCAACAGTCGGTCTTCACATAAAAGTGACTGTGTGGCAATGAAAAAAGGGGGAATCTTCCCAATTCAGATCTTGAGGTAATATTACTAGCACACTTCTTAACTCCAAGTATATACAAAACTTATTGTGATTTCTTTCCGGAGGACTCTTATCTATAAAACTGATTTTATCCAAAGGAGAATTAATTTTTCTGGCACCAACAATCATTGTATTATAGTTCAGATTGTATTACAAATGAAATGTTACAAATATCTTGTTATATGAATATTGATGTTTATGTAAAATTGTTAAATCTTATTCTTAAGTCTGGTATCTACCCAACTTCATGGAGAATTTTTTTTATTAAGCCCATTTTTAAGGGTGGGTGTTTTAATGATCCATCTAATTATAGAGGTATAGCCCTTTCAAGTTGTTTAGGAATTTTTTTTCTTAAAGTTTTATATAACAGATTAGAAAAGTATCTTGACGGAAATAAACTTATTTGTCGCGAGCAAATTGGATTCAGAAAGGAAAGTCGAACAAGTGATCATGTTTTAACTCTAAAAACCATAAGTGATAAAGCATTTAAACATCAAAAAAAGACATATGCCTGTTTCATTGATTTCAGGAAGACATTTGCTACTATTAACAGAGATGCCCTCTTTTACAAATGGTCTTATTACAACATAGATTGCCCCTTTTTTAGTATAATGAAAGATATGTATAAAGAGTTTTTGTACTGGGTAAAGATCTCGGAAGGAATTACTGATTTTTTAAATTCCTCAGTTGGGATAAAACATTATTTTCTGTATATATTAATGATTTACCATCTATTTTTGACTCCACATGTGAACCATCCAAGTTAAATGATAATGATATATCATGTCTGTTATACGCTGATGATTTAGTCCTTATTTCTGAATCTGCTAATGGCTTGCAAAAATGCCTTGACAAGCTTAGTTTATATTGTACTAGTTGGGATTCAACAGTAAATCTTGACAAAACCAAAATTATTTTTAACAAATCAGGTAAAAAACTTACAAAAGACAAGTTTGTTTTTAGTGATAATATTTTGGAACACTGTACAGAATATAAATATTTGGGTATACTGTTTAAACCATCTGGTAGTTTTACAGAAGCAGTGAGATTTCTTTGTAAAAAAGCCTCAAAAGCTGTATTTTGTATTAGAAAACTGTTATTTTCTGAAGATATCAATGTACTACCTCACATAAAACTTGTTGATGCTTGTGTTAAACCTATACTTCTTTATTGTAGTGAAGTTTGGACTCTTTATATGATAAAAGATATTACAAATCTAGAGTCAACATATTGGTCATTGGCTACCATCAAAGTTCAGATAAAATTTGCAAAAACTTTAATTGGAGTAAATAAATCACCTGTCAATTTAGCAGTACTAGCTGAACTTGGTATGCATCCAGTTTTTATAGAAGCTTTAAAATTGTCAATTGGCTTCTGGTTGCATGTAATAAAATCCAATAACAATTGTGTTTACTTAAAGATGTATATTGTTCAAACCTGCAATTAACCAATGGATTTGCCAAAAAAGATTGAACAGCTACTTGCTACATTAAATTTTTCACATGTTTGGAAAAATCATGATACTATTTCAAAAAGGCGTTTATTATATGCAATTCATACCAGACTTAATGATAGATATCATAATTATTGGAAAGAAAACATATTTTGTGATAATAAATCAGTACACGGAAATAAGCTGAGAACATATAGACAGATTAAAGAAAATTATAAATTGGAAACCTATTTATTGTTAAATATAGACAGAAAAGTAATAGTGAATTTTGCTAAAATTCGCATTAGTAATAGTGTTCTTAGAATTGAACAAGGGCGTCACACTAAAACCCCTGTACAAGAAAGAATTTGTCCTTTATGCCTCTTAGAAGTAGAAGATGAATTTCATTTCACTTTAAAATGTACAAACCTATATATAATTAGAGACCAATTGTTTTCCAAAATTAGTGAAATAATTCCATCTTTTTTAAATATGACTAATGAAGCAAGATTTAAATTTTTGTATACGTGTGGTGAGACTGATATAATTAGAATTATTGTTAAATTTATAAGCGACATGTACATTTCTATAAATGCTTTATTAAGTACTAAATAACTTTGTGGTACCACCTCCTCATATATTTATATATCAGGTATACAATGTTTATGAATTTGGTATGATATATATGTTTGTATGTTTTGTATTGTCTTGGTATCAATCCTGTAATTTTGGATTTAAAACCAAAAAAAATTACTTACTTACTTACTTAATTACTTAGTATGATTTGTTCACATCCATATACCAAATTTCACAATTATATATAAGAATAGGACGAACCAAAGAATCAAATAAATGAAGAGATAAATTTGCAGTAATTCGTTCAGATCACTTGTATAGCTTTTGATAGACTACATAACTTTTAGGGCCGTTTTTGAAAGTGCTTCAGCAGATGACAATAAGTTTCTATTATGTGGGAGCAAGTTGCCTAAGAACCTAAATTCATTTACTGATTCTAAAACAGAGTGCTTGTATTTAAATTTTATATTTTGCAACTTTTTATGATGATGACCAATAACCATAGTCTTAGTCTTTTCACAATTAACAGTGAGTTGCCATTTATCACAGTTATATTTATCTAAGCTTTCCTGAAGACCTTCTTTTGAATTGGACATAATTAATAAGTCATCTGCAAACATTAAACTTCTTATAACAGAATTTATCAGTAATATTATTTTCTTTGTAATTATTTAAATCTGATAGAAAGTTTTCAATCTCTTCTATATGAGTTTTATTTTCAGATTCTACCCAGTCACCCTGGGATTGGAAGTATTTTATTAATTTTTTGGGTTGAAAATTATCGTTGCTAGGTGTATTGATGTTTTTATGGGTATAACTATTAGCTTCTTTCAACAATTTCAAAATTCTTGAAGATTTTTAGTTTTAGGCATCTAATACTTTTTTTTTATAAAATTTTGTCTAAACTTTTTTTCTTTCTTTTAGCACACTTCTTCAAATCTTTAGTTGTAATAAAATATTGTTTTTGTAATGTTTTATCAAATGGTCTAGAGATAAGTTGTTGCACAAGAACATTTATTTTTGATTTTAAGTTTCTCATTTCACTGTCAGACCTAGGTTTTCTATTTTTTTTTCTTAAAATGAATTGGACTTTTCTGAAGCAGACATCTTTCGATATGGTGTCAAATTTAATTCTAAGGTTTTCAGATGCTGAATTAATACCACTGAGTCACTGATTTCAATTTTTTGCTCGAAGTCTACAATCATATTTACTACTTCCTTAGAGAACAATGTTTGATAAATTTTTTCTTTAGACTCTGGTGTTTATTTGTAGCTTGTACAATTTTTTGAAGAGTTGGTCTTATCAATTTTATGCGAAATATTCAACTTACATTTCAAAACAAAATAGATCTGAACATGGTCGGAGAGGTAATTAGGACTTTTAGTACAAAAATAGTTCACCGAGGACAGGAGGTCCTTGCTAACTAGACCATAATCAACAGTACTACAACCCTTAAAAGTATAACACGTAACATAACCTAAGGAGTCACCTATAAATCTATTATTTAGTATCCGCAGTCTTGAGGATATATACATATTCAAAAGTGATTTTCCATGACAATTTAAAGTTTGGTATTGACTATTTCATATTTTCTTAGTTCTGAAAATCATCATCTAAATGAGTAGAATCGTACAAGTTGAGATATATAAACACCGTAAGATGGTGACAAGGGAACGTCACCATCTAAAAATGAATAATTAACGATAGGAAATGAAAAATCATCTCTTTTATCATAAACTGTAGTATTAAGCTTTCCGTTAGTGATATAGATACCAAGATCGAGGAAAGGGCAATGGTCATTGTTAGTATTAACTTTATTTAAAGAAAGTTCAAAAGGATAAATTTCTTTAGTAAACATACTGAAGTCGTCATTATTGAGAGCCAACATATCATCCAAATATCTAAAAGTATTATTAAATTTGTTTATCAAATGTTGTTTCGATGGGTCTTTGGAATTTTAGTCATAAACTGTAACTCATAGCAATACAAAAACAGGTCCGCAATAAGTGGTGCACAGTTAGTCCCCATTGGAATTCCGATAACCTGACGATATACGGAATCTTCAAAGCGAACAAAAATGTTATCTAGTAAAAATTCAAGGGCAGATAAAGTTTCAAAGCATGTCCAATTGACATAGTTTTTTTGTTTATTGCTACTAAAAAATGACCAAAAAGAGTTTGAACATATATATTCACATTCTGACTTTTTAAATGCCCATTTAATTAGGTGTGTGATTTTTTCTTAATGTGAATGTGAGGCAATGTCGTATACAGGGAGAAAAATCAAAACTTTGAACAGATTCAAAATCACCAATATAAGCATGCAATTTATCAAGTACTTCAAACGAGTTCTCGACCCTCCAAAAGTAATTAATTCCACTTTTTTCGAAGGCCTTATTTGAACAATTTATTATCAGGTTTTTGATTATACCAAGTGTACTGGTAAGAAGAATAGACAATTTAGTAGTGGAACAATGGCTTGAAGACGAAATATATCTATATTTGTAAGGTGTTTTGTGTAGCTTCGGAAGCCAATACATAGTTGGGACTTTGATTATATTTGGTTCTGCTTGTAAAGCGGTAGCTAAAAGTTTATGTTTGTTACAGATGTCGTTTTCTAAAAATGGAGTCAGTTGGAATGTTGGTGAATTGGTGATTTCTTTTTTCAGAACCTCAATGTAAAATGTACGTCAAACAATAATAATATTATTAGCAGCTTTATCGGCCGGGACAAAAACAAATTCCTTGGCTAGTTCTTTTAGTTTATGTTTAATACGATAAATAGGTTTATGGTGGTTATTGTTAATAGTTAAATGCTCTTTAAAATGTTGAATACGTATATCAACTATGTTCATTACTGAATTAAAAAAAAGAGTCCAAAGATTTTTTGACAGCTTTTTCCCGTTTTATCCATTTCAAACAGTAAGTACGGAGTGAGTTGTGGATGATATGACGACACTTATTCTAATTAATAATTGACGGGGGACGATATTTATTTCCTTTACTGAGGACTGATTTTAACTCTCGGTCTTAAGATCTCCTGTTATAACATGGGAAATGGGTCCATAAATGTATTCGGAACTACTACAATTACATGGAGTAGGTGTATTTTCACTGATATTAACATCTTTACACAATTGGCTATAATAAAACACAAATTTCCGGGTAGATTTCTTGTAAATATAACAAATAAGAGGGAGCTCAGTATTGTCAAAATATCTAGAAATTTGTTCTTCAACAGAATGGTCGTTAAATATACCGGCAATATTTACAAAATCAAAACCTTTATTGACATACTTTATTTTAATAAAATGTTTTTTATGATCTTCAGGGCGATCAATTTTGGGAAATAGTTTGAATAACAATATGTCATAATAATTTGAACAATTTCATACTTAGGACTGCTATATGAAATTTTTTGCAATCCTCCAAAACTTTATTTAACTTCATACACGTTATTACCTGTACAAAAATAATTGTACCAGTAATAGCTTGTACAATTGTTTTGAGAAAAAGATAATAACTTGTACAACACAATATCTTTGAGTTGTATGTGCTTCTTCTTTTGCTTTAAACAAAATTTTTCATTGAAAAACTTCTTTCTTTGAGTAAGTAAGTCTGGGATTGTTTTGTCAATTGTCGGGTAATATTATAAATTTTCTTTTACTCTTTTCTCGTATTTATTTATTTGTTTGTTTATTTTTTCTGATCATAAAGCGTATGTATTTTTGAAATCAACTGTGTTTGGTTTTCTTGTTTTTCTTCAAATGTGTATCCTATACTTAGTGGGTTTTTGTTTTGGTTGTTGTATCTGACATACAAGTACCCGGCCACGTCCCCCTGTGTAGTATTTTTGATTGTATCCATCTCAAGCCTTTTTCAACTGATTTTAATAGTTTGTTCTTATGTTGTATTGTTACACAACTGTCCCAGGAAAGTAGAGGGTTGGGGTCCTGCTAACATGTTTAACCCCGCAAAATTATGTATGTGCCTGTCCGAATTCAGGAGCCTGTCATTCAATGGTTGTCGCTTGTCGATGTGTTACATATTTTTTCCGTTCATTTTTGTTCACAAAAAAGGCCTTTGGTTTTCTCGTTTGAATGATTTATATTTGGCATTTCGGGGCCTTTTAAAGCTGACTATGCGTAATGGGCTTTGCTCATTGTTGAAGGCCGTGGAAGTGATCTATAGTTTTTAATTTCTGTGTCATTTGGGCTCTTGTGGAGAGTTTTCCCATTGTCAATTATATCACATCTTCTTTTTTTATATTAGTATTATTTTTGAAATGTTAGAAGAATTCAGACACACGACGAACGCAGAGTTACAACATACCCTACCATGAAACATTGAGCAAATTAAGCTTAACAGCTTCTTGCCATTTAAATACTAACTACTGGTGCAAAGTAACAAAGTCGTTAAAAACAAGAATAAAATAAAGCCCTTCTACGATCTATTTTCAAAAATAAATCATGATAAAACGTTGCATATGTAATACTAGTATCATATATTGGAATTAAACGTAAAACCTAATAGATCAAGTAATGTATTTGTTTGCACAAGGAAGCATGCCATCTGGAATTACACAATAAGTTGATCTTTTCATTTACATTTGCCAATCTTACACCACTTAAAGAAAGCACGTGTACTGCTTCCATGACGTATACCTCAGTGCTCTCTGTTATGTCAAACATTGTCAAATCCCAACTCTGAATCTTTTTGATTCGATTTTGACTCATTAACCCAATCATAATTTCAACTTTTGTTCCTATTTTTCAACTTTCTGCAATATTTAGTACAACTCCTTTGATATCTCTACAGTCAATCAGACCTCTGTCTACTATTTCACTGTAACATTGGAACTGAATTTGGCTTCCTTTACATAACTATTATTCTCTCTGTACTTTCTTACGCGTGTGAAAGCGAATTATTAGATTGAATTATTTCTTTGTATTTTTTTTTCTTCATTGTTTTCCATCTTTACACTTAAGTTTTGACTTGTTTTTTAAGTTTTGCTTATATGTTTGTTATTCAGAATGAACACACATGTTGAAATTTTATACCTTTATATGTCTAAGTAGTAAATAATTTGTTTAAAGGGAAACGATTGCTTGAGAACATCAAATATAATGATTTGTACAAGTTATTATCTTTTTCTCAGTAAAATTTGAACAAGTAATAACTTGTATGATGGCATGATACAAGTAATTACTTGTATAATTTTTTTGTACAAGTAATAACCTGTACAAAATAATAACATGTACACGACATATATGATAATACCACCGCTGTGTCTTTAAGATTTTTTTATGTTTTTCTGCACTTTGAAATAGAAACAAAAGTTTCCATTTGAGTTTCAGCATTCTCTCTTTTCCATGTTTCTAATATAACATTTATATCAGATTTGATATTATCAATAAATAACTCGTCTGTGTATTTATCCACAAGACCACGGACATTCCATGATGAGACAGTTAGCTCTCTTTGTAATGTAATGATGACATGTGTGCAATGATTGGTATGAGTTGGTGAAAACAAATCCCTCAACTTTTAATCTTTATACATGTAGGCCTTTGAATTTCTTGGCAAATATCTTTTATATGACTTTCAAATATATTGTGTTGTATAAAGGTGTCATACCACCAATTACTCCCTCAAATTTAGAACGTATGTGAAAGTAGGCCTACTCGGACAAAAAATAGTGCATTTGATGTCATTGTTCACCTAAACTAACCAACAAATTTGCAGAAATGAAACTTTTGTTGAAAGAGAAATATATTAAGACCATTTTGAGCCAAATTTTACCTGTCTAGGAGTTTGCATTTAAAATTGAGGATTAATGCGCTCCATGGTATACTAATTTAAGATTTCCAGAAAACCAGGGGTTATTTTTAGTGGTATTTCCTTTCGGGAGCTCTCTTCTTTCTTATATGATTTTGAATGTATGTTGAAAATTGGCATGCAGAAAGGTGACACCTGTACAATTCAGGATATACCTAGTTTCTATGAAGTTAAACTTAAGGTAAATTTTTTAGAAAGCTGTGAAAATTGTAAAATTTGGTTGAACAGATAGGGACTTTTAATTGGTGGTATGACACCTTTCAGCGAAATGCGGTGAAACATCAAATTCAGAAAACAATTGATTTTTTTTGTCTTAACTGATCATTTGAAATAATAGTAGCCACATTTCAATCTTTTTGGTGGCAAAATGTCACATATTGCAAATTTAAAGCCTAAAACTTGAGTTTGTGCTATTTTTAGCTTTTCTCACCCTAACAATAGGATTTTATATAAAAAAAAATGTCCTAAATTGTTATAAGTGCACAGAAAGTTGTTTCTGTGGTGTTAAACATTAAAACATAGGTTGTTTACTACCCCCAAACAAATTTTGTCATGCAGATTTAATGAAATTATTTGATTTTTACCCCTTATATCATTGCGTCATACTATGTGCTAGGCAGATAGCATAGCCTAATGTAAACACTGCAGAAAATCACAAAAATACCATTTATTATTCCAAATGAAATTTTTATATCTTAAATTTTATTAACTGATGTAAATAAAAACAGTTATATGACCATGACTGCACTTTTGATCAATTTGTAGTACTTTACTGACACCAGATGAAAAAAAGGGGGGTCAATATTCCTTGACACTTCAATACCTTGGATTTTGTACTAAATTCATTGCAAAAATTGTTTAAAGTCTTTAAAGCAGTAGAACAAACAAGGAAAAATCAGCAAAAACTGATCTTGATATTGAAAGTTTATGTTCCTGTAGCCCAAAATGAAATTTTGAAGTATTTTCTATCAAAGTCGTACATTACAGTCAGTTTAAATTGAGCTGTGGAATTTTTAATATAAGTCGCATATGGCTCAGAAAGGCTGTTTTTAACTACAAATTGACTAAGGATTAAGAATAAAGCAAAACAAAAGATTTTTTATCAACTTTTTTGTCTCTTTAGCTTTTATAAGTAAATCATAAACATAAAAAAGAAAATACTAACATGATTGCTGAGAAGACAAGAAGCCAAGGGCAGGTAATCAATTTGAATTATCTCCCTTTTGAAAAAACAACTAATACACTGTAACAATGGTCAAAAATATTTGTGATTGGCAGAAATAGTATTGGTATTCAGAGGGTACCACTAATATATATTTGCGAAAGCAAATTTACAGATCTAACATTGTTGGGTTGATGTTTAGACGAGTTGTATATATATATATATATATATATACGAGTCTAAATTGAAAACTACGTTCAAACCTATGATTGCGTTGGATAAAAACCGCAATTTTTATACGTGTGCATGGAAAACAAATTTCGTTGTAGAAGGGTCTAAAAAACAGCACAAACAACATTTTCCAAAAGACCAAAAAAGTGAAAAAGTATATTTAAACAAAACGCATTTGACTAACAGGTCGAACAACTGATGTTCTTAAACCCTGCTGACTGCCATTGGCGATTGCCAAATAAAATTGATCACAAGATGTAACAGAATGGATCTTAATATCAATTTAATACTAAACAGAAAAAATCTTTCAACTTGTGGCTACGATGTTTGAACTTTTTGAAACACTAAGGATTTTCTTATCCCAGGCATAGATAACCTTAGCCGTATTTGGCACAACTTTTTGGAATTTTGGATCCTCAATGCTCTTCAACTTTGTACTTGTTTGGGTTTATAAATATTTTTGATTTGAGCGTCACTGATGAGTCTTATGTAGACGAAACGCGTCTGGCGTACTAAAATATAATCCTGGTACCTTTGATAACTATTTACACCACTAGGTCGATGCCACTGCTGGTGGAAGTTTCGTCCCCGAGGGTATCACCAGCCCAGTAGTCAACACTTCGGTGTTGACATGAATATCATCAATGTGGTCATTTTTCTAAATTTCCTGTATACAAAACTTTGAACTTTTTGAAAAACTAAGGATTTTCTTATCCCAGGCATAGATAACCTTAGCCGTATTTGGCACAACTTTTTGGAATTTTGGATCCTCAATGCTCTTCAACTTTGTACTTGTTTGGGTTTATAGATATTTTTGATTTGAGCGTCACTGATGAGTCTTATGTAGACGAAACGCGCGTCTGGCGTACTAAATTATAATCCTGGTTATTTTGATAACTATTTACACCACTGGGTCGATGCCACTGCTGGTGGACGTTTCGTCCCCGAGGGTATCACCAGCCCAGTAGTCAACACATCGGTGTTGACATGAATATCAACAATGTGGTCATTTTTCAAAATTTCCTGTATACAAAACTTTGAACTTTTTGAAAAACTAAGGATTTTCTTATCCCAGGCATAGATAACCTTAGCCGTATTTGACACACAACTTTTTGGAATTTTGGGTCCTCAATGCTCTTCAACTTTGTACTTGTTTGGGTTTATAAATATTTTTGATTTGAGCGTCACTGATGAGTCTTATGTAGACGAAACGCGCGTCTGGCGTACTAAATTATAATCCTGGTACCTTTGATAACTATTATGCAACAAACATTCGGTGTCGATATTTTTTTAGTACACGAGATCCGGATTTCGACAACAAATGTCTCTTCAGTGATGTTTATGGATCGAAACGGTATTTGCAAGGCCATATAAAAAGTACCCTCATTTTTAGAAAAAGTACCCTCATTTTATACATCTTAATACAACTCGTCTAAACATCAACCCAACAATGTTAGATCTGTAAATTTGCTTTCGCAAATTTTTTGTTCTTCCCTCGCCGGGATTCGAACCGATGCTACAGAGATATCGTGACACCAAATCGCCTGCACTGCAGCCGTCCCGCTAGACCACACGACCACCTGGGCTTCACAAAAGTAAAGCTTTCGGTGTTTGGTTGATGTTTAGACGAGTTGTATATACATAATGTACACAGCCATGTATCACCATCATTGATGGTGATCCGATGGATAAATCTGTTGTAGAGTTGTCACTGACTCAGACATACTTATATACATCTTAATATATAACTGTTATACATTTATAACATATTATGAAATACCTATTTTCTTGTACTTTGTTATCATGTTTGTAATATAGTCATGAGCTTCTATATGAAATTGTATTTTCATCTTTGTCCAAAAATTTAAAGTTATCAATTATTACTGAAATATTTTTTTAAGAAAACGAATATATTAAATATAAATAGAAATGCTGGTTTCAACTCAATTTGATTAATCTAGCACTTACTTTGTAGTTGCAAACAAAACTCTATTTTGTGAAATTAAACATTTTATTCTAATTATCAGTTCTTTCTCTTTTTCTTTCTTTTATTTGTTTTTTTTTTAAATACTAAAGAATTTTGTAATTTGCAATTGCTGCTTATCAGTTAGGATATTCAATAAAAAAAATATATCTTTTCCATTTTGTTAAAACATTAATGTAAAATTCAACAATCTGTAGGTAAGAGTTCTGAGACTATATTTCATATCACTGTATTTACATTTATATAACTAACCATACTCAGATCATATACAAATGAATAATTGAAAATTTAACATCGAACAAATAGAATATTCTTGAAACAAAAACGAAAAATTGAATTATAACACTTAACTCTGTAAAGTGTTCATTTGAACTCTGCCTGAGTCACATATGTACCTTTCAGTTAATGGGTTTCAATTAAGTCTCGATTATCGAGAATAACAGTTAAGCATGTGAAAGAATCACTGTGATATTTAGTTTGTTAACATAAATAAAAAAAATCTTCTATTCTTTTTCAAATAAAAATCAAAAATCTTTTGATTTTGGATTTAAACGGTCAAACATATGATTATTCTTTAAAAAAACAAATTAAAAAATATACAAAAAAAAAAAAACAATGCAAACTTTAAGCTTGTTTTTCTCCTTGAAAAATAAATATCTAAATTCTGAAAATATAGTAAACTTAATTTTGTAGCTTAGTAAGAAACTGAATGATCAAGGATTTTGTATATGATTCCGAATTGTTGTCCATATCTCGTCTTTCAAACGGTGGGTTGCCTTTGTTGTCATTGTTTTGTTGTGGTCTATTTTGCATATACATGTAACTGTCAGGTTGCTGTCTAGGAATTTGAAAGAAAGGGTTTTCCTTGAATGGCTGTAGACGATTTTTTATATGATTTCCTCTTTGATTATATGTAGGACTGTTTTCGATATCATACCTCGTTCTACTATTATACTGAATGTCTTCATGTGGGACATTTTGATTGTACCGTTTGTAGTTTTCTCTGTACCCTCTTCTAATGTTGTCTCTGTTTTTGCCATGCAATTCCTGGTATTCTGTATGTCTTTGATTTTGGTTCCATTGTATTTGATTATTGTTACCCTGCACTTGTCCATATTGTCTGGGTTGAGTTTCATGTAAATAGTTTATGTCCAGAATAGTATTTAGCTTTTCATTGATATTCCTGACATAAATAGGTACGCCAATTTCCCTAGAAAGCTGAATACCATCTTCAAAGTCTACTTGTGTCAAATTACTATGTTCAATAATAACCACTATCGAGATTTCCTTTCCATTTCTTTAAGATAAGTGTTGAATTGTGATATTTTTGTTTCATAGTTACATCTCTCTACCTGATTTATGTAAAAGCGGGGTAGTGCCTCTCCTACCAAAATTTTACTTCCTGGAACAGACAATTTACAAAATGAAATTAAGTCTCTCATTTCTTTTGCCACATTCTCGATATAATAACCAAAATCAACGTTATTGGATCCAACTTGAAGTAGGATATTTGCAGCAGAGACTTTGCCTGTCTTAATGAAGGCTTTAGCTCCTCTTATAGATTTTTCTTTTAGTGTTGTAATACGCACCCCCTTACTTCGGTAAATCCTTCTAGCTATCAAATATTTCACAACAGAAGTTCCAATAATCCAACAATCTACATCAAAGTTTCTATCTGTTTGTTTGAATGAAGAAACAGTGTCATCTAAGATTGGTTGATAATCTTGTTTGTCAGATAGTTTATCTCGAGTAGTTTTGTCAACATTATCCTTTTGTTAAGATAGTTGGTTTTCAATTGAATCATGTGTATGAATATGTTTTTCCTTATTCTTTGTAATTGTTACCCCAGTTGATGATGGGTTGCTGTCAGAATCCTCATCATCTGAAGATTCAGAGTCTGTGTTGTCGTTTGCAGCCGTTATTGTTTTCTTAGTATTTTCTTCACTGAACTTTAATATTTCTAAAGCATCGTTTGTTAGCTGTGAGCTAATTTTATTTGTTTCTAGTTTTAGTTAGTGGCCATCTGATTTAGACTTTCATTTAGTTTATCCATGTAATCTTCTGATATTTCTACAGTTAGTGACTTCTTATCTTGAAATACTTCAGTAACTTAGCTAATTTCAAATTTTAGGTCTATATGTATATTTTCATTCATACATGCCTTTTCTTCTTTTTTTGTCCAGCTTAATGTTTATATTTTCTAATTGTATTAGAATATTTTCTGATTTTTGTAATACTAATAGTTCAGTATTGGACTTCTCAACAAGTATCTGCTCTATTTTGTGGAGTGAGTGTTGAAGTTGCTGGATATCTTTCTGACAATTACAATTAACCTTGTTTTCTGTTAATTTCTCTTCTTCATTTTGTTCTGAGACACCTTGTTTATTTTCACTAATAGCACTTTCTGTAACAGTGGTTTTGTTTGCATTTTGTGCAACATCAACTAATGTTTCATTTCGTTCGTTTTAATCTACATACTTTAATGAAGTTTATGAGTTCAGGAACTAGAAATTTAGGGAATGTTATCTCTGAAATAATATTGTCAGTCTCTGGATTATTTCACTTGGAATTTGTAATAAGACTTTGCACCAGTTTATTCACTACTTCATATTCCTGTTCCACTCATAATTTAGATTTAGTGCCTTGTACATGGCATTTATTTGTGGTGTAATACAGATTGACTACAAATAGTTTCTTACTATTTATGTTTTTTTCATCAGTTACCAACTTAAACAAGTCTTTATTTGGAAGTTTGCTTTCAAAAGGCTGCTCTTCATCATGCAAATTTAGAACATTCATTTTTTTTTGTTGAAATTAAAAAAGGACAGTGTGCTTGTCTGGAGGAGAGCATTATTAACTAGATACTAGACACACCCGTGATATCGCTGGTCCATGATTGAATTAAAGTATATGACTATGTGTAAGCCTTATTTTAGCCTGGAATTTTAGTATTTGTATTGTCATCTGATAAAGTCATGCTTATTATAAGATGCACAGTTTTCTCTGCTTTTAAAATCTTTCTGTTTTAACCCGTCGACCTGGAAACAAACTGAGCGCCTGGAATGGAGTAATTTTTTATCAACAGCACTGCCCTATATTAGTTATAAATAAAGTTGAATTCTTTGGTTCGTCGTTTTTACGTCATGCCGGCTAACAATTTTGAAAATGTACCTATACGCCTTATTTTAACTTTCAGATTTTAAGTAATCTTGTTGTCATTTTATAAAGTCATGCTGATTAAAATACTACCAAAGTAACAATGTGACAATGATTGAATTTAGTAGTGTCAACCCTGTGAGTATGACCCATGTATATAGCAAATCTTAAATACACCTTTTGGAGGTGCGCCTGTCAGATGTGGAACGTACAGATAAGGTAAGGTAAAAGGTAACAGGTGAATATACTATTGGTATCGGTATCGGATTCGACCCGGAATTTGTTAATTATTGGCAATATTATTTATGTGGAAACCAAAAGGGTCTGGAATGATGTATTTTTTATCAACAATATTGTCCTATATTAGCTATATATAAAGTTGAGTTTTTTTAATTGTCGCTTACACCCCATGACGGCTGACAAATTGGACCTCGTTATTTTAGTATTATAGTTTTTATAGATCTAGGCAAAGAAACAAAAGCAGATGTCAAGTGGTCAGACCACGATGAAAAATCGAGGGTAGTAACAATCAACGACGAAAAATGTACGTTTGAATCACAGGCACTTGTCTCAAAAAAATTTCCTATATACCTTAATATTAAGGTATAAAGGAAATTTTTTTTTGAGACAAGTGCCTGTGGTTTGAATGGAAAATTTCGAAAAAAGAGCTGTTCAAATCGGTAGCAATAAATAAAAAGAAAATTTGTTATTACTTTATTTTATACAACAAATACCGCCTTAGTACAGGGTCAACCAACAGCTGATTGGGTACAATTTGAATTTCCAAGAATCAAGAAAGTTGTAGATGATTTGGTGTGTACAACGGGAGATAAGTCAGTCAATGTTGTCAAAGAAATAATAAAACATTGAAATGGATGATAATTTTTTCAAAAGAGAATTTGTAGAAAAAGAAAACAATAAAGTAGCGGAAGAAAGTATAGTAAAGGAGGTTAACATCACAAACTCAAATAATATTCAACAATCACAAAATAACAGTTTGAACAAAACATATGAAAAGGTGCGTTCAGATGATCTCATACAAGAGCCTAAAGAGGGTAAAAATAGCACATGTATAAACATGAATAACCAAGGAAATACAAAAGATGCTTGCAAAGATGAAAATAAACTTCAAGGTGTACTGAATAAAATGGAATTACAGGAAAATGAAATAAAAACACTAAAATCAGCATTCCACAAATTAGAGAATGAACACATTGTCAGGGATGAAAAAATCAATAATTTAACAATTATGTATGAAAAAATCATAACAAAATTTGAAGATATATTCGAAATAAAATCAAAATCACACAAGATTAACAAATCAGTTGAGAAGCTAGATTTTGTTTCGACAAATGAAAATTGTAAATAGAATAAAGCTCAAAATCTTATGAATAATTCAAAATTAGCTGAAAATTACAAAGAAATACAAAGAGTTAACGATCAAGGTAGTGAAATATACAAGACAGTAGATAGTTTGAATATAAAGACAACACAAATATAAAAGAAATTAAAGGAAATGCATGAGAATTTACATGTAGAAAAAAGTGGGCTATAACAATTGGGAAATTCAACAAAAGAAATGAAGGAAAAAATCATAGAATAAATAAATAGACATTTTATGGATTTAAGGACAGGTGTTAAAACTGGTACACAGTCTGTTAACGATACACAAAGTATGATAGAAAAAGAGTCTGGAAATAGTATTGAAAAAAGTAAAATCACAAAAATACTGAACTCAGAGGAAAATCAATTCGGAAAGTCCATAATCACATGGCAAAATCAAATAACAAAACGCATCAAAAACGAATGGACAAGAACTGTCATATTCCTGACTTGGTACAGGCATTTTCAAATGTAGAAAATGGTGGATTGAACCTGGTTTTATAGCTAGCTAAACCTCTCACTTGTATGACAGTCGCATCAAATTCCATTATATAGTCACCGATGCGTGAACAAAACAAACAGACATAATAGGTAAAAATGTCAAAATTAGGGGTACAGCAGTCAACATTGTGTTATCATCTTAATCACTATAAAAACAACAAATGTAACGAAGAAGCACAAAAAGGCATACATCAAATTAACATCCTCAT
Source organism: Mytilus galloprovincialis (assembly GCF_965363235.1). Classification (NCBI taxonomy): domain Eukaryota; kingdom Metazoa; phylum Mollusca; class Bivalvia; order Mytilida; family Mytilidae; genus Mytilus; species Mytilus galloprovincialis. The sequence continues at coordinate 39,356,635 of NC_134843.1, read as the reverse complement.
TTTGATTATATTATACGATTATATTTGATAAATCCAAAAACACAAATATACAAAAAGTGGATTTATGGGTCATAGGATCATCAATTGTGAAAGACCTTGATGGTAAAAAGATGTACAAGAATAAACAAGTAAACTACTTTGAGAAATAAAACTGTAGAGGAAGCAACATATTTGTGAAACTGGGAACAGTACATACTAAAAATGTTTTGGTACAAATAGGATCAAATGATTTGGAAAAAAAATCACCAGACGATGTACTACAGGAGGTTGAATTACTTGTTCGTGATCTTTTTCCAAGATATTATCTTGGAGACCGAAACAAAGCTGACGCATATAATGAGAAAATTGGTCAATACAATGTTTTACTGAGAGATTTTTGTGTTGATACTGGGTTACATTTGTACAATTTGAAAATATGATTCATTCAGATTTCTATGATGGTAATCATCCAAATTTTAAAGGTGTAAAGCTTGATGTCAGATGTGTAAAGGAAATTTTGAATTAACTTTTATCAGCAACAACAAGAACAACACCAAATAATTTATTAGAGTCTCACTTCTTTAAAACATTTGATATAAAACACAATATAATATTAACAGATCAATTTATAAAAGAAACCACTCTAAAAAGAGTTACGAGAGACTTAAAAACACAGATTAGAATACATTTATATATTACATTTATAACATATATCAATATATCTTAAAATAAAACACCATACTATTAAAATGATTATACAAAAGAAAACAAACAACATTATATACACTTATTACGAGTATAAAATACGCTTTCTCTGAAAAAGTACTTCATGGCAGATTTTGGCTGTAAAATAACAAACTCTATCATCATGAAACATAAATAAAAACTTTTCCTCATTACTTAAATTATTAAAAATACTTTCTATATTACATACACTGTTACACAATATCGTTCTCAAATCTGCATATTCCGGTCATTCTAATAAAACATGTTTTTCATCTTCAATTATATTAAAATCATTCTACAATTAAAACAAAACCTTTCCTTTACATCTATACACTCATATCTCCCAGTTTCAATTTTAATCGGAGCAACACCTGCTCTAAATTTAGCATTTTATCAGTTAGACAAGATAAAAAATATTCAGGGTCTTACAACAATGGCAATTCAGTGAGGTCAAATTATGACCAGAAAAGAAGTGGATATAATAAAAGAGATACATATGGATATCAGGGTTACAGACAGGACAAGCATAACTCTTCTTACAGATATACAGAGAATACAAACAATAGATACACAGATAGTACAAACAACAGGTATACAGATCATACAAACAACAGATATACAAATACAAATACTAGTCACATGCACCTGAACAATGATAGGGATAACATGTACAAAATGTTTGAATACATGTTAAGTGGAATGAGAGATGGACATTGATAAGTAATAAGAAATAATAAAAATATTTTTGTTGACATTTTTAAATCTTTGAATTTTGGTTAAACTAGGGAAAATAAATAAGACATGTATATATATATATATAAAATATACCTGGGAACAGTGAAAAATAAAAAGGTGCTTAACTGGATAACTGAGATCAAACTGACAAAAGAGAAACTTAAAAATAGTCATTTATGTTAATTGTTTACCATAAATCATAAGGCAATGACAGATTTACCATATTTTAAATATATATTAAAAAAATGTAATATAAGTAATAAGAAATAATAAAGATATTTTTGTTGACATTTTTAAATCTTTGAATTTTGGTTAAACTAGGGAAAATAAATAAGACATGTATATATATATATATATAAAATATACCTGGGAACAGTGAAAAATAAAAAGGTGCTTAACTGGATAACTGAGATCAAACTGACAAAAGAGAAACTTAAAAATAGTCATTTATGTTAATTGTTTACCATAAATCATAAGGCAATGACAGATTTACCATATTTTAAATATATATTAAAAAAATGTAATACATAATCAATCATTTTATAGTTTGAATTCAACATGTTTAATCAATATATTTAGGGTTTAAAGACATAATTTTAAAACAGAAAATAGAAAAGAAAAAAAAATAATACATTTTGTCCTTGCTTATTCAAAAATTTAGAGTTAACTCTCTTTGTCCTCAGATATTGGTTAAACGATGACATATTGTTTATTGCTTGAAATTTCTTATATGTACAAATGTATGGTAAATGTTTTGAAATATGAAAAAGAAACTGCTGAAGGCATCCAAACAACTTAAAGACAGACCTGATCTACAAGGTATTTCAATAAATCAAGATCTCACCGTAGCCAGAAGTGGTCTAGCTTACGAGGCACGACAGTTACTTAGAAGAAAGAAAATCAAGTCAACTTTTGTGGTAGATGGTAAAATATATGTATATGACTTATCAGAAACTAGACATGTTATCCGGAACGAAATTGAATTCTCCAAGATGCTGAGTGTATGCCATATCGACACAGACATCTCAGATGATGAATCTACACCTGAAAAACAACCTGTATCTGATGAAGTAGTGATGGGAAATGGAAACTGAATCTATCTAGAACGTTTTTGTTTTTTGCAAACCGCTGTCTACACATATAAGATAATACTTGTAACAAATTCCAGTCTGAAATAGGAATTTGAAACTGTTTTGATAAAAAAAAATATATATCATTTTTTCATTTTTGAAATATCTGTAACTGTAATATAGGGTCTGTTCGAATGTCTTTACTTGACTTATTGCCAAGAACTAGATCTCTTTCTACATTTATTTTAATTTAAATATGTTATCAAAAGGTGTATTCTTAGACAAATGATACTATAAGGCAGTATTCTGAAAGTATTATGCACTGCTAAAACGGTTGAAAAGATATTCTCATAAAGTCCATAGCATGCTACTTTCAGATGAATACAAAAATAAACAGATTAAGCCAACAGATTTCTCTGTATTCCTTAACATTATTATTTTGAGTTCAAATCGAAGCATACCAATTACATGAACTATATTTTTTTTTCTTTTAAATTCCTTGGGTTTTGTTTTTTGTTTGTTTTGTTTGTTTTTTCTATTTATTATAGATACATTTGAATTGTATTTAATACTTTGTCCATATTGATTCAAAAAGAAAACTTTTTCCAGCACATAAACTGAAAACATAAGGAAAGATCCTTTGCTAATTTTGATCTATATAATTAAAGTCACATTGGTAGGCCTTAACCAACAACTAAACATTTGTGTATATATGCTTATCTTGTTTCTTTTTATTTTATTTTGTTTTATATGCCTGTTCTGTGGTTTGCCATGCTTTATGTCTGTTTGAAATTGTTCATTATATTGTTGAAGCCCCACCCTTGTACTTTGTATACCTTTTTTTTTATAACTTTATATGTCTATTGATATGGTGGGGTTAAATTATTCAAGGTCAAATCGACAGCATCATAAAAAATGTATTGACATGAATACTGTTGTTCTTGTATCACTTATGCTTCGATATGGTTATTTAGGGATCAAAATTGCTCTATTATATACTGTTATTTTTGAATTAGATCAACTTTCCATAACACCATTTTCAAGTACACGATTAACTAACAAAGTGTTTAAAGAAGTATTCAGATGTCTTTTTGTGAAAACTGAGCTTATTTGTTACTTAATATTTCTTGTAGTTGTTACTATCTTGCTTTCTGGTGATATTGAAACAAATCCTGGGCCATCATTTGCAAATGATCTTAGCCTAAATGATTCAGTTACGAATTTAGATCTTCGCGATTTGATTACATTTACTTGCATTAATATCCAAAGTGTGAAAACAAAACTTGATATTTTGGAGGCAGAGCTTGGGGATAGAGATATAATTATGGTAACAGAATCTTGGTTAAAGCCGAACATATCCGACAATTCAGTTGTATTATCAAACTTTAAGGCTCCTTATCATAACGACAGAGAAGGTGATAAGCTTGGAGGGGGAGTCATGATGTATGTAAAACAAAATATCCCAAGTAAGCGACGAAATGATCTAGAAATCAATACTCTCGAATGCTTATGGGTTGAAGTAATGGTTAAGGATTGTAAGGTACTGTTTGGCCTATTTTACAGACCTCCGGATTCACCATTTCATATTTGGGATCATATAAATCAGTCAATGGAAAACGCAGTAAACAGCGGTATAAAAAGTATTGTGGTCATGGGCGACTTCAACGAAAATTTATTACTGGCAAACCGTAATATTTAAAAAACATATTATTAGATAATGGTATGCACCAAGCAATTGCTGAGCCAACATTTTATTGTGAAAGTTCCTCATCACTCCTCGACCCCCTTATAGTTAATGATATCCATATTCTTGCATATCACGAAGTGAGTGACAATATTTTAGAAGCAAATACTAGGTTCCATTGTCCAGTAAGTGGAATACTTAATTTGCACAAACCGAAATATACCCAATTTAAACGTAAGGTTTGGGATTTTGAAAAAGGGGACTACAATCTCTACTGTGAGGAGTTAAGACAAGTTGACTGGGATAGATTACTTGATACAAATTTAAATAATGTAGTCTCCATTGTTACACCAAAAATTATAGATGCTGCTAACAAGCATATACCAAGTAAACTGATTGTTGTTCGCACGAAAGATCCACCCTGGATGACGTCACTTATAAGGAGAAAAATTCGTAGACGGAAACGTTCGCACAAAAAAAAAACAAAAAATACAATACTCCTGAGTCTTGGGCAAACTTTAAGAAAATTAGGAATGAATGTGTAAACATGATTAAACTAGCAAAAACCCATTATTTTGAAAAACAATGTGAATCATTACATTCACAAGTAGATTCCATCAAGAATTGGTGGAAAAAACTGCGTAATCTGGCTGGATTTCCTTCTAAATCCTCAGACTACCCCCTATTTTATTAAATGATACCTACTTAGACGATAATAAGGATAAAGCAAATGCCTTTAATCGTTATTTTTGTGATCAATCGAGTGTTGATGACTCGTCTACAAATATCCCAGATCTAAATTTAGATGAAATCATACATGCTTTAGATAATATAATTATAACGCAAGAGCAAGTTTATGACCAACTTCTCTTGTTAGATGTGTCTAAGGCAACAGGCCCCGATAGCATTATTCCAAGATTTTTTAAATATGCGGCTTTAGAATTAAGCTATCCCCTAGCTCTGTTGTTCAATAAATCACTTCATTTATGCATTTATCCTTATGAATGGAAATTAGCAAATGTAATACCAGTTTTCAAGAGTGGTTCTCAAGAGTTTTTATCTAACTATAAACCAGTCTCTCTGTTATCTATTATTGGTAAAACGATGGAAAAATGTGTTTTTAAATATTTATTTAATTTTCTTTCTCGTTATAAAATAATTACAAACTTGCGATCGGGTTTTATGCCTGGAGATAGTACTGGTAATCAACTTATTTAAATTACCAACGATATTGCTAAAGCCCTTGATTTTGGAAAGAAAATAAGAGTTGTGTTTTGTGATATCAGTAAAGCATTTGACCGGGTCTGGCATGAAGGCCGCCTTCACAAACTAGAAAAATATGGAATAAGAGGGGACTTATTAAAATGGTTTAAAAGTTGTTTATCCGAGAGAAGACAAAGAGTTGTCATAAGAGGACAGACCTCTGATGTGTATAGCATTAAAGCAGGTGTTCCCCAGGGCTCAATTTAAGGCCCTGCATTATTTTTATTATTCATAAACGATATTGTGACATATCATGCAACATCCGACTTTTTGCTGACGATACATCATTATATATAGTTGTTGAGGACGAGTACGCTACAGCTGAATTAATGAACTCTGATATAGAAAAAATTCACTTATGGTCTCAACAATGGCTCGTTAATTTTAATCCAAGAAAAACTGAAACCATGACTATATCTAGAAAAAGAGCAAAACCCCATAATCCATCAATATATATGAATGATACACTAATACAAGAGGTTGAAGAACATAAACATTTAGGGTTAATTTTTAAAGAAAACGGTTGTTGGGAAAGTCATGTAAACTATATTATTGATAAAGCTACGCCTGGTTTTAAAAATCTTATGAGGAGTTTAAAGTTTAAGCTATCGCGTAATAATCTACAAGTTATATATATCAGCTTCATCAGGCCCATTCTCGAATATGCGGACACTGTGTGGGATAACATACCAATTTATTTAAAGGACAAACTAGAGAGCATTCAAATAGAAGCGGCTCGTATAGTCACAGGTGCCACTAAGCTTTGCTCTAAATCTAATCTTTATAATGAAACTGACGGGTATCTCTGAGTGAAAGAAGATCCAGACATAAAATTATTAAATTTCACGAAATGTTTCACGATCAAGCTCCTAATTATCTTTGTAGTCTCGTACCTCAACAACTATATCAAGTCTATAACTATAATACTATAAGTGCATTTAACGTTCAAAATATGAACTGTAGAACTACTTTTTATCAAAATTCTTTCCTACCATCTGTTATTCGTGATCGGAACAGCCTTCCACAAGATGTTAGATGTAATCCTTCAAAATTTACACTTGAAAATTATATAAATCGAGATACTAAGAAAGTCCCCACATATTATAATGCTGGTTGTAGAAAAGGCCAAATACTTCACACCAGACTACGGTTGAACTGCAGTGGCTTAAATGAACACCTTTTCCAGAAAAATATTGTTCTTTCCAGTCTGTATATGTGGGCAAGTTGAAAGCAGCAAACACTATTTGCTAGAATGTCATAATTATCGACTCATCAGATCACAAACCATTTCTACATTACCGATATATAATATACAAACATTATTATCAGGTAGTGAACTAATCAGTGATGAGGAAAACGAAAATATTTTTAAAGTTGTACAAAGATTTATTTTAGAAACAGGGAGATTTGGTCCGTAACAATTATTTTTATGTCGATGTCGATTAAGATGTTGAAACTTTATTTGATGTAACCTTATTTTCGAAACATTAACATATTTATCAGCTACATGCACTATGATTATGAAAATACGAGTTGATCACATTTTTCGATCAAACTGACTTCTGAGTAACGGGCAAACCAAAAATAAACATGTAAGTTAAGCATTTAAAATTACATTATACGAGTTCCTTATACTATGTTCCTAATTTTGTCATTTTTTTTATGATGATATGTGGATGTTTAGAGTCCGACTATCCTGTCTGGATATCGCGGACTGTAGCAACCTAATCTATAGACTGGAGTCTGTCTGTCTTTTGGCCTACATTTTACTCCGACTGCGTTGGTGTTGCTGGTACGGAGTATCAGGTCGTGCTGCTTGTATGGCTGATTGTATTGCCTCTTTGGATTCTTCAGTGATGACGGGCGATGTGTGTGGTTGTGTGCGCAGTAGATCTGGGTGGTCGATGTCGAACCCATCTTCAAAGTCGATCCCACTGCGCTTGCCTCTGTCATTGATGGAGGTGTAAAATATCAGGCGGTGGCAGGCCTTGTTGGGGTTGTAGGGACTGGTGACAATATCCCTATTGACTACAACCCCAACTGGTTCCCCTTTGTACTTAGTTGGTGTTAGTACATGTCCAACTACGCTGTCTCTTGCCTCTGTTTGTGTGATGGTGGTTTGTTGGACTTGGTCATTTATTTTTAAAGGGAGACGGATTTATATAAGTTTTTCTTGTTTCCGAATCCCTGTATTTCATATTGTATAATTATATTTTGTGCACTTTTTTTGAAATAAAATATTGTTTAAACTCAATATGAATATATCATATATATGACAATGAAGAGTTTTATATTTCAAAGATCAACCTAAGTCATCTTCTTAAGTCAATAATTGGCAGTAGAAAAACTCTTTTTACTTATTTTACAAAAACATGTATTTTACAAAAACAGAAAGGAATTTTATCATGGGAAGACATGAGAATAAACGCTATTCAACTATTTCTGCTTTAAATGTGCGTGGCCTTGGGGACAAAATCCAAAATGATTTTTTTATAGATAAAATTCAAAGTGACATAAATATATTACTTGAAACCTGGAAAGGGGAGTGTAAAGATTGTAAAACATCAAATTACAATACTTTCTAAAAAATACGCAAAAAGAAGAAAAAAGCACGTCGACATAGTGGAGGAATTATTGTTTATTACTGAAAAGAAATAGCAAAGGTTATAACCAATATAAAACGTACAAAATCACAAAATAGGTTATGGCTAAAACTTGAAAAGGAGTTCTTTGGTTTTAAAAAAGATTTATATGTATGTGCATTATACATTCACCCTATAAATTCAAATTATTTTGAAAATGTTTATAGCTTATTAGAAAATGAGATCAGTACTTTTGCAAGACAAGGAAAAATACTTTTAAAGGGCGACATGAATCCAAGGACTGGTAAATGTCCTGATTTTATTACAGGAGGCTCTTGTCAAATAAATAATTTTGATGCAGAAAATCTAATAAAACTGAAATTTCTAGAAACAATCAAGATAATGTTACAAATGTACAAAGTAAATCCTTATAAGAATTGTGTATTACCTAAAGGTTACGCATATTAAATGGCAGATTTATAGGGGACAGCCTAGGCTACTATACTTTTATGTCAATAAATGGATACAGTGTTGTAGATTATGCATTTATAAACGAAAGTCTCCTGTCCTCAGTGAAATACTTTAAACTGATGATTTAACCTGCCTGTCAGATCATGTACAGATTCAGCTAACTTTAAATTCTAATATAAAACACATGTTTGACCTTAAAAGTCATATAGAAAAAAAAAATGGAAGTATTTGAAAAAATAAAAATGGTCTGAAAAATCACAAAACTAGCTACTTAAAGCTCTTACGTCAGAAAATAAAATAATGATATAATGAATTTTGAATTAAATGAGTATGAGGAAAATCAAAAAGGGGTTGCTGGTGCAACTAAAAATTTAACTAATATTTTTGAAAATATGTAAAATTACAAAAAGATTTAAAAGTAGAATAAAAAATATAGACAGGTATGGTCAGACAATTGTGTATATGAGACAAAAAAAGAGAAATAAACAGGGTTGGAAATAAACTGAAAAAATATCCAAATAATCAACTTAAACAGAAATATTTTGCATTATTAAAAAGTTTTTAAAAAGTGATAAAGTTTTAAAAGCACAATACAGAGAGAAGATATTTAACTCGTTGACAGATAGTTTTGATAAGAAACCTAAAGATTATTGGGAAATACTTAAATGAATGAAAAACAATTTTTTTTTATTGGTAATGAAGTTCCCGAAATTTTGAAAGATGGAGAAATAATTACGAAGCATATTCAGGACCAAGGAAAATCCACATTAATTTTGTAAATATAAAATGGAAAGGGGAAAAAGAAAAACAATTAGTTAATATTGAAAAGAACATACTATTTAATAGAGAAACAGATGATCCAATAAAATACTCTAAAACAATTTTTTTTTATTGGTAAACTAAAAAAAGAAAAAGCCCCTGGGCCAGATACCATCATTAATGAAATAGTAAAATTTAGTAAAGATGTATCTATCAAAAGTATTGTTAAACTGTTTAACCTTATTTTGAATACAGGTATTTACCCATCAAAATGGAAATACTCATACTTAATTTTATTCCATAAATCATGAGAAAAAACTAATCCTAATAATTACAGTGGAATATCTCTGATAAGTTGCTTACCAAATTTGTTTAATGCTGTATTAAATGAAAGACTGATTAAGCTGATGGAAAAAAATATCAGTAATACTCACTTTGGCTTTAGAAAAAATCACAGAACCTCTAATAGTATATTTGTGCTTAAGTCTTTAATAAGCAAATACTTTCACAAATTAAAAATCCTTTTTTAAACAGGCATTATAACTGAGGACAGGGGACTCTTGATTTATTTATAAAATGTATTTATATATCATATAGATAGATTGTTTTGATTTTTAATTTTTTATGTTTTCGTATGGTTTTGCATGTTAAATGTACTTTGTGTATGTTTATATTATTTGTCACAAACCTATTGTTCAATGTTTATATGACAATACATATTTGAATTAAATTGAATTGAATAAATAATGTTAGAACATACTCACCTCTTCTCGTTCGATGGCTAATCAGTAGTTTGTCTTTATTTTCCTTGGGACATGGCTTTTCATGCTTTTTAAATGCTATACTTGAATGACTTTTCATTGTACATTAATTATAAAAGTGATCTTTTTATCTCACCACCAACGAAGTTTATTACAAACCCCTGAGACAATATCCATAGGAAAAACGGCAAAAGAAAAAAATTCATGAGTAATGTTGTTTGTCGCGTTATTTAAAATGAAAACAAGATAATAGAATTATGAAACATCGTAAATTTAATTTTGGTGATACAAATGTTAGACTATCGTACATATAGAGAAAACCAACATAAAACTTAAAGTGATTAAAGTTAAATATAAATGATATTTTATCAAATTTTAAAACAAGACCGTTAAGTAAGAAAACAATGACTGTTGATCTCTAAGGCACAAAACAATACTTTTGTCCAAAACAAAAAGTAAGCATTTGGTGTCGGAAGAATAGTAATTAATCTATTTGCTATTTTTCATCATTTATTAACAAATATACAATTTTGAAAAAGGTTATTTTTATAACTTAACAACTACCATAAAAAAGGAATTTGATAAAATAAAGTTTTGAAATTTACCTGAGCAGACAAAAACACTTTTTTTGAACAATTCCTCTGAGAAACTAAAAACTAGCTCAGTGCTATTACATTGCACCTGTTGAAATGACCATTTAATATACGATTTTAATTACCATGTTTAGAATTAAAGTAAGCTCATGTCAAGGTCTGATTATTGCAACTAGACAGGAAGATTTTTCAATGTCAATGAATATGTTCTAAATTGGTCAGTTACTACTTGATCATGTTTTATGAAAATTTAAAGCCCTCAGCTACGTTTTTGGCTTTAATAATTCACACCGTTATATTTTAGTTTCAAAATCTCCCTTACAATTCAACCTAAAGTATAATTTCATCTTTTGTTCACTTTATCCCTTAATGTTTTCATATATATGTATTATATATATATGTAACTCGAATCCCCGCAAGGGATTTACAAAAAAATTGCTTCCGAAAATTAACAGATTTAAAAATGTTAGACGAATTATGTATAAAAATAAACATTATGTATGATTTTTTGGTAACGAAAGACTCTTACCTGTCAATACAAATTGCAACGGCAAAATTGAAAAGAATAATAACAGTATTGTAAAATCTTCCATATTGATGAATTAGGAATTAGAAACTGGTCTCATACACCATTTCTAATCTTTTAAAATATTGGACTAGTCCAAGTGTGTTTAATGTTTCTCAATTTTCATATTACGAAGGACAATACACACATGCATCCCAAAGGAAAAACAACAATTATACTGCATAGATTTAAGGTAAGTTTATATTAAAGTTTTATAATGTAGTATAGTGTGGAATAAGTTGCACTGTCCAATACATTTGTAAAAAAGTTAAGTGGACCACACTCTGACGGCTTATTATTTGCAATTACTTTCATAATCGTTTTCCATATTTGTTTATTACCAAACTTTCTAAGGCAGCAACGATTTGATTTTATTGGGGAGGGGGGGGGATGGCTATGGCTTTTTGGGGGAAAAAAAGTTTGTTTCCAGTTTTTGGAGAAAAAAATAATTTGTTTTTGGCCCTGAGAAAAAATGTTTGTTTCACCTTCAGCTGCCACTGCCACTATATTTAATGCTGTAATTGAAAGAATTTTTTTTCGGCTTGGCGCCAAAAAAATAGATTGTTTTTCGCATAAGGCGGAAAAAAAGTTTGTCCAAACCCCCCCCCCCCCCCCCCCTAGAAAATCAAATGTTGGCTGCCTAATATGCCAGTTGATTAATTTTGGAGTATTCTGTCTGTTGTTAGATTGTGTACTGTAGCAATTTTCCTAAAACGCCATTCTTGTCGGTTTTGTCAACTGTACATGCTTCTTTATTATTTTTTCCTTGTAATCAGACATTATTTACAAATTGTCAATCTAGGTTATACCGTGAAGTTCATTAAACGCGAATATGTCTGCAACGCCAAAAAGAGGTTTCTCATCATCTACGAACGTACTTAACTCTACGAACTTATCGTTAAGAAGTTTATATTATATGCAGTAACACATTTCTACCGATGATGCAGTGTGTTTTAAGACAACAGTAAGTAATTCAATATTCTTTTGGTAAACTTGAATTTAATAGTTTTGGTTAAAAATAAGTGTACGAATTTATTTTGTGTTGTTTAATGTTAAATAACTTTTCAACATTTTTGACAGTTTTACCAGTTTTAAATTGCGTATCAACTTGTTGTGCATACCATGCAGCGAAACCCGACTTCACTTCCTCCTTAATCTGAGAATTACCAGATAAATCAAGGAGTTGTAGCTCTCCAGTAAACCCTCCTGGAACATATTTAATAAGTATACCTGCTTTCTGTAAATTGTTAAAGAAAGATTCAACAGTGGCAGTTTTAGCTGTTTCAGAGTCTTTTTCTACAATTTAGGATCGGGCAGTAATGAATCCAAAGTATTGTCTAATTCTCCACTGGTAGATTTTTGTTTGATTACATATTGCCGTAAAGACATCTATAAACAGAACATTAAATGATAAGAACAAACAATTTTAAAGTTGTACTGGTGCGTGAAATACGTTCACGTTCGGTCACGTTTTAATTGAATAAGTTGGGATTTTTACGGCCACTTTAAAATACACGTTAGAGAGAGTGTAAATCGCGAAATTTAATAGCCGCGATATTGAATTGACCTCTGCAAACGCGAAAAAAGGTAGCCGCGAAAATAAGTTTGTTTACGGTAGTATAAGCTTGAGTGAAATACATTTTTTTCATGGTTTATAGTATAAGAATATCGATTTTATCAATTCATACCAACATAAACAAAAACTGATAAACAATGTGTTAGCCTATCATGTTTATTGTAGTGAATGCACATCTTATATGTGGGTTTCTTATTATTTACTTACTATTTTGAAATTAAACTGTAGATGCTTCTAACATTATATCGATATAATTTTTACACTAATTGTAAATCCAAGGTTAAAAGTGGACTACATTTTTATTGCCTTCTATTTTCCCTGGATAGATGGTTCATTTTGTAAACAGGGACCCTGAGCCTGTTTCTAGACGACTTAGGTAATTGTATATAGGAAATATTAAGGAATAAAACGTTTATATGTCTTAAAATGTTGCGTAGTCTTACGTTGAGTTACGTTTGTTTACAAGTCGTATAAGCGTTCGAATTATCTCCCTTATCCATGAAAACATTGCTTTTTAAATGACGATATCATAAGAGATACTCGCATCTGATGTGCATTTTATTTATTGATTGTTGGATGTTTAACGTACAATAGCAAGTACGCCATGCATATCACGACGCGGTCAAAATGTGATAAAGAATTGGAAATTGATTGAGATGACATAACATTAGGTTGCACTTTGAAAATACAGCTGTTTCTCAAACCACGCCTCTTTTGGGGAGATATAAAATATTCATAAGTATGTAACGTACTGGAGCCATTTATGATCTCTGTGTTTCATCTTAAAGATACAACACTTCGGAATGTAACCAGTATAGAAAAAACATGGCAGTGCCTTAATTTTAATTCTTAGGAGGTCCACAAATGGAGTTAAGGGTAGTATAGAATTTTTGTATGGGTTAATCATGTTAATACTCTGAAAAATTCAGGGCATATAAATGCTGAAAATATGCAGCACACCTTTATATTTTGACCTTTGAATAAAATAGTATTACATATAAACTTTCAGTTCTTGGATATTATTTGTTTTACGAAACTTCATAGTACAAGTGTCACAGTTTTAGCCTCAAGGTGATTTCTTATGGGAAATTGATTTCTCTATATTTACAGAATTTCAACCTTTAGTCTGTTTCATTTATCATATCCGTACGTCTTTTTGATAACCAAGCACAAAGTTTTACAACACAAGAAGATTATCAGCTTGGGTGACGGTACAAAGAACGAATGACTCTTAATGTTTTCATCATTTAACTCATGTTCTATGTGCACACGTCTGTTCGTGTGCAGTCTGTCAGTACATTTTATGATGTGCATTCCTCCCTTGCATCTGCTAGAACAATCTTGGTGACCTTATATGGAACGATTCTAGGATGAGTGTTTTCATAGTAAACGCTGTCTCCTAAAGCACTTTCAAACCTACAGCGCTGGACATTAAATTTTCAGCCATATTTGTATGAGAAAAACAGGGCTCTTTATTTAAGAAATATTAAGTATAGACTAAGTATACTGTCAACTGAACACACGTTGAAATACTTAGTATAGACTAAGTATACTGTCAACTGAACACACGTGTCGAAGTGAGCTATATCATGAGAAGTAAACTTGTGGTGGTATCAAGTCACAGCTATGTATCTAAGGATAGTCAGTTTAAAGTTGTTAACTACATTCCATGGAAGAATTACTGTAAAAAAATTTGGTTGATTCATATAGGGCAATCAAGACTATTTTTTCAGCAGCGCACTTCATAAGCTAGCCCTGAAAGTTCAAACAAAGTAGAGTAATCTTTTACACTCCCATTTTGTGAAAAAAAAGAAAAAAAAATGAATTTCGAAAGTCACAGAGATATAAAATCTTATCACTGCATACACAAAATTAAGGTACTTTACATAAAGAATGTTTCTAGAGGAGCTCATTCTTATCCTTGTTTTCATCATTTTTACCTAGAACTTTTAACTTTTGATCTGAGCCTAAATAGTTTCAAAACGTTTAATTACTCCTCCAAATCCACAGCTCCACATTTCGCCTTTTTCACATGTATGTGCTAAAGAAATTGGCATGATATTGTTATGTAGATCAATATCTATTGCACGATTACTGTCCTTGGACTAAATATTACTTATACTTGCAAACATTTATTGTTACATTAAATTTACTACTGTGTTGTTTGGACCGTATATACTATTATATATACTTAAGTTAATAAAATATTTCTTCAACTCAAAATGGTTTTAAAAAACCTGCATGTATACTTTCAGGTAAAAAAAAAATGCACAGCCGTTCCTCAAATATAAAATAATTAAATGTTCCATCTTTTCTCGTTTCGGCAAGTTACGTCAAGAAAGTGCGACTTTTGTTTGTTCTTATTTGGTGTATCGAATGCATGTATATCTTCAGGTTTGGGTTTTCTGACTTTGGCCTCATTTTCTTGAATCATGTATACACACACACATATTATATGACTGAAATAAACACTGCAAGTATGGAAAAGTAGTATTGAAGAAAAAACTTCATTGAGTCATGTATTTGAAAGAAAAGTCCATAGTCAATAAAAATATCAAATTAGGAGGAGATCTGAGAGTAAATTTTAATAGCAATACATCTGGGAAACAGGACAGGGTAATAAAGTTTTACAAGTAGTATACCATTAGATCAGAAACATCAGTACCATGAAGTTATATTTGAGGAATTGCTGATAAATAAGTAAAAAAACTTGATATTAAATAGTAACTTCAACTTTTTTGTAAAAGGAAAGGGGGGTTTATACCTTTTTGACAACATATACCTCAATAATGTGATAATGCCCCAAAAGTTTTTATTCATAGATGTATTGACTAAAGTTAGCTCTTAGTTACCTTAAAGTCATTTATGGTCTGCATTTCTGCAAAAAAGTTTTGAGGGTCCAAACTTGACTAATTTTGACTAAATTTAACATAATCTTTAAGACCAAACTTTGCGCCATGCATACTCAAATAAGATATCACATATTGCAAAGTATCTTAATGTTTTTTTATTAAGGATATAATGTTTGTCTTCAATTAAATTTTGTGTTTAATCTTGATTGCTTTAAAACCAGATTTTAACCATATTTGAAATGTCAGTTTCAATTTTATTTTTTGTCAGGGTTGCTAGGGAAAGTCTTGTCAAATGCAACAAAAAAGAATTTACGATAGAATCGACATTTCTTGTTTATTTCTAGTTAAAACACAACTAGCTTGTACCAAAAAAACCACCTTTTTCCAGTAACATTATTTTTTTAAGTGGCCAGCTGTTGGTTGATCCTTATGGAGAATTGTTGTTAAGAAGGTGAAAAACATGAAATAAGAAGTTCATACTATTCAGGACATTTCTTTTGGCCTAGAACAATCGATATCATATCTTATGGTGAATGTCATTCCATTTTTAAATTTTAAAATGCTGTTCCTTCTTGAATATAAATAAAGGTATAGTTTGGTCTCCGAATACCTTTTATTTTCGGAATACTGTTTGGAATGCTAGATTGGTCAAGTAAATCCTTTGCTATCAGTTAGTCAAGGTTTTTACATTGTCGTTCACTCTTTGTAATTGCATTATTCATTTAGTTAATTGTCTATCTTTTGATCGGTCTGCAATTGAAATTGTTAAAAAAAAAGTCTTTATATCTCTTGTTTTTTTTTTAGGGGAAAAGAAATATAGTATAACACTGGTTTTTGTCATTTTCTTTCTTTGGTTTACTCAGATCCCGTTTTTCAATTGGTCTTGTCAATGCTTAATTTTCTCGGAATAATGACGGCTTAATAGAAAACAATAAGTGTGGTAAAGGCACTTTATAAATTGTTCAACCTTTTCTGGCTTAATTTATAGATAATGTTGGTTAGTGTATCGTGATTTGCATATTTTTTACACTCGATACTATTTTTTAAATGTGTACGAAAAGTTTTGAAACTTTACAGTTGACAACTCCTGCTGCCCAATGTTTAGAAAAATAATGTCATGGCGACAATTCAAATTTCGTGCATAGCTTTCTAATTTTGTTCAATTAATTCTTAGTAAACAGAAATAATCTTTTAATAAATTTTATGCGTCCAAAATGTTTTCTGAATTTACCTTTATCAGGAACTCTAAACACATCCAAATATTTCTAAGCCAACGATTCAAAAAAACCGAAACAACCGAAGAGCTAAAAAGAACATAAATAAGGCAACAGTAGTATACCGCTGTTCAAAACTCATAAATCCATGGACAAAAAACAAAATCGGGATAACAAACTAAAACCGAGGGAAACGCATTAAATATAAGAGGAGAACAACGACATAACACTAAAATGTAACACACATAGACAAAAAATACTCAAATCGACAAATACTCAAATCGACAAAAAATACTCAAATCGACAAACAGACAATTTTAGATAGAATTGTTTTTGATAATATGTCAGTACCAAAGTACTAGCAACTGAGCTGATGATACGCTTATAGTTAAAAAGGAGAGGTATCGAGCCAGTGCTTTAGAAAATGAGAACAGCACGATAGATAAATTTCATGCGTCCGACGCGTTTCGGGATTTACCTTTATCAGGAACGCTCAAAGCCAAGGACTGAAATACTTGAAAAGCTATTTGACATAATAAATTATAAAAGAAATAGCCAATTACATCTAAGGCCAGCTCTACCAGAGGCAGTTGAAACCTCACTTTCTATGTAATTCGAATAAAAAGCAGACAACTTAGTTTCGTTTTCTGTTACATAGTCTTTCGTTTGTTTTCTTTGAAGTGGTTTGTTGATATCATTTCCTGTATTTTCCGATATACCGCTTTTTAGTGCTGTATTGTATTTGTTATTTCAAATACCTTTGACTTGGTAACTGGATTTTGCTATCTTCATATAAAATAGACACAAAACGACAATTTGGAATGATTATTTGATGAATCATAAATGAATATGATACGAAAGCAATGATATTGATCCAGTTATTCTTGAAAATATATTTCACGACTCGCGCTAAAAGTAAGCACATGTCTTTGTAAGACTCGTGTGTTGGTTATTCATGATACGTCACAAAAGTTTGTTTTTTGCCTTTAGTTGGAAGAAATTAGGCAGATAAAAACATATGTCCTTATTTTTCCTGTATTATGTGCAGTGGTACCAGTCAAAACATCATTTTGCCTGCATAGGAGGAAAAAGTAGCTTCTAAAAATTGCAAAATTAGGGAATTTAAAGTCCAATGGAAATAAAGTTGAACAATGAAAACAATAAGGGTTCAAACAAAACATGCACACTACACTATTAAAAAATGAAAAAAAAACCTGGAGGTACTAGATTAGATACATGAAATAGTACTGTAAAAAGTAAAATCACAAAAAACTGAACTCCGAGGAAAATTCAATCCGAAATCTAAAGTCCCGAATCACATTGCAAAATCAAATGAAAAAACACACCACACGAATGGACATGAACTGTCATATTCCTGACTTGGTACAGGCATTTTCAAATGTAGAAAATGGTGGATTGAACCTGGTTGTATAAAACTCTCACTTGTACGACAGGCTCATCAAATTCCGTTATATTCACAACGATGAGTGAACAATACAGACATAATGCAACTGTGCAACTGCAACATCAATATTGATAGTAAAAACTAAAGTATTGGTTAATTACATCTACCCATCAAAATATATATGTACACATGTGTACCAAGCACTGTAGTAGGAGCTAATGGGCTGGGAGGTGGCATCTAACACATACAGTGTTCTATGTCTTCATAGCAATTTGATTGCATTCGATAAACTTTATAACACCCAGACTGTTTAAAACGCTTACATCAGTTGTATTGTCTTTGTCTGAAAGAATTTTACACTTTCAACAGTATACAAATTGACCTAAAAGGATTTAAGAGCATAATAAACAGCTTATAATTCTAAATAAAGTCTCATTTTAGTAATATATGTATAAGAGTCGCCTCTTAACATTTAAATGTCTCCTCCATTTATTTGTTACCTAAATAACAAACAAGAGAGATACAAATTACACAATCCCTGCAAGTTTTTGTTCATCTTATTTTGTTATCCTTATCAGAGGGCACCTTCCAACATTCCCTGGAATTCGACTGTTGTAAGAAATTCATCCGTCGTTTCATTGCAGAAACAAAACCTTGCATCTATATTGGGTGTTTCAAAGCAACATTGTTTGGTATTTGGTATTTGGTGTTTATATAAAACATTTTGGAAACTTGAGGTACCATGGTTATTTCAGCTTGTACAGAAGAAAAAAGGGCTGAAAATTTTAATGGTTAACTTCCAGTGATAATTATTATAAATCTCATTTCATAATCCTTGAAACGGTATGTGAAATTTTGTCTGTTTTGTGACTTTATCGATGCTTGTCAACACAAAAGTGTTTACTACTTGACCGGTTACAACTGTCTCCCGTCGGCAGAAAAACTTACAATTCTAGTCAAGTCTGTAATAGACCTCAATCTTACATAAACGGAGTTCAGACTTTTAACTTAAGTGTTTAAAGACTGGTTAATATTCTTGTTACACTTCATGGTTCAGTAGACTATATAATGCCCTTATTTGCTTATAAATAAAATAGATACTAGCTATATTAACCGATACTTCATGAAATATTGTAAGCCTGAATTGTATGATTGAAAACATTCATAAACTAGGAGATGCGAGGCTCTGTTGTGCTTTTCCCCCCTTTTGGACCGAATCATTATATCTTTGAAGTGTGAAGTTAATACACTATTACTGGTTATGTCTTTAAACTGAAATTAAAAAAAAAACATTTTTAATTGTTGTTTATTTTGGTAATTCTTTTTATTTGATTTAAATGTTAAATTAAAAAAGGCCTCGCATCACACGCTGACATGACGTTCCCTGTTGAAACCATTCGATGGTGAAAGAAATCGTAAGAGTATGGACTAAAATATTAACAATAAGCATAAAACATAATGATTTATAGGTTTTTAACAATAATTTTTTTTTGTAATTTGTTTATTTTTTTACATAAAGGCAGAAAATCAATTAGCAGAATTATACACACATTTACAGTTTTAAATATGGTCTTCAATATATTAACATATTACTTCAACTGTAATAAGCAAGACATAAAACAAAATATAACAATTTTTCTACTAGTTAGGAAATATTCAAATCACCTATGACAGATTGTAATGGCAACTTTTTTTTTTTATCTACATGTATATATTCTTTTTGTGGAGACGATAGGAAATTTACTGTATGTTGTTCTATTCTTAAACAGTATTTTAAATATGCAGTACTACTTTTCAAAGAAGGGGTTTCTCCTGAAATGTTACAGCTATAAATATAAAATTTCAAAATCAACATAATATGTTGTACTACATGATATGGGTAAAAAATTACCCCAATACCAAAAATAACATCTTTTGCCTCTATATGTTTAAGGCTAAATCCTCATTTAAATAATAAATTTTGAAGTGCTATCCAAATATGTTTGCTGTGTATACATTCCCAAAAGATATGCAACAATTATTTTTTTTATTTTTTTAGTGCAAAAAGGGTACAATTCTGTTTCTGTTAAACCACAGTTATAAAGAAAAAAGTTTGTGTATACAATTCTATGAAATAACTTGTACTGACGATTTTGAAGTTAGAAGTTTTTTATTGCTTAAAATGCCATCAAGTAATCCCCTCAGTCAGTAATTTTAACACATAAATCCTCAGACCATTTGTTTTGTGATTCTGATGAATATTCTTTAATATTTTCTAGAAATAGTTGATAGAAATATTTATGTGTTTTTTTTTTTTATCATTTTTAAGTTTTTCTACAATATCATTTTCAATAATATCTAATTTACCGTGATCTGAAATTGCTTTCTTCTAAATACCTGGGATTGCACTAACCAGACCATAATATTCAACAAAATTGGGTTTAGCTGCATACTGAGTTTTAAGCAGTTCAAATGTCAGTATGGTTTTTCATCTGAAATTAGATCATTTATAAAAAATATACCATGCTTTCCACATATTTTAATGTTATTATTCAGGCATTTTTAGGGACATACAAACACTTTATTAATAACCTTGGGCTGTGTTCTGCTCTTTGGTTTGATTTGTATCTCTCAAGACACATGCCCTATATTGTTTCAAATTTAGTATTCAAAATATCAATGAAGTGTAGCAAACTATTAATTCAATACAAATATTGGTCAAAGGAAAGACAATACGGAAAAGGGATAGAAATAATAATGGTTGTTTATACTAAAAGAACATTTCTGATACTAAAACAAAGGGACATTGTTACGTAAAAGACAAAACCTTGCGCCACTGACACACATATTTCTATTCGTTTTTGTATGGACTAATTCAGGTTGCATTTTTCTTCATTGTTGTTCAAAATTAAAACTATTGTTTATTTGGATTTTTATAGAAACAAAAATGTTTAATCAAGATACATTTATTCAAAGTTGAATTTATAAAATTGGTCATATATTGAATTTAAACTAGATACCTGATAAATAAACCCTGGTATATATCTCATTATGTTTTCGATGTCATAGTATTCATGCAGGAGTTTGATAAGAAACATTTCTGATGAACTCTTTATGATGAGTATTTGACTTCGGTACAAGTTTAAATGTTCACAATGTCAATCAAAGTACAGATGTAATCATTATTTTGAGGTATTAAGGACAATGGTGAAACATACCCTTAAAACTAGCATTGACACTGGTATTGAACAATTGACACAATATATGGACAACTATGTTATAGTTATACGATATGTTTTGCAAGATAAATCCTTCAAATCACTTTTTACAAGTAAATCAAGGAAACTTGGTATGACTGTCAATAATCAAATTATATCACAAGGAAGAGGATATAATAAAACCTAGGTTATTTTACAAAATGAAAGAAATATATGACAAGGAGCCTTATATAACAACCATTCTAATATGACGTGTTTCGCTCGCTTTGTAAAAAACACTGTGAAATTATCGATATATATATACGTAGCGCAGACTCTGAGATGTACATATCAATGGCTGTTACAATATACTTCCAACGTAAATCCACATGTAATGAAACCTATTTGCAAACCTTTGCCGATTGTTTTAAAAATTGTTTTAAAAAAAATACAAAATATCTTTTATTCTTATTCGGATGTATAATAAAAAGAAGTAATGCACAAGAGCTCGGAGAAACCAACAAAGTCAAAATAAAATTAAATGCCGCGAAAGTCTATAAATGTTTTTGGCGCATTTAAGAGATTTCAAAACATGAAATCATACAAATAACAACGCTACAGGTGAACATTTTCTGTTACGTGAAACATCGACATGTCGTATACTATTGTATCAAAGTTAATTTTCAAGGTAGGTCTTCTTTAATTGTATATTCTTTTGCATTATTCGCATATTTACTGATTTCAGCAAGTCACCATTGCGGCTTCTAAGTTACGAAATGTCAACGTTAGATTTGACGGTAGCTTACGAGAAAAACATGTGAATTGAAATGGCAGTTGTTGGTTTTCAGAATGAAAATAATGAAACTGTTTTTTTCTCTAGCGGTTTTTCACGAAGTAATCCATGCAAGCTACAGATTTATTAGAATGTTTGAGCTTTATATAACAGGAAGTAAAAAAGAACTGCCACACACAGCATACCCACCATCGCTTTAGTTCTTTTAATGATCGTATTTGCTAACGCTCAGAATGAAATTCGAATATTTCGGCTCAGGCCATGTGTAAATTGCCAACAATCTATGGCTTTCTTCAATTGTTTCTTAAGCAACTAGAACAACACATTAGTACAGTATTTGCATTAATTATTTACGTATCGCGCAGATTTGTATAAAATAATGATTTGGTACTATTTACAAAACTTTGTTTGGATGGAATACTAAAGCTTTTCTACCTCAGTTAATATTACCTCAAATGTATATCTATGATGAGTTTATCTTTTATGTTTACAAAGAATATTCTAATGTTTTTGATCTCATAGACAATGATACTAAATTTGATTTTAGAACTGAAAATGTATACGATCAACCTTCACCTTATGATCTTCATTTGCTATATGAAGAAAAAACTGGTATGATTATATAAATGCATAAATCGTTCAGGTAAAAAATGTATGTTTTGAAGTTAGAGAGGTTTTTTTGACAGAAATGGCTATAGTTGAGATGATACAAAATGTTCTATAAATTGTGATATTAACAATATTGTAGAAAGACATGATATCTTAGAAATAACATTGTCTAACGAATCGACTGACATTTTTTCGCTCTATTGATATTACTATAATTTTAAAGACGAATTGTCAGAGTTTTCTATGTGTTCGACAACATAATTGTATTCATTACAAATAAACTATGTTAGCATCCTATTTTCCATTATAAAAAAAATGGACATAAGTTTTTGAGATTATATAGAACGTTCTTTGTAAAGTATGAGAAAATGTCAATCTTAAATGGAAACCATCTATATTTATGGATATAGATTACAAAATATGACATCATTATATTTTCATTAATTCTAAACTTATGACAATGAAATCTATTATGTGATGATAGTTAAAAGGAAGTAGGAAATATCACTAATTTATTTTATCATGTTCTGAATTAGTTGCATTTAATTCGTTTCTACAACAAAAGTTGTCAGTTTTATTTGATTATGTTGATTGTAACAAAATTAAGGATTTAGTGTGCTGAGAGGTATTTGTATTTAGTTAAATTGGTCTTCTAAGGCCGAAAATGTAATCTTTGTCAATATAATATTATTTATAGCGAGATATATTAAGAATGAATTTACTTAAAAATTTTAACAGTAAAGTTGTTCTTTCCAGACTATTTAAATTTACTGTTTAACATAACATAACATACCTGTATATGTTTTGGTTTTAATTGAGAATGGAAATGAGGAATGTGTCAAAGAGACAACAACCCGACCACAGAACAGACAACAGCAGACGGTCACTAATACATCATTTGTATGGTGTAAGATGTATGAGAAATGGTTTTGAGAAACACTTTTTGAGGAACATTATTCTAGTTCATCAGGTCAGGTCAGGTGAAGGTCTCGTATCAACAAACTGTTATTATTGTGGTGATGATATATGTCATTAACACATTTAGAAAAACAGTTTTATGAATAATTCTGTAATATGTCTGTTGTAATTGAATACAGAGTATAAAAGATAAATGCCATTGCTTATAATATGTATTTACTAATGTTACTGTTAATGATTCGGTACCATCAAAAATATCAATCAATATAATTTTTTTTTTCATTAGTTATCTCCTTCAAAGAATCAATTCAATGAATATTTCACAACCAACTATGCACCTTTACCAAGTCAGGAGCCGCTGGCATTCGTTGGACTTGTTTTGTTTTGGAGTTTAGTATGACATTCATTTTCACTGAATTGGTTCACATTTTTATTTTGGACCATTAAGGGGCGTGTTGAGACTAACTTCCGGGTGACGAATTTTCAGGCCGCGTTGAAGTCCCATTGTTAGCCCGCGGAATTAGTCTGCTCTTTGGTCGGATTGTTATCTCTTTGACATATTCCTCATTTCCATTCTCAATTTTATAGGGAGAAACAAATATATTTCATATGAATCAAGTGCAAACAAACTTGTCCAATAGATTTTTACAGATATATGTATCTTATATTCTTATATCTATACGTTACATAGCAACACAACTTAAAAGGTCTTAACACATTTCCTATCCTATTAGGGAACCTTTGTCTTTTTTTATAAATTTTATATATATAACTATCTGATAATTATGGTAATTAAAGAGGAGCGAAAGATACCAGAGGGACAGTCAAACATCTGATCGAAAACAAACTGACAACGTCAGTTTGCCAAAAATGAATAAGGAAAACAAACATACACCAGCCACAACATAGAAACCAAAAACTAAGCAACACGAATCTCACCAAAAACCGGGGTTGATATCAGGTGCCTTGGGAATCCAAGCAGATCCTGCTCCACATTTAGCACCAAATTATGAAATATATAGTGAAAGAACATCACCTATATAGCGGAAAGTGATGTTTAAGTATATTTATTACTAGTTGTCTTTCTTTCTAATAAGTTCCTGTATGAATTCAGCCTCATAATAATGAAGAAACTTTTGGACAAGGAGAGGGGCACACTTGGTTGTAAATGCCAACTGTCGGAAATACACGTCCTTCAAATGTAACAAATATGTTATCAATCAGTTTCATATATTGTTATGTTTGAATCAGAGTGATCCTTTACGAAGTAGGATTTATACCTCTCTAGGACAAGATAGTTGTGTCTTCAATGGTCATTATTTTATATGAAAGAAAGCAATACCAACTCTTTTAATTTGTCTTTTAGTTTGTAATTAGGAATACTGGTGTAAAGTGTAGAACAGTTAAATATGATATTACTAATAAAGGTTGAAAGAGTCTAATTGTATGTACTCTAAAAGATATTTGGCGGTTTCACAATTAATTTGAAGCCTGGCTTTGATTGCTAATAAAATAATTAGAAAGAGATTTTGTGGAGCACTTGGTTAACCAAGCAATATATCGTTGTTCTTAGGACACTTATGAAGTTAAGGCATCCAATACAGTGATTTATAAAGATCTAGTTCTTCATCTTTGGTTGAATTCCAAAGAAACATAGAACTAACCTATGATTATTCAGGACTTCCTCTTTATAAGCGACTTGTGGGTATATGCTGACTTTCTTAGTAAATTGTCGAGACCTAATCCATTTATCAATCAGTTTATGTAATGCATTTTACACACAAAAACGATGTAATTTGGGGCATTATCAGCAGGGACAATCAAAGTGGGCAAACCATAATATAATCTTTGAATTTCTTTCGACGGAAAATGTTCATATCCGTGTTACTTTGCTCTTCATAAACTTGTGGTTTAAAACGAATGAAAACTGGGTCCAATACAAAGACAAAACCGGGTGATGGTGTACTTAACAACCTTGACAAACAGGTTCCTTCCTATTTTGTCCCTAAAGTCATGGCATTGCGAGCGGGTGTTGAAAAATGTATAAAAAAAGATGTGGTTTGATTGCCCAAGAGACAACTGTCCACAAGAAACCAAATGACACAAAAATTAACAATGATAGGTCACCGTACGGCCTTCAACAATGAGCAAAGCCTTTACCGCATAGTCAGCTATAAAAGGCCCCGATATGACAATGTAAAACACTTCAAATGAGAAAATTATTTATATAAAAAAATGAACGAAAAACAAATATGTAACACATAAAGATAAAGATCCCAGCCCTCCCCATAACCCGAGACATTGGTATAACAGTATAACATAAGAACGAACTATACAAATCACTTGGAAAAGGCTTAACTCATCAGACGGACAAAAAATACAAGTGGAGCACTGTCAACATAATGAATAAAGCTAATCAAAATCCCAAAATGTTAATGTTTTCGAAATAGTTTGTATATAGTTTGAACCTTATACAAATATTCAAATGCGGGCGCTCCTGGTGGAGGTAAATCCAGAAAAGAGCATCGGACGCATAAAATGCATAACGTGCTGTTTTTTTTATATCCCATGTTAAAATAAATCAAACGGATAACTAATGTTTGAAATCAGTCTCTCTGGCATGTCTTGACTTATGTCTGATATATATTGATGCATTAACGCAAATATATTATCAACTGAAGGTAACGGTTTTTATGCTGCAATCGTTCTATTTAAGCAGCCAAAATGCGTTGACTGTATATTTTAATCGTCACATACAGTCACTGACCCGACATCACTGTTCCGCATGAATAATTTCAATAATAGAACCGGAACAATATTTAAATATTCATGATGAACACTTCAACCGGTCTTTGTTATCCATGTATTCAATGAAACGTGGAAAAACTCAAACTTCTTGATTTTACAATTGTTGGAAAACATAGTTTACTTTTTAATGTTTAATGAAGGATATTGATTTCATTTAAATAATCAATCATGATATTACAGAGGTTTTTTATGAGTATGAATGCAATCAAAATGAATATCTTGAAAACGTTGATAAGGCATACAAAATTGCTAACTAGTTACTTTTGGAAACTATAATAAAGAAAAAAGAAAAATACAAGATGAATAATATGCTTTATGAAAAATCAGAAAAATTAGATAACTTTTTAAATTATTCAGATGAAATTAGACTTGATATTGAAAAGGCTGAAACAGAACTTAAAATTTTAAGAGAAGAAAAAATAATTGAATTATAATAAGAACAAAGGCCAAAATTGCAAGTTGAAAGGGAGACAAACACATGTTTCTTTTGTAATCTTGAAAAAACTATTATACAGAAAAAAATATATCAGAATTACTTTTGGAAGGTAATCAAGTTATTCAAGATACAAACGGTATACTTAGAGAACAACAATTATTCTTTGAACCTGTGTATGCAAGTTCTAACCAACGGAATGGGGAGAATGCAACATTTATGAATGAAAATAATCCCTTCTTAGATAAACCTGGCAGAGAAGACATTAATTCATGTGAGTCAAATTACCTTAAAGGAATGTATAATTGCCCTTAGAAATATGAAAAATTTAAAGTCACCAGGCATGATTTTACTACAGAATTCTATAACTTTTTCAAGAATGACATAAAATGTCCACTTGTCAACTGCCTAAATGAGAACCTTGAATAGGGAAAATTGTCAGTAAGTCATCGACAAGGGTTAATAGTATGTCTATCGAAGGAGGGAAAAGAAAAACACTTCACCAAAAATTGGCGTCCAATTACTTTACTATGTTTTGACTATAAATTAGCATCTACTTTCATAGCAAATAGATTAAAACCGCTACTGCAAAATATTTTAAGTCAAACACAAAAGGGATTTTTTAAGTGAAAGATACATAGGTGAAGAGTTAGAATTTTTGCAGATTTGAGAGATAAATTAGAAGAGGAAGATATTCCAAGATTATGTTTACTGGTTGACTTTGAAAAACCTTCGACACGGTCAAATAGTCCTTTATTGAAAAAAAAACCGTTAGATTTTTATTGGTTTGGTACACACTTTGTAGATTGATACAATGTTTTTATGCAAGCATTACCAGTTCAGTTTCAAATAGTGGACATTTATCAGAATTTTTACTGAGGATAGGGGTTAATGCAAGGGTATCCTTTATTCCCTTATCTCTTTATCCTTGTGCAGCTGTAAAATATGACCCACAGGTATCTAGTGTCACAATAAACGACTCAGAGGTTTTACTAAGTCAATATGCAGAAGACTTATCTCTGATTCAAGATGAAAATGAGGAATCTCTTAAACACACTTTGCACATTTTTGATAGCTTTGTTGCTTGTGCTGGTTTGAGGGTAAATGTAGATAAAACTGAAACCATATGGGTTGGCTCAAGATTGGGCAGTATTGTAAAACTATTATCAAATTAGAAATTATCTTTGAATACATCAGGGAAATTTAAACTGTTGGGAAGTCGTATCAATCTGTTAAATGAGGATACAACTTTAAAAAAACTATACAGAAAAAAACGTCTTCTCAACTTATGGTCATACAGGATCTTGATATATATTGGCAAAATCATTGTTATACAAACTTTGGCTCTCCCAACTTTTTGTACAGGTTCTGGCAGTACTTCCCAATCCACCAGGTCAGGTTAATTATGATGGTATATAACACAGTGACAAAAAAATCACAATCGTGGGCTTCACACTCTATTGTATGGTATGATGCTTGTTTCTGTTGTCCTGCCATTGGGTGTCTACTTTACAGCCATACAGATATCGCTATGCTGTATTTGTATACTATTCAGATATTGCTTTAAAGCTCCACCCACTGCCGGACTGAGTATTGTATGAACCTGCGTGACCTCAGAATGTGTTTTGCAGTCATATTCCTAGGACGTATTGTTTGACCTTATGAGAATTAATGATGACTTTTTTATGTTCTGTTTGTTTTCAAACATTTCTTTAGAGCAATAAGAATTACACCAATTTTCTGATAACGTGCACACATGAACAGATGACAATTGTCGATTTCAAAACTTGAATGTGTATGATTGTGTAACGAAATCAATCATGTCAATTTCAGCATGCATATTTAGTGAATGTCAAGTCTGAAGCGAATAACAACTTGCACACTTCTGTTTCAAATTGGACAATGTTTTGTTATCTGTTTTTACTGTTGAAATTAGTTGTTATGTTATCTGTTTTTACTGTTGAAATTAGTTGTTATGTTATCTGTTTTTACTGTTGAAATTAGTTGTTATGTTATCTGTTTCAACTGTTGAAATTAGTTGTTATGTTATCTGTTTTTACTGTTGAAATTAGTTGTTATGTTATCTGTTTGAACTGTTGAAATTAGTTGTTATGTTATCTGTTTTTACTGTTGAAATTAGTTGTTATGTTATAATAGATAATTATTCACCTTGAGCGATGTATAATGGTTGACTATTCGAGATTCAATTTTTTGCGAACCCGTCTTCAGCTGAATATGTGACTTTAATATTACTAAGTGGACCTCAAGGGATTTCAAATCGAAAATAGATGCAAGCAATGTGAGTTTTGTGTCTTTCAAAACACAAACCATATACAGAAGTAATTGCAGGATAAAGACAATATGACTGTTTAGTGTCTTTAAATATCAGCTGTATATATACTTGACCCGAAACAGGAGTAATAACTTGTTAATGCTCGCATTTCACCTGTTTCCTAGCCTTGTACAAATACAGCTGATATTTGAAGACACTAAACGGTTTTTGTATATATCTGTGGTCGTCGTATCTAAAAGTTATCAAAGGTACCAGGATAATAATTTAGTACGCCAGACACGCGTTTCGTTTACATAAGACTCATCAGTGACGCTCATATCAAAATATTTATAACGCCAAACAAGTAAAAAGTTGAAGAGCATTGAGGATCCAAAATTCGCAAAAGTTGTGTTAAAGACGGCTAAGGTAATCTATGCCTGGGATAAGAAAATCCTTAGTGTCTCGAAAAATTCAAAGTTTTGTAAACAGGAAATTTAGAAAAATGACCACATTATTGATATTCATGTCAACACCGGAGTGTTGACTACTGGGCTGATGATACCCTCGGGGACGAAACGTCCACCAGCAGTGGCATCAGCCTAGTGAAGATAAGTTATTAAAGGTACCAGATTTATAACTTAGTACGCCAGACGCGAGTTTTGTCTACATAAAACTCATCAGTGACGCTCATATCAAAATATTTATAGAACAAGAAAGTAAAAAGTTGAAGAGCATTGAGGATCCAAAATTTCCGAAAGTTGTGCCAAATACGGCTACGGTAATCTATGCCTGAGATAAGAATTCCTTAGTGTTTCGAAAAATTCAAAGTTTTGTAAACAGGAAATTTAGAAAAACGACCACATTATTGATATTCATGTTAACACCGGAGTGTTGACTACTGGGCTGGTGATACCATCGGGGACGAAACGTCCATCAGCAGTGGCATCGACCCAGAGGTGTAAAAGTTAAACGCGCGTTTCGTCTACATAAGACTCATCAGTGACGCTCATATCAAAATATTTATAAAGCCAAACAAGTAAAAAGTTGAAGAGCATTGAGAATCAATAAATTCATAAAAGTTGTGTCAAATACAGCTAAGGTAATCTATGCCTGGGATAAGAAAATCCTTAGTGTTTCGAAAAATTTAAAGTTTTGTTAACAGAAAATTTAGAAAAATGACCATATTATTGAAATTCATTCCGGTGTTAATACGTGGCTGGTCATACCCTCGGGGACGAAACGTCCAATACAATTAAGGCACTTTGTACAAGTATTATGTTGTTGAGCCGATTAAATGGTTTTGTTTACAGCACAGACAGGATGAAACTCAAGCAGCAGTAATATTACATTGATCAATCAGTTAAAAGTAATGATTTATTGTTTTAAATGTTTTGAATATGCGTTTCTCTGAAACAAGCCATTTTGCACATTCAACTGTTAAGGCATTTGAATTTGAATCTGAATAGTTTCTTATTCATAATGAGATACATTTTAAGGTTTGATTTTTATCGGTATTAGGATATATAAACTTTAATTGTCTGCTGAATTTTTTACACAATTGTACTGAGGAAACTGTAAAATTGGGATGCGTTATCAGAAACAAATAGTTTGTTTTAAAAAACAAACATAACCTATAAAAATTCAGTCATGACGAAATTTTTGAAGATCAAGTCTTGCTGATCAATTTTGTTGTTTTGAAGTACTATTTACATTTGTCATATGTTTGTATTTATTTAACTTAAGATAATAGTTTTGTTTTGTCTGCTATGACTTTGAATGTCTGTTGAAAACAACTGCGTACCCGGGTGCTTTTTTTCAAATCTTTAATGTCTAAGATCACATCCTCGAACGGAAAATGAACGTCTATCTTAAGTCTTTAACCTGCATCGTAATGCAAATTATGGTCTTAACAGTGAATTTATATTTTGATACTAACAATCACGAACAGTGTTATTTTAAATTATTAATATAATTATAAAACTTGTTTTCCTGCTTATGTTTAGGTATAAATGTGTGAGTAATTCTTTAACTGCTTTATATATGAATACTGTTTTCAGACTGTTTAAACAATGCTGGGACGATTTACCATAATCCTTTGTATAGCACATGTTTTCCAAATCGTTTACGGTAAGTTACTGTTTACGTTGATGAGTAATTAAAAACATTTTACATGAATTTATCAACTTATTTCTCCTACCCTCGGTTATCGTGTAGCTTTGTAAAACTTCACATAAAAAAGTCTAAATATTAAGTATTAGTTATGGTCGATTGTGAATTTACCAAAGGTTTCATTGTATTTTTGTAGTGAGTAAATATGGAAATGCAAATATGTATATGTAGTATTATTCCCAATGAAACAAATATCCTCCAAAGTTCAATAAACTTGAATGTAAAGTTTTTAAAAACAAATCTAATGAAAACAAAATATTAGACAGCTCTTAAGCAAACAACCATAACTTGACAAATATAACGGAATACGATACAAACATGGGGGCACCTTGGACAGCATCCCCACAGCACGTGCAGCAATATAAGAATTAGGAATTGTGATGTTTTTATACGAATAAGAGCACGGTCCTTATATTTGATAACAATTTTGATAACACTGATTATGTAATCATCTTGTAAAATCAAGAATCAAGTTATATCAACTGTTAATATCCTTGTCCATGTTTTAAACAATTATATTAATGTTTTGGAATTTCTTTTACCAAAACTTACATGTTCTTGAACATTCCAAAAATCTGTTAGAGCACCAACATTAAAATCCCTCAACTGTTGAACATAGGTTTGAAAATAAATGAGACTTTGATTCATGAAAATGAAAATGAGTTGCATCTTAGATGCAAACGTCATTTTAAAGCGGTTTTGCTCATATTTCTAACCACAACAATTATCTACTACAAATCATATGATCTAATCCAATAAGCATTGTGATTGACAGTTTGATAGATTTAATATTCTTAACGAGTGGTTGTTTTTTTTCCATCATTATCTCTGTATCAGACCGATATCAGTTTCTGAGCAAAAGATTGATGAGCATGGGTTGTGTCAAAAAGTGTCTCGTCTTTTTATAGCTTATTGGAAAGTACTAAGACCTGAACGATAAATAACCATTGTCTCCTTTATAAATAGTGCTGAAGTTGTGTATTCATATAGTTACGTTTCAGTTTTCCCCTGATTTGTCTTTGTGTTATTATGTATAATTTGGTTTTGTGATATTATTCGGTATGTATGCATGCGGCTATCGTTTTTTTTTTGTTTTTGCTTTTGTCGTTTTTTTGTGCGGATGGGTCTAAAGGTTCGATTCGAATTCAGCAGGATTTAACTGTAGTCTTTGGTCCTGTCTTTATAATGCACTTTTGTATCGATACAGTGCATACAACCCATTCTGTACAAACATCCTGATGACGTCCTTGTCAAGATTGCTATCAACTACGGCGTCGTTTTCCAAATTATTCAAACTACTCAAATATATTTGTTGTTGTCTTTGTTAGATTTATTTGTGATGTGTTTGATTTTTTAGTAAGTTCTGATGTATGTTTCAAGATCTAAATTATTGTTCAATTAAACAGTTATTCTGGGTTTGGTTGCTTGTTCAATTTTGTTGATATTATGGAATTATGAATAAATGTCTTAAACGTTGAAGGTTCAGATAGCTATGAAACCAGGTTTAACACACGATCTTCCTCGGAAAATGCCTGTTTCCATTTGTTTGATTGATTTAACGAATGATAATGTCAGTTTTTTATAGACTTCTCCCTTTTTAATATATCTTACAGTTCGGAATTAGTTAAATATATCTTCTTTATATCCGGAGCTTATACATTTGTGTAGTATCAATATTACAAGGCAAAGGGAAAAACATTATTCACATCCTTGAAAATGATAACAAGAAAAAACATCGAAAAAAGGAAAGACAAACAACAGTCAACTACATTTTATATACGTATTTCAAATAATTTAGCAAATACAGCAAGGGACTGACACCGGTGATTCTGAAGGATAATCAAATCTTGTTCCTCATATCAAAGCGTCATTTTCTACTAAATATAACATTCTGGTATAAGTCACATTTGAGCGAGAAAAAAAAATTCCTAAGAGTAGTGGAATTTGGAACATGTCCGAGGTAATATAATTCATGATAATTGAAAATCATATCGTCAATATTTTTTCGCCTATCCTATTTTTTCAGGTCAGCAGCCAATTCTTCATATATTTCCCGAAACAGCAAAATTTGGTTCAAGCGTAAAGCTTGATTGCATGGTAGCTATTAATGCTGGGATAGCTTTTCTTCTTAATGATGAAACTAAAGCATCATGTGGACCTCCTTTAGGAGGTAAGCCTGGTGGGTGCAATCCTATGGGATTCGATGTAGTGCAGAATATATCAGAGTCCATAACATCTTGGAGTAAATCATCAGTTGATGTATCAGATGATGGACTTTGGACATGTGAAGTTGGGGGAAAGTCATCAGAAAATGAAACGTTATTGATTTATGGTGAGTTATACAAAGGGATATTGCCTTAACACTGTTACATGAGTTTCAAATAAGGAATATTATATTCTGCATTCTCATTGGCTTAAATCATAGCGAATCTTCCTTGATTGAACATTATATTTACTGCTGGAGAAATCATGAGAGGTTAATATGATATTTGGAACAGCTAACGTGTATACCTACATATAGTTATTTCAAGGCAACGTCACTTACATAGGTTTATGACATAATACTAACTAATGTAAAATAGAAGGCTTTGCCTAACAAAACTATGCATGAAAACTCTAATTCAATCTTAAGTTGTCATCATTTTCTAGGCAATCATCCGTTGTTTGATATCGGTTCTTGCTTAGCATCTTTTGATAAATGAATTTGGTATTTCGGGGATGCATTTAAATCATTATTATTAACATGATGAAGCCATACTTTAATATTTTATTTGTATTTCTTCATTTCAACTGTAAATATGGGTCTGTAAATTGCTTAAAAGTTGTATTTTTAGAATTGTATATGATGTTATCTAACGCATTGAAGAGTTGAACATTATGTCAACTCGGTTTATTAAGTATTTTAAAATTGTATCATAAGCTGCGATCTTTATGAAGACGGGAATAAAATTGAGAATGGAAATGGGGAACATGTCAAAGAGACAACAACCCGGTCATAGAACAGACAACAGCCGAAAGTCAAAAAATTGGTCTTCAGTACAGCGAGAAATTTCCGCACCAGGAGGAGTCCTTCAGCTGGCCCCTTAACAAATATGTATAATACTAGTTCAGTGATAATAGACGTTATCCTAAACTCCGAATTATACACAACTGAAATTAAGAATCATAAAAGATTAACAAAGGCCAGAGGTTACTGACTTGGGACATGCGCAAAATGCGGCGGGATTAAACATGTTTCTTTTTAGATCTCAACCCTCCCCCTATAATTTGTAATTGTTTCTTTGTTATTTTGACCATTATATAATATATAACCCAAAATCTAAACTCCTTGAAAAGGATATAATACATCATTCTATATAATCCAGCTTTCAAAGCTCACTACGCTTGATTTTGCCTCCAAACTATTTTGATTTGATTAGATTTAAGGTGGCTCGCGGGTCTAAATCAAAATTTTATTTTGATATAGGATTTCGCTATATTTTTCTACAAATGAACTTTATCTTTTACTTAATAGAAAAATAAAATAAAAAGATTGGGTCACAGTTTATTTACGCTAAAAATGTGCGTTCAACAGAAGCATACTTTTTGTAAAGTTATTTTTTTTCTGTTGAACTAATAGAAGAAAAAAAGGTAATATCGAAATAAAAAAAAGAACTAAATTACAGAAATCGATAAATTTTACAAAAGTTGAATTTCATTACAGCTTATTTGAAAATGATAATAAAAAATATGGATCACCGATGAGTTATATAAGATATTTTAATTGTAATGCCAAAAGATAGCATTTTTGTAAAGGGAAGATGATTTATAGCTTTTTCAATGATATATACATTTTAAACGTCAGCTGGGGCCAAAACACACTGATATTTTTTAACGATTTTCGTTCCATATGATAAAGTAACATCTATTTAAGGTAATAAATAAAATTTGTTAAGAAATATAACTGGGTTTTTTTCCGAAATTTTTATATCCTCTAGCCTCCTTAAATGAACAACATGCCAGTCTTATTTACTTAATTTAAGGACTCGCTTCCTGGTTAAAACGTCGTTCTTGTAATGCCTAACTGCAAAAACTGCTACGTGTTAAAGGACTTCAATTTAAAGGAAAAAATCCTTTCTTTAAATACAAATACAATTTAACGAAGATCGTTACGACGATAAGTTGTGAAATATAACCTTCAACTCAAATTTTGATTTTTTTTTCAGAATTCCCAAATGACACTTTAGCGGAGATAGGAATAACATCAAATATAGTTGTAAATGAGACGTCTTTATATCCAGTTGAAATTGATATAGCTTGTTTATTTTCAAAGACTTCACCAAGTATTAATCTACAGTTTGTGGTAAATTATCTTGTTTCTAACTTAAAAAAAAAACACGCCAAGAAGTGTAAGTCTATGTTAACCTTAATTTCTTACAAAATACAAAATGAGCCTTTCAATATTTAAATATTTGAAACAATAATCAAGTCTGCTATAAATATAAATATAAATGCATGTATCTTGTATGCTTAATATAAAAAAAGAAGATGTGGTATGATTGCCAATGAGACAACTATCCACAAATGACCAAAATGACACAGACATTAACAACTATAGGTCACCGTACGGCCTTAAACAATGAAGAAAAGCCCATACCGCATAGTCAGCTATAACAGGCCCCGATAAGACAATGTAAAACAATTCAAACGAGAAAACTAACGGCCTTATTTATGTAAAAAAAAAATGAACAAAAAACAAATATGTTACACATAAACAAACGACATCCAATGAATTTACAGGCTCCTGACTTGGGACAGGCACATACATAAATAATAGCGGGATCCCAACCCTCCCCCTAACCTGGGACAGTGGTATAACAGTACAACATAAGAACGAACTATAAAAATCAGTTGAAAAAGGCTTAACTCATCAGATGGACAAAAATACAAGTGGACGTGGCCGAGTACTTATACATCCCGATACACAAAGATTGCTTTATGAAATTGTTTTACATAATTCCGATATGAAAGCCAACAGTTTACATTTAAAAAGAAAGGTGATTTTGATTCACGTAGCTACCAA
Source organism: Mytilus galloprovincialis (assembly GCF_965363235.1). Taxonomy (NCBI): domain Eukaryota; kingdom Metazoa; phylum Mollusca; class Bivalvia; order Mytilida; family Mytilidae; genus Mytilus; species Mytilus galloprovincialis. The sequence goes on along the minus strand of NC_134843.1, from coordinate 39,320,160 downwards.
TTTATTAAATGACAACCTTCTTTTTTTATTAGATAATCTTTCAACTCTTTTTTGTAAAAGAAATAATAAGACAAAACAAATGGCACTATAACCACAAAAAAAACCCCAACTAAAACCAACGAAAACACAACATTTTGTGCATAAACAACAGTTTATTATTTTTAAATATGATGCATCCTCCTAGGCTGTTTTGTATTCATTCGCAAATTTAATATTATATTCCAATTTTAATTGATACAATAAATCTAAATCTGTTAAAATTTGTTTAAAGCATTTCCTCATAATATTTCAAAAATGTTTGTAGTCTTCAAAACCACATAAACTTCGATTGTATAATATGTTTAAGGTTCATAAATTTAGTCTGTATTATATTCATGTATATTTCATTCGTAGATTTTGTTTCAGATACGTACTTTTCAGTAGAATAAAATTCGTTAAATATGCATCATTGTTGAAAGGTCACTAGTTATTGACTAAATTCGAAAAACAACTACAAAAATGATATGTTTATAATTTGTAAGTTTGAAAAAATTAGTATTAGCCGCTCAGAATGATATTAATAGTTAAAAAAGAAGATTTCTAAAAAATGTACATTGAAGTTCTCCCGCTCAAAGAAAAACAGCAGGTAACGAAACTTGACATTTTTATGTCATGTATATTGTCTTCGCCTGTCTTTTAAAACAAAAATGGTAGTTTAAGGGCAAGACATTGTCATTGACTTGTGTTTTGAGCTGTGTAATACAGTGTCTGCTTATGTAACTCTACAAATTGATTAACTTGGCATAGAAGGAATACCAGTCTGTGTATATCTTTTGTTTGATTATGAAGGCTGTTAAACATACTGGTATTAAATCAGAACCCTTCTTATAATTACATAATTATATTAGACTAGACAACACATGGCAAGAAATATTTCAAATTGTTAACGTGTTACTTAGTTTAGATGATTGTTGCTGAGCTAGTTGCTTTTGGGTATATTTACTAAGGATTGTTTGGCTACATATTTTTCAAATTGTCATATTTTGTCTGTTTGATGTTTAAGGTAAGGTTATTAGTAGAAATGCACACTTTATTCGGTTCGTTTAACCTTTACTCAATGTGTTAGTAAAAAGAGATCTTAGCGTATCGTAAGTCTAAATAAAATGTCTAAAAGACAATAACCACCTATCACCAGGATGATCTATGGCATCAGTGACATGTCAACATTGTCAAAAAATGTATTGTCATTAGGAAAATCGAACCTATACGAGTTATACCTTTCCATCCCTTGTGAATTCAAAGATTCAATAGAAGTCTATACTTAAACAATTGTCTTCACTGAAAGAGCGCATTATGATGTCAGTTATAAAATGGAAGATACAAATGAGTTCTTAAACTAGGTTAAATTTAGAAAATTTCAACGACAGTCCATACAAAATTTTCTGCGTTTTAGTAATGATTTCAGAAAGAATTTGCTGCCAATTTCCTTTTAAACTGTGAAGTATAAAGACAAGGTTTTTTTTCCAGGCCGAAGGAATTGTTCATTGGTCTGAACCGATGGCCTGTATGTCTTTGCCTAATGATTGTTTTCCATGCGAAGGGTGTTCGCCTTATGGTTGCAATCATACGATATCATTTAAGCAAGCCTTGTCATCAAATCAGAATAAGTACATACTGCAAATTGAAGTTGGGGTAACTGGAAACTCGAGTAAATTTACACAACGAGTATTCTCACCATATACAGTTAGATTTGAGAGTACAGGTAAGTTTAAATTTTACATGTATAGACTCCGTCGCATTTAACAATCATTGATATCAAAATGATATAATATATTTTCATTATTGATCAATAAATCAACGGATATCTTTTCCTAGTTTTTTAATGGGGTTAGTGTTACTTATTCTTTAATTTTCTATGTTGTGTGTACTATTGTTTGTATATAAGAAACAAATAATCCAATAAGAAAGTTGTTATTTCCTAAAATAATTAAAGAATGACTGTAATAATTTTTCTGTCTATACGAAATAACATATGAAATGTGGTGCACATTCTAAACTAACACGCTATGCGAGTTATACTGTGTACACCATATTTTGATGTTATTTCTTTATAGACAGAAAAAATAATACAGTCATTCCTTAATTTTTAGGAAATAACAACTTTATTATTGGATTAAATTTTTCTTATATACAAATTTAAATGATAATGTACATATGCAGATACTATATATTTATGTAATTATTTATGTTAATATTAAATCCAAAATTGATTTGAACACTATAATTGGCTATTAATAATGCATATTAAGTTATTAATATATATATGAGTATTTGGACCATACGCGTATGGTCATGACCATACGGGTATATACTCATATGGTCGGGATAATTAACAGGTTTACTTTTAATACTTAATTTTTCATATAACCTTTCTAGATGTCACGTCATTAGAAAGACACTACCAACCAAAGGTCATTTTATTAAAGATCGATTAAAAATTAATAATAACAAGATTAAAACTAAAAAAAAAAATAAGCAGATTCACTAAGTCTATTTCATCACTTGTGTAAACAATAGTAAACACATTTTATTTTTTATATTTTCATTACCGATATCATGGGTATGTACAGCTCTACTAATGCAAGAAAAGATAGAGAAAATAGGCAAGGTGGAGGCTGGATAGTTTACTTTGATAATAATATTAAATATGAAAGACTAACTTCATTAGAAAGTGAAAACATCAAAACTATGTGGTTTAAAATTTCCCAAAACATAATGAGTGTTTTTTATTATGCTTTGTGTACAGACCACCAAACAGTCCTGGTACGATAATATCGAAAATCAATTCATTAATGCCCTATAAACGATAATATTTTATTAATGGGTAATTTTAATATTGATTATATGAAGACACTTCCTATTAGATGGTCAAATCTTATTTCAACATATGGTCTTCATCAAATGGTTATTGACCCTACTCAAGTAACTGCAACTAGTGTCACATTAATTGACCATATTTACAGCACTAATCCCTCAAATATTATCGATGTCACAGTGCCATCTAATGCCCTAAGTGATCACCATCCCATTAGCTGTACCGTAAACAGATTTACTAAGCTTATCAAGGATAAATCTGGTTCGCATTTAGAGATTCAATACAGAAACTTCAAAACATTTAATGAAAAATTATTCTTAAATAATTTGTCTGAACAACCATTTAATGATATACATGAAATAAGTGACCCAAAATGAAGCAATTAATATGCGGTATTATCTTATTATTAATGTTTTAGATAAACATATTACCCAGAGTGGTATACAGATGAAATCTGTAAATCAACTCACCAGAGAGATTATTATCATAAAAAGAAAGATACGGATAACTATAAGAAATATCGGAACCTAAAAAATAAACTGATTCGTTCTTCAAACTCTAAGTATTTTATGGAAGCCATCAATAATGATAAAAACAGTAAAACTCTATGGAGACATTTAAAAGATCTTAACTCTACAACGGGTCATGCTATTGATATGATAACATACTAAGATAAGAATCTTACGGATAAAATTGCAATTGACATTGTAAACTGCTTAAATGATCACTTTAGTTCAGTGGGAGAAAAACTTATTCCACATCCCCATTCTAATTTTGAATCAGAGAAAATGAATAATTATGTGAAATCCAAAATTAATGATAGCACATTGTTTTCACTATACACTGTCACAAATGCTGATGTCTTTAAATATCTAAAAAATCTACATATTAATAAATCAACCAGGACCGATGGAGTTGGCACAAGAATATTAAAAGTATCAAAATCAATAATTGTAGATTATCTTACTCATATTATAAACCTTAGTTAATGTACAGGTATATTTCCTGATAGTTTAAAGTATGCAAAAGTATCTCCAATTTTCAAAGCCGGTAATAAGGATGATCCTAACGATTATCGTCCTATTTCGATTTTACCGACAATGACCGAGATTTTTGAGAGGACTGTGTTCAAACAATTGTATTCATTTTTAACTAAATACAAACTATTAGTACAACAACAATCTGGATTTCGAGAAAAAACATTCATGCCACACAGCACTTATCAAAATAATTGACACATGGTTAGAAGAATTTGACAAAGGCAGTTTTACTACTGTTTTATTTCTATTTAAAAAAAAGCATTTGACACTGTTAATCATAATTTCTTATTATCAAACCTAATTTATATAAATGTGATGACCACTCTGTTAAGTGGTTTTCATCCTATCTCTCAAATAGATTGCAAAAGGTTAAAATTGGAACAATTGAATCAGGATACAATAATGTAACATTTGGGGTCCCACACGGTTCCTTATTAGGACCTTTCTTAATCTATATATATGATCTCCCGTTTAAATTAGAACACAAAGAGAATGAATTATATGCAGATAACACAACTTTGCATATATCGTCCAAATCTATTTCAAACTTAAACTTTTGTTTAAATTAAGACTTTGAAAACGTAATTGCAAAGGTGTGCTAAAACAAAATGTTAATAAATAACAAGAAGTCCAAGTGTATGCTTAAATGATCTGAGAGAAAACTTGAGAATTGTAACGATGTCTTGTGTGTATTATCTCAAAATCAAACTGCATTAATTTTGACAATGTGGAAGTAGAAAAACTTCTTGGTATCCATATTGATAAAAATCTATCATGGTCGACTCACACAGCTAAAGTATGTGAAATATTTTCAAGCAGATTATACCTGCTTAAAAGATTAAAACGATACTTACCTCGCAAAGGTCTTATCCTTTTTTATAATAGTTATATATTACCAATAATTGACTATTGTTGCACCATATGGTGTTTTACTGCAAATTGCAGCATTGAGCGTTTTCTTAAACTACAAATTGTGAATAAGCCTTTTGATTATCCATCAATATCGATGTTTAAAGAACTTATGGATGACCATTTTTACTCGGATAAAATAGTTTCAAGCCATTTTAATGTTAAAATGTATGAATGGACTCGCGCCAGATTATCTTACAGGTAAATGTACTGCGTGCAGTGATCTATATAGATATTATCTTGGGTCAACAACATCTGGACATCGTCATATACCAAGGACAAAGTCTGAATACTTCAAAAAGACTTTTCAATATTCTGGTCTAATCATTTGGAATAATTTGCCAAATGATATAAAGGATTTAAAACATATAGAAAGCTTTAAGATGAAATGTGCTAATCTCTTTATCACTAAACAAAATGAGTAGACAAACGTTTTTAGGACATTCTTGCCATGCTAGTTCTACAGTCTGTGTTCATGCTTGTGTATATATAGATTAACAATTGTATGTTAAATGAGTTACTTTCGTTAAGTAAAGAATTTATTATTATTTATCATTATTATTATTATTATTATTATGTTATAACGAGTGAATGGCAAAATGTCGACTTGGGAAGATAACTTCCATAAATATTTTAATGATCTGTTACACAAGAAGTGAACTGTTTTACTATAAACTGACATTAAAGTCGACAGGATAAAGAGTCTAATAATTTGCTTACTTTTGAAACTTTATACAATAAGCATTAGCAGTGCGATATTCAGAATTTTGTCTTAAACGTGTTTTTGTTTAAAAAAAAAATGAGTGATGTCACCAGCAAGTTCACTAGTTTATTTTTCAAGTCATTCAAGTTGTTGATATGATGTTATTTAGTTGTGTTACAATATTGGAGATTTAAAGCTTTTTAAGAACACCGTAGACACATCAGAATGACCCAGGGCCCAAGAAAAGCTATGGTACCGTGTGGAAGTTATTGTCACCATATGCATACTTGAACGAATACAATAAGCGATGGAAACTAACTTTGGCCTTAATATTTAATGTCTAAGTAGCCTTTGCATTGTAAATAATAAATTTGCATGTAGTCATCATTGTTTTCTAATGCATATTATTTTAAAAAAAAATACCCATATGGTCCAAATACTCATATGGTCCGGCCTGTTAATAACCAAAGAGTATATACTAATATGGTCCGACCATACGCGTATGGTAGGACCATATGAGTATACGCATATGGTCATGACCATACGCGTATGTTCCAAATACTCATATGGTCCGGCACATATACAAAATAAAAATTATGACCAATATTTCGGCATATCCACGTGAATTATTAAGAGAAAGTTACCACCCCTTCTATGGATATTCGGCTGTACAAAACAAATTTAAGACAAACGTCTGATATATTTACCATTATACCAAAAATGTTACCTCAAAAATAATCATAAGTAGATTAAGTATACTTGACTTTCCAAGTTTAAAGTTGTTAATATCTCTAAGATTTATCTTGATAGTTCTAAGATTTTAGTTGAACATTCCTGGATTAAAGTTGATTATTCAAGGATAAAAGTAGCCAATGTGAAAAAAAAATAATCAATAAAAAAGGGTGCTAATACTTTTGTTATCAAAAAGAGAAAACAAATCTAAACTGATTATGTGTCTTTTTGTAGGAAATTTAAAATGTGAAAAAAAATTAAAATACATGATCAATACTCTTTGCTTAAAAAAAAAGAAGGAGGTCATGACTTGGATTAAGGTATTTCATACCGACCATTTACAAGATTCATGACCAATACGATCATACAATGTTGTTAATTAAGTTTAAAGTGATACAGTTTTCTCTAATTAAAATCATTGTTTCGGTCGTTCCTTTTATTAAAGATATTCAGATGAGCACTGTACATATTCCAATTGCATATGAGATTACACAGAATTAGTACAGGCACATACAAAACTTGCTATAAGCGTTTGCGTTACGATTCTTTCTATCTATTAAGTATTAAAACCAAACAAACTATAAAATATTCACTAGAATATAAAGATGATCTCATCTTTCCTTAAATATTTTTTAAGGAAGAAGCTCTGAAAGTTCGAAAAGTAAGTAATGATAATATCACTGATACTATATAGATATAGGAAGATGTTGTGTGAGTGCCAATGAGAAAACTCTCCATCTAAGTAACTATTTTAAAAAAATAAACCATTATAGGTCAATGTACGGCCTTCAACATGGAGCCTTGGCTCACATCGAAAAACAAGCTATAAAAGACCCCAAAATTACTGGTGTAAAACCATTCAAACGGGAAAACCAACGGTCTAATCTATATGTGAAAAAAAAAAAACGAGAAACGAGAAACACGTATAAATTACATAACAAACGACAACTACTGTACATCAGATTCCTGACTTAGGACAGATGCAAACATTTGTAGCGGGATTAAACGTGTTGATGGATCCAAACCTTCTCCCTTTTCCCTGAAACAATAGCATAACATAACAACATAGAAAAACACACGATAAAATATCAATTGGCAATATGCCTTTTTATATCATGACAAAGACAAAGACACGTAGCTAATGTTTGCAACCTTTTATATGTAAATAAAGATATGTTTTAGATAGATCCACTTCAATTTTACGGTTTAAATAATCAGTTATTGTCTCAAATGATATTAAATTCTATCTTATTTACAATGCTTGTCTTTTATTTGATACCATGGTCATTAGTAACCATATTTTATAGATAGTATTTTTCCCGATCCGTTGCAGCTTTTATCTGATTCAAAAATAATTAATTATGAAATTTGAATCGTTATGTGTTTTAAAAAGTAATATGCACATCTAAGTACAAAAGTGTCCGGGACCTATTTTTACATGTCTTTAATTGCCTAGCACCTGTATTTAAGACAACATTTTTACTAAAAGAAACACAGTAACAAAAAGTGAAATACATTCTTTATTCATTCACGAAGATAGGATATTTACCCATCATAATGATGATGTTTCAATCAATTAATCAAAGCAAATTTAAATTATAGATATATCAGCTGGTGAGATAGCAGGCATAGCCGTAGGAGTAGTAGCAATTGTTGGAATAATAGGTGTAGTGACATCCTTTGTTATTAAGCATATGCAAGGTATGCGATTTATAGTTATCTATATATAATCTTCATGTTATCTGTTTATGATTTTAGAAATTTAGAAAAATAACAAAATACGGTTAAACCTTCTGGTTATAATAAATCACAAAAACCAAAATCGAAGGAAAATGGAAATATGAAAATATTAAAATGGTACCCGTCGTGCTTCTTATTTATATGATGAAATATCATTATCAGTCACAATTAGTGATGTCACAATCGAGGAGACAGAGACTGAGACAGCCGGCATTATGGCTACATTTTTACAACCAGTGGTACATGTATGAGATAATATGTGATGTTAACATGGTTAACCAAATATTAAAGATAAAAGAGCATATTTTTATCTGGAAATATATTTTCTTATGAGACAATATCTGAATTTTGGTAAAAGAAAACTAAAAAAAAAAAAGTCTTTCGAACTGATATTTTAATAGCTCAAATCGCAGAACACACATTAAGGATCTAGGAACTGTTGTCTGCAATTCAAACAATTGTTACATAAGGTAATAATTCCAATTTTGAAAATGGTACAAACAAATTCCAGTTCTTTCCTGCTACCAAAGTCAATCAATTTTAAAAAGTTTCTAATGGGAATAAGGAATAAGTTAAAGGTACTATTTTTGATTTACTAGTATGTCCTACAATAGTTTATTAAATGTCAATTATTTATTTTAGCGTTTTCAATACAATAGGTGAAGAAATATACTAAAATATAGTCCATTATGTCGGTAACATGAAAGAATCATGAGTAACAGGACAGTGTTGGTAACAGGAAGGAATTTTTTTTTTTCAAAATAAGTGCTTTATTTTATAGTTTAAGTAAAATACATCATTTCAAATTGGTCACAATTGGAAGATTATAGCAAACAAAGCAATTTATCTTTTGAAACTGTATTTGCAAGATGGAAAATCTGCCTAGGTAATGAAAAGTTCATAAATAAATTCCTTTCTGTTACCATCTACCATACTAGAATTGCACAATGTTCTCTGCTCTAAAGTAAAAACATGTCTTTTCATTCAATATACTATATATTATGAGATTTCTTTTAATAAGATGTTCAGAACTTATATTAAATGAATTGGTTGGCATATAGTAAATTAACTTTGTGATTCATAAGTGAAAGTCGTCTTTACATCCTTCATGTTACTGATTATGGCTATGCTGTTACTTTTTATCAGGTAACATGACAGAACGTAACAGAAAGGAATTACGCAGTGCTTTTTGTCCTTTTATTCGAATTGTGTGGAAGTTTACTTTAAGATACTGTAAAAACACATGTACTGTTATAGTGTTGACAACGAAATATTCTCCGAAGGTACACAAAAAGGCTGTAACACGAGAGAACAACAACATTATTCTTCTCTAAATGCTGATCTTTGGGGAGTTCGGATTGTTCAAACTGACTGCCAATCGCCTATACATGTGGAGTCATACATTCAGGAATTGATTCTCTTCTCATTGTATTACAAGAAGTAAAATCTTGGTTTTCTAAACATTTCAACCGTTGAAAATATTTAATCGTACCACGCAATTTATAAAAATGTTATATCTTTTCAATATAAGAATGTTTACATGATTTTGATGTGAAAGTAAAACAATAGTTAACCAAAAAAAAGAAGATCCAATCAATATTTTGGTATGTTTTTTTTTAAAATAAAGTCATAGAAACCAACCACATTGAATAAAAAGTTGTGTTGCATTGGCCTAGAAATAAAAGTTTTACAACCCGTCAATAAATTAACTAATGTATATGATATGATGACAAATAACTTAATGTAAAATCAAGCTAAAAGTTATTCCGTTTTCGTAAATGATTCATATTGTTTTTCACTCGTTAATTCGGGAAAGATTATAATATTTAATTTAAAGAATAAACGAAGTTTTCAATCAAGAAATGCCAACTTACTTGTTGTAGGTACATTGTATATTAGGACAAAACAATTAAATGTATCAGTTCGGAAATATCTCTCACAGTATATATAATATTGATGTCTTCCTTGCAAAGACTAAACTTTTGGCTGCAAAGAATGGTTGAAAAAGTCTCACGATGTGTGTTCCTAACTAAAACGTTACTACAAACATTGTAGCATTTTACTGGAATGTTGAGCAAAATTTCAGTAACCACATTTTATGGTATCTCTTGCCAGTAGTTTTTGTAATTTTGTTGACTGCATAATAAACATATGTTTTTCATCTTCAAATTAGTTTAAGATTTGCTAAAAAAAAAGAAACATCAATTTATTGTTTAAAAATGTACTCTTTAACGAAATATTCTTTTTCTTTTCGATATTTGTTTAAAAGAGGACCAAAAGCAATATTAATTTCTTATTTGTCTATTTCGAAGTTGTACATATACACGTTAGCTGAAACAATTCTTCCTACGTGTATGTATATGTCATTTTTGTATTTGGATATCGTGGAAACTAGAATCATTAGCTAGAAAGTCACATAATAGTAAAAATGTGAACTCATTAGCTCAATACATGACCAAACAGGTGACATTAAATATTGCCTTTAAACATAACAGAAGGCCTTCACCCTTTTAGTCTTTTTCAAAGCGGTTAATACTTGATGAAATACAAGTACGAAAGTTGAAAATCAAAATAAGTTAAATTCGCAATGTTAGAATGGTCTTTATTCCAGGTTTCTCGTTCAATGATACGTAAACCAAAAAGTAAAGGCGAACGTTGCAAACATGGACAATGTCGATACAGACGAATTTGAATTCGTGTAAGGGAATAACTCGGACCGATGTTATAAACACAAATAATACAATTGGATATTCAAGTTTAGAGTTTATTTAATAGCGCAATAATCTTACTCCAAGAAGATTTAATTACGAGGCTACAGAAAAATCGTCTAGTATTGGCATGGGCAAAGTTGAATTTTTTATCGATCTTATGTCAAATTCCTTTCTCGGGTTTATTTGCTTGTTCAGAACAATCCTTTTTGTAAAAGCATTGCAAGCTAAGTTTCCATACAAAAAAAAGATATCAAAATATTTTCATCGAAAAATTGTGTTACCAATTAAGGAATATGGCCGTTGTTTTTCGCTTGTTACGTTTGTTGATAGCATTTCATTTTGTCAGTTTTTCTGAACTTCCCCTCATTGAATTTGCCTTGGTGTTCTGTTTTTTTTTTTGTTAAACTGTTTTTATACCATTCCAGTTTAAATGAAGAAAAAAATGATAACAATTCCATAGAAACATTCAGCTAGAGTTTATGATAGCAAACAAACACAAGTTTTATTTTTGATTGTTGCCAAAAGAATTGTTTATTCTAGGTAATTGATATCGAGCCAGAAAAGTATTTCATGATCCTCTGCCATTCTTATTTTGTAGGTAAAGGAAAAAAAGACGTTAAAAGTTAGACTGATACTGGTTAGTATATATTTTAAACAAATATATGACTACAATGAAATGTATTCGTATACGCGCTTGTGTTCATAGTTAGTTTTTGTTTACAGGAAAATCAGTAATATTTATACAAATCTACATAAGCTGTACAAACAAACCGAAATGTGACACACTGATCATGACTTGTCGCAATCAATGTTGTTGTGACCAAGAAATTGCAGTAAAAATATCAATATTGTAAGAGATTTGTCCAGCGTAAACAAATACGTTACGTCCTAACGTGTGCCTGCATCGTGAAATGCAATTTTACAAAATACTGCAATTAATCAGAAAATATCCTTATTTGGGTCGCAGTTAATATTGTCAATTAATCTGAAGCTTGCTGTGATTGATCAGGCAATCTAACTAGTCAGTAGTAAGTCGTTAGTTGTATTTTTAGCGCGAAATTGAACATATAGATATTAATATATACTATTCATAATCAGATTATGACTATTGAACAGCGGTTCACTACTGTTACCTCTATTTGATAAACTATACTGAACATACTTGAACGCTTTCACCTTATTACCACATTGGATACTCGAAACTAGTTGTAAAACGGTCGCTAAATGGGTAAGAGAAACATATGGTTCTATAGTTTACACTTCAGCAATTGCTTGAGGAGCCATAATTGAATGGTCAGTTTCCTTCATAAAATAATTAAAATCTATGCTTTCAGTGCCTTCAATGCCAGTAGAATGTTTCCGCAATTTATAAGCATAGGAAAAAACAGTTACGATTGATGGTGACATTGTCAAGAGATGATGTGGCCTTATTTAATAAAATAAGCAACATATGTTGTTGCATAAACATATGCAAATTAAAGAATAGTACATATCATCCCATATTTTATCATGTTATGTTATTGTATGAAAGGAACTAATCATGTGTGTTAAACTGATTATAATTTGTTACATTTTCTTTTTCTCAGAAAATATATCATAGGAAATGAAGAGACGAAACAAGTGCATACTTTGACGATCGTTATATTTAAAGATTTTGCGAATGATCACAAAATATGCTATGTAGTCATATGATAATCAGTACTGGAATACGATTAAAACATAACGAATCACAAACATATTATTTAATAGATTTTGTTTAATTCACTCTAATTAAGATAGCATTAAAAGTCTAAATTGTGTGTCAGATTTATATTTTAGATATTGAAATAATAGGAAAAACGTGATTAAAATAAACAAAGTAAATTATATAAGTCTATATATACATTGTATGATGCTCTTAAAGATTTGAGTTGATGTTAGATATTTTGTTAAAAAAAATTAAAAAAGGAAGAATATTAATATATTTTATTTCTTTGTATGTTAGTGGAAATGCTAAAGCAGTCTTTGTATACACCAATTATTTTTGCAAATATAATTTATGTTAGAATAATGCAGACTACAATAGTATACTATATTGTCGTTTGCAATGTATTGTGCATAATTGAAATATCATATTATTATTGTCATGTACATTTGTGTTTTCAGGGAAACGGATGCGTGTTTTTATATCTAAAGTATTGCTTTTAACAATAAGCAAGACATAACACGATACACACAGTTCTCGTGTGACTTTTCATTTACAGATTTCCGTTATTTGATTATGTTTAAAAAACTTAATCAGGACATATATTTATTGATTAGTTTTGCATATCATGTTATCCCTAGTCTTATTATTACACTCGTATACGTGATGGGGTTTGGGGATTGTTAATGGTCATACAGTTATCTTTTTAGTTTCATCCATTTGTCCATATAAAACAATAAAATATGTTTAAAATACATCTTTTCATTTTGTCTTTAGAAGCAGTTTTCTACTAAGCAATCTTTCCAAAACTCCTATTTTTTATCTGAAATGCTGGCCTTCAAACTCAAACTTATTTCTTACCATATATAGATTTCTTGTTTTCGAAACCTTTGCATAATACATCACCGTTTGAAGGGAAAATGTGTGAAAGGGAATACTCTACAGTCTTGCCATTATTGGTAACAAACACAATCTCTGTAAAACAGGTATAGTACTGATCAGTTATTTTGTTGCCGTATATTATGTAAAAACATTCAATCTCATAAGTCAAAACAGACACAAAAAACATGACAAAACTATGACTAAACAACAAATAACAGCATACAGATAAGAACAAGGATGAGAAAAGTCTTATCAACACGAACACTGCAAAACACGGGAGTGATCGTAGGTACCCCTGAATAGAAGTACGATTTTACTCCCCTAGCTCACCCATCGTGTTACTCTTATAAGCTTATAATGTACTAAAAGATTGATGGTGTCTTTTTGACTTAATTTGACTCAATGCAAAATGTTTTTTGCCTTTTGGTAATATAGACATAGTCCATTTGTTGTTGTATTTGACAAAACAACTTAAGATTATAATGTACATGTGTAAGACAACGAGTGTCATGAGCGAAATGGGTCCTGCGATTTCCTCAGTAATGTATGGATAACTGCCAGGATTTGATTGATGTTTTGTGAAAATGATTGATATATTCTTTGTGAAGTTTGAGAACGGATGATTAATATCAAACGAATATGTGTTTGTTACAAGTTTCGATGCCACATTCATGGGCATCAGTTTTATGGTCTGTGCGTCCGTTTGTCCGTTCGCCCGTTCGTTCGTCAGTCTGTCCCGCTTCATGTTAAAGATTTTGGTCGAGATAGTATTTGATGAAGTTGAAGTCCAATCAACTTGAAACTTAGTACACGTTTTCCCTATGATATGATCCTTCTAAATTTAATGAGAGTTTTCAACTATTTTTACGGAACACTGAACATGGATAATGATAGTGTGAATTGGGCATCCATGTACTAAAGACAAATTCGTGATATCTGTCAAATTTACATTTGTGTCTTTTTCCTTAACCATATTTCGAGGTGACTATGTATTTAGGAATATGCTGAGATGACCCTAATATGAGTTATTGAGATGCTATAAGGAAACTTCCAAATGCTATTATTCTGTAAACAGCACCGGTTATGCAACAGATATGAGTTGCTTCTACGTTTTCAAATTAGTTTATTTTTAACTATTTACTATCAACGACATAAAATAGGAGACAAGTTCGAGAAATAATCAAACACGTACAACAATCATTATATTTCATATGAAGTTGCACAATGTAAGATCAGTATAAAACTGTCAAACACAATTCAATTCTAGTTGAACATGAAAAAATTCGATGTACCTTAAGGATATTTAAACGGACTTTAATTATTTGCTTAAGCTTAAAATAAATACGACACATCAATTTATAGACAATAACGATTATTGAAAGTTTATTACACAGTTTCAAATACCGAAAATAGACGTCCTTCATAAAGAACGTGGACTCAGTACAATGTTTACAAATGCATATCAATACAGAATACTCACTAATAGTTAATTAGTTAACTAGAAATAGTAAAACAAAATAATCTTTTGAATTGAAAGTAACATATTCCTTAAAAAGGGAAATGTTTCCTCTAGTGTTTGGGGTATTATAACATATAAAGTTCACTTCATTGTTTCAAAATGATTGCAATGAAATACAATTAGGTATTGAACAAATCTACAATAGAAATTGGGTCGACCTGACTTATATTGCTGTTGACACTATCAATCTCAATAATAGTAGTAGTTTGAGAGCATTTACAAGTTTTGGTCAATTATTCATTTCTCAGACGTCAATGTCCATTATATTTGATCAGATTCGTACTTAAACAAAGTGTTGTTTTTTTTTTCAATGACACATACTGCGTACTGAAAAATATTTTTCTGGAAGGACTTGGACAAAACAAAGACGATTATAAGGTAGCAATCAATTAAATAATACCAAATTATTGTTACAAAAAAAAAGATAAAATAACATGAAAAGAATGAACGTCTATTGAAAAAATCATTTTTGAAACTTAATGCCAAGACAAATTGGCACCAAGTTAAAATTTATTGTGGTCAATGGTCGAAATTATTCCAAACATGTTCACAGTTTCTGCTGACGTGATGATTTATTGAATTTAGCATGCATGTCATGACCAATCAAAAAAAAATAATGTTTCAGTGGTTACTGTGACAATTCAGTGGCATCGAAATATTTTGAAAATACTGATAGATACAAGTAAATATATGTGTAAACTCGGTATACACCATGTTGTAAATAATATTACTAAAAGTGCAGTGACTAAGCAAGAAAAAGTTATCAAGTTTAATAGACCAATATATCTCATTTTTAAACATCTTCATGACGATAGAGTAAACAGTATTATATCATTTTGACCTGAATCACAAGTAGAATTACCACACGGTGCAGTTATTTTTGTACAATCACGATAAAGAGTGACTTAAAATATTTTGGGGATTATGATCAATTCCGGAATAAAGATTAAAAATAAATTGCGCTGAAAGGAAAGAGAAATATATTAGCTGTTATTAGCCGTTATTTGATATAATACTTTAATATCTGAAGACAATACATACTAAGAGAATTGGGAAATTTTCAATTGCACGTAGCATTTTTTGTTAATCTTACTGTCCGTCAGAATAAACTTAATTTCTGATCGCTTATCTTGACAAAAATAATATCAAAACAACTAAAGCCGAAGACTTCTCATCACACACTTATATTTCTCAGACATGTTCAGCTCAATTAGTCATGTCGTGCTCCTGTTTCTTATTTCCCCTGGAAATATAACATACTGTGTTCTTCAAAATATTTTGAATTCTGTATTTTGTATTGCGTTATTTAGGGATTGACATGTGCTTCAATTTTTGTGTTTAGATGTTTGACTAATTAAAGTTTAAGTGGTATTTGAGTTTTTCTAATTGATGATGTACTCTCTCACTTACAAGTGATCACTTACATTTAATATATCCAAGTGAACTTGAAATTAAAGATACTACCAACACAGATAAATCTGCTTCAAATTGAGACCTTTTTCTCGAAATGACTACTGATGGTAGGTTGAATACCAAAATTTATGACAAACGCAGTGATTTTAATTTTCCTAGAGTCAACTTTTCATTTCTGTGTAGCAACATCCCAGCGGCACCAGCATATGGAGTATATGTGTCTCAATTGATACGTTTCTCTAGAGCTAGCAAAAAGTACGCTGATTTTGTTGAACGAGGAATACTGCTTTCTCAAAAGTTGCAAATACAGGGCAATGAATCAATTAGATTAAGGTAATCACTCAAGAAATTTTACGGTCGCCATCATGAGCTGATTGGCCATTATGACAAAAGTGTGTCAAAAATCATATCTGATATTTTTCCTCAGTCATAATTACCTTCCATCATTACAGAACTGAACAAAGAAATAACACGACGGGTGCCGTATACGGTTCAGGAAATGCTTACCCTTCCGGAGCAACTGATTTCACTCTGGGTTTTTAGTGGAGTTCGTGTTGTTTCTTTATTTTTATTTATAATTATTGATGTAAATGTCCTTTGGTTATGTGAGTCTTTGTTTACTCCTTTGGTTTTGATTGTTATTGTCATATAAATTTGAAACCGAATTTGAACAGAGCCGGATTGACTTTAGGTAATCATATTAAATTTGACTTCATAGCGCCAAAATGAAAGAAAGGAAGATTCATGATTGATTAGAAATAGATTAATTCAAACAAAACAATTGTCAAATGTAACATTAAACGAAAATATACCAGTTTTAGACGTAATGCAAGTGAAGCAGTATAGTATTTATCGCCGCCTTTATAATGTTTTTGATTCAGCCAAGATGATGCAATTAATAAATATACATGCAGTATCATTGTTTATGAAAAAATTCTATGCAAATACAAAACAAAAGAACAGATTTTCGAGGGTTAATGGTGCTCGGTCTATTGTTTTCTATGTTGTATGTTGTGTACTATTGTTTGTCTGTAGGTCAACTTTCCGTAGTGCGTTGTCAGTTTTCTTTCGGCGGATGACTTTGATTGTGCCTCGTGTATATTTCGCCTCTCTTGAATTAGGAAAAAAGGTCAAAGCTTGACAAAGTTTGCAAAGTGCATGGCGTGTTTTATTGACTTGCCTTAAAACATTGTTATTGGCATTACAGGATTACAATTTAATTCTGAGGGGATTTCCCCAATTTGATATAAGATAGATAAGAAAATACATTTCCAAATCAACGGCGACTAGATAATTCATTTTCACTCAGACCATGACCAGACTATTTGATTTTGCTCGTCGTAAAAGCTAAACAAAAACAGCTTCTCCACGAGACCCATAGAAATACTGAATTTATCTTTTATGATATAGATATAAAAAAGAAAATTGGGTATGATTGTCAATGAGACAACTCTCCACAAGAGACCAAATGACACAGAAATGAACTACTATAGGTCGACGTTCGGACTTCAAGAGCACATTTATGACAGAATACACATACAACTTTTACATCGTGTAACAGTATTCCCCGACCTTGACGCGGTTGGTGCTATTTTAAACCAACTGTCGACTAATTGTATTAAAAATGTCGGAAGCATTACATACCATGACAATGACGTCGATAATATATTTCTTAGTATTTAATTGCCGTTTCAAATAGACATATATATTGATATCAAGTGTTACTGTATTATAAAAAATATACATCTTCATTAGAACTGTAATTTCTGTGAATCTTGTTTGTTTGTCATTTCTATATATATCAAGAGTCTAGTCTGTTTTTCATTGTCTGTGCTGTTTTGTAGAAAGGGGGATATTCGTTTTCAATATGGTTTTGAATTTGTATTGATTCAACTACTTACATAAAAGACTTCGCATTTTTGATAGTTCCAACGTTTTCTGTGTTAATATAGACTGTAATGAAATTCATGATTTTTTTTTATTAAACTTGTTGTTAACTTTACGCAAAAAATTTCCTGAAATGAATTTATATTTTGTCATATTATTATAGCATAGCTAGCCATAAAAAATACTATATTTTGTTAATTTACTACATGTTAAACATGGAGGTATGCATCATTAATCTCTGACAATCAGGCATATATATTACAAGCTTTATTTGTGCAACATTTACATAGCATGATTCCTTAGAAATTTTCTTTTTCATTATGATAAGTGATCATTGAAATATTGTAAAGGAAAATTTAATATATTCTACACGATTTTCTGATCTTTGGCCACATTTTACAAACATCTGCACCACTTTGACATTCTACGGCAGGACTTAAATGAAGGGCATGCAAACTATCTTTATGAATTAACACTATTTGTCAGAGTACTATATTGCTCGTTAATTGCACGTCGTCGACTTTTCTTTAAATATGAATTTACATATTGTACACTACAAACAAAATGTTTGATTACAGGATATACCTTTAGATTATTCTATTTTTCTAATATTTTCCTTCAAAATAGATGAAGCAGCAAATTTCATACAAAAAAATCAGATATATTCACGACATAAAAATGTACAGTCAGGTGATATTATATTTGATAACCCCTTTGCAATAACCTAACTTGTCAATTTGTTTTCTGATTAAATCAATTCAAGCAGTGCATGCATTTGCTACCTAACGAACCAATCAAATCAGTCCAGGAAGAATAAGATTTATTTTGCTTGTAACAGAATTGACAGATGCCGAACAACAAAAATATTTAGTGAAATTAAGGGGACAATATGTAGATCAATATCTTCTTATTCATGTTACTAATCTTTCACTAATATCCGTTATGTTACTTATATCAATCATGATTATACACATTTTCGGGGGAACTATTGAACTATTCACGTTTTCAAATGTATAAACCATTAACAATTTAATTACATTTTTGAAGTATGATAATATTAATTAAATGACAAAATTCCATTAGGTTTATTAATTAAAACTATGTCAATATCACCATATCATCGTGATAGATTTTAATATACATTAGTAAGACATCGAGTGTCATGAGTGAAGTTGAACGTGAGAATTCTTCAGTAATATACGGATCCTTCACATGATTTGAGTTATGTGTTAATGATTTGATGATTTCTGTTTGAAACTTAAGTGAAGGTGTACATTTTTATAATGAATGTTTTTGGAAGAAGTGTCTGTCTATATCATTTTATCAGATTTTTTTTCAATTTACACGTGTGAACTCTGCCTACACCGCATCTTCGGGTGGTTGATTAAACAATAACGAATATGTTGAAATTCCCCTAAACATTAATCGTTGTGATGTTACAAAGAAGCGGTGATGCATACGGAAACTTTCAATTGGTATAATTTAAACAACGGGAAAATAATGCAATAAACAAATGTCACTGCTATGTGTTCTAATTGATTTTCATCTATCTACCTTCAACGACATAAAGTCGGTGAAGTTTGAGAAATTATCAAACGTATACAACAATCCATAAATTACACTTGCATTTGCACAATGTAATAAACACTGCAAACGTGTCACAATTCAAGATTAATGTTGGAAAATCCGATGTACATTAAAGAGATATAAAGTGATCCCAATTATTTGATTACACTTAAACTGATAACGGCACATAATTTATAGACAATATCGTTAAAAAATATGTCCATTACACAGTTTCTGTTAAAGACTACTTAAGAATAGATAATGACGGACGCGGAAGTAAGCACGCATCAGTCCCATCTTTTAACAAACGAACATGTAAAAGTTATTTAATTTAGATTTGATTAACACAAACCAATAACACATTTAATCAAAAGGCACTTTACGTAATAACTACAGAGTTTAACATGTTCTTGCCCGAAAGACCTATACAAAAACTTTCTCTTCTCTTTTAAAATACCGACATAATTTTGTAAATTTTGTACATAAATGTATTGCAAGCTAGTTTGGATTTTTTCGTTTCAGTTTACTGGAAACTGTTAATGAAATTCCATATGAGGTTTAATTTATCACGTTAAATAAGTTTAAACCGAAGGTGACGTTTCTATATCACTCTCCATCGAACAAACAGTAGCTAGTTTAAATAAGAAATAATTGATGCAAGCTTATACTTGACTGTAGTTTTAACATGGGTAGGCATTATATTCGTGATTAATTTATACTGATTTATATGTTAAAACTACAATAAAGTATAGCTTGTATCAATTATTTCGATTCTGATTAGGATAATTAAGGTAATTTCTATGTCCGATGTGTATAAGTGTAGAGCGTTTGTATAGTCTCTTCCATAAACCTCTCCCTTTCACTTGTAAATAAGCAATCGACTGGCAAAATGATTTTTCAGAGGGAACAGTTTTGAACAGCCCCCATTAACGGTTGTCGTTTCTAGGTTAAATATGTCAATTTCGTATTGCAACACATTACAGTAATAATAAATGAATAAGTTACAACATGCGCATCATTTAGGAGTTTGGAAGTGTTTTAAGTTAAATTTATTTATTTAATGCATGCCAGTTTGATGAAAATTCATAATTCTGCAGTAGTCAATATACGCTTGTTCAAAAACATTCTATTGGATTAAGAGCATGGGTTTATTCACAAAGCGAAAGAAGCATGTCCTATTAGAATTAGATATGATGGAAATTAATCGTACAATAGATGAAGACTTTATGTACCCAATGTTTTTCTTAATTTTAGAACGCTCATTGCCAAATACTTGAAAGCAAAAAATGTACAGGAAATAAACCATAAACATCAAGCATAACATATTAATCTTTAGATTTTAATTCTCAGTATTAAAAAAACAGATGCATGTTAATTTGATTAATAGTAGCAAACAAACTAGTATTCAATATCGAAATAAAAGTTCTAAGCCTTTGCACTATAACCTTTAAACCTGAATAAGTTATAAAGTAATCTATTCAGCATTCGTAGCTAAATGTACACTTTTCATACAGTTAGGTTTAATCTTAACTTGGAGAAAACAGACAAAGAAAAAAAAAAGGTCAAGAATATTCATACGAAACGTGAAACTCCAATATTTAAAATAGTGTATTTTTGAAAATACTAAAATACGGAACTATATAATTTACTCTAAATCTGGTGAGGAATTTGTTTCAAAACTTTAAACGCAATGACTGTTTCGATAGAACACAAAGATGTTGTCACATTTATCTATAACAGAAATCCGGTCCTTTACATCAAAATCGCTTGGTATAAGCAACGCAACCATACCCACGTTATGTTAAGTTTAACACACATGCGAAATTGATTTGATTGTTGGTAACTAAATACTATTATATATCTAAAAATTAACCATAGTTAATGGAAATACCTGATTTTTGTTGTTATTGCCATTCTTTATCTCAAGCTCAGATATATTTTGAGAGCGTTTGATAATTTAAGTCTGGTATCCATCTCTTAAACCACAGCGACCTTTAACATTTTTTAAATTAAAAGGACAAATAATATTTTCTTTCATAAAAATACAACTATTAATAGTGTTTTCTATACCCAATGTACCAACGATGTACTAAATATTCCATATTCACAGAAACAGTAGATTTATTTTAGGCCCTAGGGGCAAAAGACAGAGAAACATCCCTGGCCAAAGGGTCATAAACAGATTATTTAGCCTGTAAAGGCTATGCTTTAATTATTATAAATACCTAACGTTTTAACGTTTCATTTTTATAAGCGCACATGTGTTATAAGAAGTTTTGAAACTTACTTACCCTAGACCGAGCGTCAAAGGTGTTAATTGACCATGAAAAAGTGTGTAACAAAAAAAAAATGATTACATAAAAAAAATGATACAGATGTACTTTAAATTCTATGATTATAAAACGAAAATATACACAAATATGCAGCTATGAATTTCTCATAGAGAAATACGAGGAGATAAAATGAACGTTTCATCATTGTATCTCGTCACCGGAAATCTGCCTTTCATCTATGAGAACAAATTTTTCATGATAATTGAAAGATAAATAGTTGAACTGTGTAGGTCTGAAGTTTTTTAATATAGTCTTAAACATGTTAAAATATGCATTTACATATTGTATATAACCATGATAAAAAATACAAGGTTTAAACATAGAATAACGGAAAATACAAAGGAGTAGGGCCAGTAAGGGCCGATTTTGGCCTCAAATTTCAGGTTCATCTGACGAAAGATTTTGGACACTTTTTAAACACTTTAGTGTCTATTTCAGTTGATTCAATTAGTTTATGGGAAAGATTTTAACTGATTAGTAATTAAAAACGCTCCGATTTAAGCTTAGATATGAAAAATGTATCAAACATACCAAAAATGTAACTTTTCAGATGTTTTTTGTAAAAAGTTGCCGCGTCCGTGTTCATCCTCAACCTTTATACATGTAATGTATTATCATCAAATACATCTTACATTTCAATATTAAGAATGAACACACTTGAGACCACTTTCATTTAAGACGGAAACCGTCTAAAATTTAACTAAAAACATGGTCAAATTGTGAAGATTTCAGTAATTAATCACGATTTAATGATGCTGGTACCCGATATATGTGCATTGTATTTTCAAAACAGCCCATATTTATGAAGCAAAAGCATTCTACTTCCCAATAAATAATCTAAAGTTTAAATTTTAACAATTTTGAAAAACTGCTGTATTTTGGGGATGAATGAAAATGTATTTAATTTTGAATCTGCAGCATATGTTTTTGCTTGCACATTTTGTTTTAATATAAGTTCGGTCTACTCGACTACAGCAAGTTGTTCTCCCGCCTTTTACATTCAGCGTTATTAACTCCCACATAACAACCAGTTCGAAGGGGGAAAGAACGAAATAACTGCATATATTACATTACATGATAAAAAAAAATGTTTTTTTTATTTGTAGATGAATTTTACTGTTCACTGCGGAGAACAACGGTTTTGGTCTCTTTATTGGAATTTTATAGCAAATGCTATAGAGTAAATACAACAGGTTTGTGTGCCATCTCATTCCTTTAGCTTTGTTTGTTATTTGTGATAGAAAATTTAGAACTATGTTGTATCTGATTGAACGACAAGAAGTAGAATAAAATATCTTATTTCGTTCAACATCGCAAATATACCAACGACACCAATATGTACAGGTGCAATTATATTTTATAACCCCATTTAAATAATCTTACATGTATGATTAAATTACTTCAAACAGTGCATGCATTTGCTGCCTAACTAACCAATCAAATTATTCCAGGAAGAGGAAGACCTCTATTGCGTGTACACCAATTGACAGATGCCAAACAATTTGAATTGTAATTTAAAAAAAAAGAACATTTGCCGAACTTATGGGGGCAAAATGTAGATCAATATTTCTTAAGTTTATCTTAAGGCTTAGTTTTAAGTTTTCTATGGTGTGTCTTGTGTCCTATTACTTGTCTGTTTGTCTTTTTCTTTTTGAGCCATCAATTTATTTTCGATCTATGAGTTTGAATGTCCCTTTTGTATCTTTTGCTCCTTTTTTTTAATCATGTAACTAGAGCTTCCTTGCATTTTGAAGAAAAATCATAACAAACGTCTATAGAGCATGTATAACATTTCAACGATAACATAGACTTTAAACCCAGTTAAACGTCATTCTTTTAAGAATCATGTTTCATTTTTTGAATTATTTTTGATATGCATGTTTTCAAATGTCTAAGCCATTCAAAATCTATATACATTATTAAAGTAATATGTTGATAATTTTATTACAATTTATCAATTAATAACTATGCGAAAATCATATTATCATCGTGAATCAACAACAATTGTTTTTGACAAATATATTCGAGTTCCTAATATATTTTAATGTATATAAGTAAGACAACGAGTGTCAGTTGTGAAGTAGGACCTGAATTTTTTTTTCAGTAATATATGGTTTCTGCACAAGATTTGATTGGAGTTATGTGCTAATGAATTTATACTTTCTGTTTGAAGCTATAGAGAATATGTTTATCTTTATTATAAACATGTCTTGTTAGAATTGCCCGTCTTTATCTGTAAAATTTACAATTGTTGGTTCTGCTTACATCGCATCTCTCTGCAATTGTGCAATGAAGAATATGCTTAGATCTCCTAACATTAGTAATTGCCAGGTATTGAGGAAGCATGAATGCATATGGAAATTCAATCGGTATAATTTTAAATGGCAACAATAATGCAGTAACCATGTATTGCTGCTACATGTTCTTACTTGATATTTTTAAACTATCTACCATCAACGACATAAAATTTGTCAAGTTTGAGAAATGATCAAACATATTCAACAATCCTTATATTTTACATGAATTTGCACAATTAAAAAGTAAAATCACAAAAATACTGAACTTAGAGGAAAATCAATTCGGAAAGCCCATAATCACATGGCAAAATCAAATAACAAAACGCATCAAAAACTAATGGACAAGAACAGTCATATTCCTGACTTGGTACAGGCATTTTCAAATGTAGAAAATGGTGGATTAAACCTGGTTTTATAGCGGTTTAATTAGTATAAAACTGTCAAACACTACAAAAATGTCGCAATTTTAGATGAATGTGGGAAAATTCAATGTACCTTAAGGAGATATAAAGTGATCACAATAGTTTGCTCAATCTAAAATTGATAACGACACATCATTGTTTAAACAATATCGTGAATGCAAAGTTCATTGCACAGTTTAGGTTGAATAATGTTAAATAATATACGCTCTATATAGATAACGTGGACTCCGGAAGTAACCATGTATCAGTACCATGTTTAAACATGCATATCAATACAAGTTATTCACCATTAGAAAAATTAAAACAGTAAAACATCTTAATCTCTTAAATTGATATTAACATATTACTAAAAGAGGCAAACATTTACTCTGTAGATAGGCCGATACAAAAGCTTGTCTTTTTGTTTGAAATTTGTTACCTTTTCTGACACCTCAGTCGCACTTCTTTTAAATTGAGTTTTACTGTGCGTATTGCTGTGTGTTTGTTTTTTCTACATTCACAAGAGGTATAAGGGGAGGGTTGAGATCATACTTACAAAACATGTTAAACCCCGTCGCAATTTTGCGCCTGTCTAAAGTAAGGAGCCTCTTGCCTTTGGGTTAGTCTTGTACGATTTTTAAGTTTAGTTCATTTATATATTTCAGAGTTTTGTATGAGGTCCATTATCTCTAAACTAGTACACATTTGTGTTAAGGGGTCAGCTATAGCACGCCTCCGGGTTCGGAATTTTCTTGCTATGTTGATGACCCCTCGGTGGCCTTAGGCTGTTTACTGCTCTTTGGTCGGGTTGTTGTCTCTATGAAACATTTCCCATTTCCATTCTCTATCTTATTCTAAATAAAGTTATTATTTTATATAACAAAAACGTAAATTTATGTACCAGTATCATATAGTTTGATATTATAATTTAAAGACAAATCTAAGAACTTTTTTCGTCGATTGTATGCGCTTTCTTAACAAATATTGACCTTTTTGAAAAGAGTTCATTCAGTGATATATATTTGATAAACACGGTAAATGCATTATTTTTTTTCGATTTTCATTAAAATTTTAATGAACCAAGGCCAATAAAGAATTGTAATTTATATCAAGATCTTACTTATTCCGTTTGTTGAAATGTTTTTGAGTACTGTATATTTCCTTATTTTCGCGGTGTATTAATTGTCACAACTTTCGTGGTAGGTATATTCGTAAAAATAAATACACTCGAATTAAAATGCAGATTCCGTGCATTTACAAATCATTAAATATATATACTTTACTTGAATTTACAAATGTAAAGCATGTTCATTATGTTGGCCTTATCAAACCACAATAGAACCATGAAACTGTTAAAACAATGCCAGTTATCTTAACAGAAATATAATTAAGGATAAACAAACAAAAGATGAAAGATAATAGCTCAAATTAAATAAGACAACTATATTAAGTAATTAACGACTTAACCGGGTTATTAAATATTTATCAAAACAGAATACATTTATGATTGAATCTTTTTTGTATTGTTTCATAATGTTAGACAAATAAAGATATAATACATGAACATTTTTAAGATTTTATATTTTCCGAAATATCGCGAAAATAAATACACTGGAATTCATCGCCAATACAAATATCGTGAAAATAAGTACTCGCGAAAAAAGCACATGATACAGTTTTTATCACCAACAATTTTTAGAATAACTCGTTGTTTTTTATAAAACAGTTTGACTGTTCCTTTGAACATTTCTATCAGTTTAAACTGCCGTTAAACACCGGGGAAAGGTCACATTCATATCAAAAGTAAAATCACTAAAAAAACGAACTCCGCGGAAAACGCGTAACGGAAAGTCCCTAATCAAATGCAAATTCGAAAGCTGAAACACATCAAACGAGCAGATAGCAACTGTCATTACTTGGTACAGACATTTTCTTATGTAGAAAATGGTCGATAAAACACGGTTTTATAGCTAAACCTATGACTTGTTTGACAGTTGCACAAAGATCTATTTTAATGACACCGATTTGTGGACAAAACAAACAGATAAAAAAGGTAAAAATGTCAAAATAGGGGGTTAAATAGTCAGCATTGTGTTATAATCTTAATCACCAAGAAACAAACAAATATTTAAAAAAAGAAACAGATAAAGGCATATAGACAAATCAAACAAACAAATACGAAAGACCAGAATACAAAATTCACCATATCTCAATAACGTTTTGTTCATTTTGAAATTTGACTATATGACTAAAAGTTCATTCATATTTTTCATTCTTATAATACATGATAATGTAATACTACTGCTTCTCTCAAAACTTGCCATATTTATAATAGGGTTTAAAATATTCCGAGTGTCATTCAGTTTTATTTCACACATGCCACATGTTTCCTTGATATTTATTCAAAAGTCAAATACATTGCTTGCAATTTATCACTGTGTTTGCTAGACATCATTGTTTTATCACTTTATTGAATCGTAAAACCAGTTGGCAGCACAAATATGATTGTAACATTACACCTATGCTATTCAAGTGTGTAATAAAATGTACTTCAAAATGGCTTTCTTTGTTTTTGCAAGGTATTTTTCTGATGTGAAATAGTTGTCGTGAAATGAGTTCAACCTTTCGCTCATGGTCAAACAAACATATTCAGGTCAAAGACTTACGTATTATCAAGCATTTCGAAAATAAATATAGACACGAGAGGTTTATCATTTGAATTACGGTTGACATATTGAAAAAATCTTTAAATATACAATATATTTGTCAGTCATCATCACTGAACTAGTATATATATTTGTTTAGGGGCCAACTCCGGTCGCGGGAATTTCTCGCTGCATTGAAGACCTGTTGGTGACCTTCTGCTGTTGTCTGCTCTATGGTCGGGTTGTTTTCTCTTTGACACATTCCCCATTTCCATTCTCAATTTTAACTCTCAAATAAACATGACGTTGTGATTCATAAATTTTTTTCGTTTCACATTTCCTGTCATTTTTATATATATAGATGATACCGTCGGTTTTCCTGTTTAAATGACGTTACACTAGTCATTTTAGGAGCACTTTATTAATTGCTGTTCGGTGTGAGCCAAGTCTCTATGTTGAAGTCCGTAATTTGACCAATGATGGGTTACTGTTACCAATTTTGAATTCAATGGGGACTTGTCTCATTGGCACTCATACCACATCTCCTAATATTTATTGACGGAGAGAGTTTATGTATATGAAGTTCGTTTCGTTATTTTAACTGAAGATTATTCGATGTGAGACTTTTGATAAGCACATCAATCAAACGGCTAAGGCAAAACTTTCACGCTTATTACTTTAATATTGGACCAAATTTAAGATCAATCTCTGTAACAGAATAAATTCTTTAAATAGAAACTTAGGAATCAGGCCCAAGGATAAACTCCTTATGACAAATTGCAATACATTAGAATAAAGGATTAACTTATTTTGACACCAATTAAAAAATATTGCTCATTTAGAATTAGATTATATTCTTGAGTATGTTCTTATATATACTTAAGTTTTCCTTTGATCACGTAAAAACAAGTCTGTAAATTTTTTTTCAAAATATATCAAATTTGATCAGTTTAGTCTTAGATGCATGATTTTTTTTTATTAGTTGCTAGTGGCTTTGAACTAGCTGTCAGATAACTGCGAGTACTCTCAGATCTGTTCATTGTGTCTTTTTGTGTCGGGATGTATAAGTACCGGTCCACGTACACTTGTATTATTGTCAATCTGATGAGTTAAGCCTTTTTCAACTGATTTTTATAGTTCGTTCTTATGTTGTACTGGTATATCACTGTCCCAGGTTAGAGGGAGGGTTGGGATCCCGCTAACATGTTTAACCCCGCCACATTATTTATGTATGTGCCTGTCCTAAGTCAGGAGCCTGTAATTCAGTGGTTGTCGTTTGTTTATGTGTTACATATTTGTTTTTCGTTCACTTTTTTTAAAAATAAATAAGGCCGTTAGCTTTCTCGTTTGAATTGTTTTACAGTGTCTTATCGGGGCCTTTTATAGCTGACTATGCGGTATGGGCTTTGCTCATTGTTGAAGGCCTTACGGTGACCTATAGTTGTTAATGTCTGTGTCATTTGGGTCTTTTGTGGATAGTTGTCTCATTGGCAATCATACCACATCTTCTTCTTTTTTTTATAATTTCGGATTATTTCTGATCACTGAAAGTTATTAAATCTCAAGTGACGAATCTAAAATTGGAGATAAAGTCGTAATAATAAATATTCACGAACTAAGGAAAAATATAAACTGTACAACAAATACTAATAATAATGTGAGCATGTGTTCAATTCGTGATAACAATTTAATTAATGGTTTCTAAACTGTGTGGT
The DNA here is from genome assembly GCF_965363235.1 of Mytilus galloprovincialis. Classification (NCBI taxonomy): domain Eukaryota; kingdom Metazoa; phylum Mollusca; class Bivalvia; order Mytilida; family Mytilidae; genus Mytilus; species Mytilus galloprovincialis. Next base: position 39,291,129 of record NC_134843.1, on the reverse strand, counting down.
CACTATTTTTTTTTAGATTCTCTAAGATGATGTCATTAATGTTTCAGTCTTGTAGTAAACTGCTCCATAGGCATTATGATTTAATCGAAAAAAGTGGGTCAAGCCACGAAGAATAAAAAAATCTGAAATCTTGGAGTCAACACTATTTAGGTCTTTCCACTTTTCGTGGAAAGACCTTTTTTTTCTTTTGATTATTTGGTCTTTCCACTTTTCATGGAAAGACCTTTTGTTTTTCTTCTGATTTTTTTTCTTCTGCCGTCTGAGATGCTTTTTTATCTTACAACATATCGAATGGATTTTTGTGCCAATGATGTTGTACATTAATGGAGTTTTCAAAACTCACCCTGTGTGACCGTACACTTATTCTTATAGGAGTGATCTCCCCGCATCCCCTTTTTCTTGTTATCGCTAAATCTCTAAAATCTTAAAAGATTTCAGCAAACTATTATCACCAAATTGTTCGTCTACTCTTAAGAATGATTTAGTTAATTTGACAGGAGTGATCGGAAGACAACTAATGGGAGTTATTTCCCTTTGAAAATTTAAGATTTGTTGGATAAATTTATACGTTTATAAGAAGTAGAGGTCAACAGTCTTTTGATATGAAGTCCTTGGTCCATTTAAAGGAAATTGAGGTCAAAGTCAAAGGTCAAGGTCAAGTAATAACTTTTGAATAATGCTTGTTATCGTTATTCCAAAGAAACTGTGACAGTAAATGATATGATGTGTTTGCCAAATAACTGTTTACAATAATGCGCAACTTCAACCTAATTAAGTCGAAGACTTTTGGTTAACCCTTATAGAAGTTTTCTCCCCTTTTGTATTTAAAATCAGTATTTCTCCACAATCATACAAGTGATTGACCTGGGGTCTTTTAATTTGAGATCACTGACCTATGACTTCAAAATTGAGGTCAAGGTCAAAGGTCAATTTGACGTTATAGATTTTGACCTTTGCTAAAAATTCTTTCTGGTTCATTATAAAACATTTAAGTCTTCTACATAAACCTATTAATCTATTTTTTTTTTAAATATCAGTTTGATTTACAACATTACATCAACACGGAGTGACATTTTCTAACATCGTTTTTTAAATTTCATTCTTGTTATCGAGGTGGAAAGACCTTCAATTACTCTCTGAAGAATTGGTTTTTAATTTTCTCTTTGCTATTTTTACTAGACCGCAACACTTCGTCGGAGATTTGTTAAATTTAGATTTTGTTCTGATGTAGACACATCAGAAAAACAAATGCAAAGTTTGCTAAAAAGTACGAAACGCAGAATAAGGAATCGGCCATAAAAATAGTTGGATTACAGGAGTCATTTTGCCTTTGAGTTCAGTATTATTGTTATATGTTTTTGCTTCTATTATCATTGGTATGATCATTATTATAGATTAACTTTCAGTTTTTGATACGCTATGGCTTTTCTTCCCATTGAATAGCTTACCTTAGCTGTATTTGGCAAATCGTTTTGGACTTTTGGTCCTCAATGCTCCTCAATATATTTATTTATATGGCCTTTTTAATATTTGTTTTGATTCGAGCATCACTAATGAGTCTGTTTGAAGACGAAACGTGCGTCTGACGCAAATACAAAAGTTCAATCCTGGTATACTGTAAACCAACTTAATTTCGCGAGCGATTTATTTTCGCGACTTTCGCGATTAGAAAAATGACGCGAATTTAAATCGTCGCGAATATGTATAACTTGGATCTTTCCTTATTTAAACAACTCTAGTAAATAAGAATATCGCGAAATTAAATAGCCGCGAAGTTGACTAGATAAGGCTAAACGCGAAATAAAGTATCCGCGAAAATAAGTTGGTTTACAGTAAATGACGAGTTTATTTGCTATGTGAAGACTTTTCTCAAAATGCATTTTGTTTAAACTAGGTATTGATAGTAAGATTAAATCATCATTTATAATGCGTTCGAAGATGAACAACTCTAACACTTTGTAAATTACTGTTGCATTTGGTGAATATCTATTACATGTGTCAGTGAAACATATCATAGAGTTCTACTTTATATTGACAATGTAAAGTGATTTTTATGAGAGTTAATATAAAAACATATCAACTGACGTGAAAAATATACTTTAAAGTAATGGTTCGTTCCTCCTATTTCACCTTTTTAAGAAAAGTTTAAATTTCAAGTGGGAATAGGGGTAAAACTTGTACACTAAAAGTATTATACTGTAACAACACTGTTTAATCAACTTTTAAGTGACCAGTATTTTTTTATAGGTCAATCGGTGCTTTGCTTTTGCGCCAATTGGCATTTCATTTGCGCCAATTGACATTTAATTTGCGCCAAAATAAAACCTTTCATTTGCGCCAATGTCACAGGTAAATACAAGTAAATAGTACAAAACATATATTTAAAAAAGACTTTGATAATTAATACTGGAGTAATACATTAAGTCAGAACTAAGCATGATGCACAACAGTAAGGTAATATGTCTATCCTGGCACAAAACTTGTAAGCGACGATCCTGATGTATTCATGTCTGGAAAATCACCCCTCTCATGTGCATACCATATTGATCCAAAAGATAGTCATGCAGTCCATGTCAGTTGTTATACTGGCTTTGCAAGGTTTTATTTTATTTTGGGTACCACTAAACGATTTGTCTTAATTTTTCAAAACATATGATCTAATGATTACCTTAATGTGCGGTCATAAAAAATTATAGACTTCATACTTATGTTTACACAAATGTTTATGTCTAAATTGAAAATGTACATCTTCACACCTCGAACATGTGAACACTATATATAAATATAAACATTATTGACTTTCAGCTTCAGAAATGAGTATGGCGTTAAACTCACTCAATTATCAAGGGGGGAATACTGTAGAGACAAACCTTTTAGAGCAATGCATACTTAACTTTTCCGTTATATCTTACCTGAATGACCTGTAAAATAGCGCAAATGAAGTTTTTATTTTATGGCGCAAATGAAATTAAACCTTGTGGCGCAAATGAAAGATTGTAATTTTCAAAAATTGGCGCAAATGTAATGCGCGCGTTATAGGTTATTTTTGTGGGTGTATGAATTCTTTGTTTTTGATTTAAACAAATATAAAAGAAATCGAAACAAAGATAGTAAATTATTTTTTTTCTTTTATAGAAAAATAAAGAGATAGTTAGATAAATAGACACATATATAGTTTATTAACGTCTCACTATTAATAATACACAATACAATAGTTACATATATCATAAAATCATAAATTGATATTAATGCCTTTCTTAAAAGAATTATGATGGACATTAAGTAAAAAATTCACCAAACGTTTTTTTTTTTTTAAAAACTGTGTAGTTTAAGTTCTAAAAAAAAATACCGAAAACTTTTCAGTCTTAACATTTTTTTATATGAAAAAAAACAACGTCTCCTTCTGTCTGAAATAGATTTGCAGGTTTTGACACATTTGTACATAACATTACCGTGTTGGCACCGCAACTAAAAAGTCAGTTTCTTACGATTGGTAAACATGTTAAATTCTCATCTTCACTGTTTATGTGTTCCTAAAGTTCGGTTCTTAAATCGCAATAAAGCGGACATTTAAGAAGTACATTTTCCTCAGTTTCCATCTTACTTTCACACATTAAACAATTCCGTTCATGCATTGGGGTACGTTCGTAGCGCCTGGTTTCTATTCGTAATACGTGAATAATGAATATGCAGGAGATAACAGTGTTTATAAATAAAGTTCCCAATTAATCTCAGTTGTGAATGCTCTATGTGTCCTTCATTAGTAACAACCAGTACGTCTTGCAGAAACTCGATAGAGATCATCTGATAGTTTGTTTCATTGTACCAGTCTCTAATATTACACGATGCAAACTACCAAGAATTTACTCACGTTTTTTGGTACATTTCTACCCTCGTATATATCAAGATATAATATAATATAATGTTATTATATTTTCTGTTTATTCAGTACTGTTTTGACAATACTGTTTCAATACTGATTTTGACCAGTTCGACGGGTAAATTAACGAAATAATTTGCATATATTACATTACATCATGATAAATATGAATGTTTTTTTTAATTTGTAGATGAATTTTACTGTTCACGGAGGAGATCAACGGTTTTGGTCTCTTTATTGGAATTTTATAGCAAATGCTATATAGTAAATAAAACAGGTTGTGTACCATCTCATTCCTTTAGCTTTGTTTGTTATTTGTTATAGAAAATTTAGAACTATGTTGTATTTGATTGAACGACAAGAAGTAGAATAAAACATCTTATTTCGTTCGACATCGCAAATATACCAACGGCACCAATATGTACAGGTGCAATTATATTTTATAACCGCTATTAAATAATCTTACATGTATGATTAAATTAGTTCAAGCAGTGCATGCATTTGCTACCTAACTAACCAATCAAATTATTCCAGGAAGAGGAAGACCTCTATTGCTTGTACACCAATTGACAGATGCTGAACAATCTGAATTGTAATTTAAAAAAAGACATTTGCCGAACTTATGGGGGCAAAATATAAATCGATATTTTATTAAGTTGATCTTAATGCTTAGTTTTAAGTTTTCTATGGTGTATCTTGTGTACTATTATTTGTTTGTTTGTCTTTTTCTTTTTTAGCCTTCAGTTTATTTTTGATCTATGAGTTTGAAAGTCAATAGAGCATGTATAACATTTCAACGATAACATAAACTTTAAACCCATTTAAACGTCATTCTTTTTAGAATTAATTTTTATTTTTTTAATTATTTTAGTATGCATGTTTTAAATGTCTAAGCCATTCAAAATCTATATACATTATTAAAGTAATATATTAATAATTTTATTTAAATTTATCAATTAAATTAATCAAATTATCATCGCGAATCAACAACAATTGTTTTGACAAATATATTCGAGTTCCTAATATATTTTAATGTACATAAGTAAGACGACGAGTGTCAGTTGTGAAGAAGGACCTGAATTTTGTTTAGTAATATAATATGGTTTCTGCACAAGATTTGATTAGAGTTATGTGCTAATGAATCTATACTTTCTGTTTGAAGCTATAGACATGATAGAGGATATGTTTATCTTTATTTTAAACATGTCTTGTTAGAATTGTCCGTCTTTATCTGTTAAATTTACAATTGTTGGCTTTGATTACATTGCATCTCGCGATAATTGTGCAATGAAGAATATGCGTAAATCACATAAAATTAGTCATTGTGAGGTAATGAGGAAGCTTGAATGCATATGGAAATTCAATCGGTATAATTTTAAATGGCAACAACAATGCAAAAACTATGTGTTGCTGCTACGTGTTCCCAATTGAATTTTAACTATCATCAACGACATAAAATCGGTCAAGTTTGCGAAATTATCAAACATATACAACATTTCTTATATTTTACATGAAGTTGCACAATTCACAATTAGTATAAAACTGTCGAGCACTGCAACAATGTCACAAATCTAGATAGCTTAGGGAGATATAAAGTGACCACAATTGTTTGCTTAATCTAAAATTGATAACAACACATCAGTGTTTAAACAATATCGTAAGTGCAAAGATTATTGCACAGTTTCGGTTAAAGAATGTTAAAGAATATTTGTAGCGTAAAATCTCGATAGATCAGCATTGAGGCGAAACGCCATTTAAGTCCCTGGCAGCCTAGATTAAGATTATTTACTCAAAATGTAAGATATTGTAAAAAAAAACTCTACTGCATCGTAGCACCCGAAATCGACGCGCAGGATTTTAATTGGTTGGTCTGTTGTTTTCTATAACATGTATAAACTGTTTTTGTACTTTTCTATGTCTCTTCTTGGTTTTTAATGTTTTTCACGGCATTGTAAGTTATTTTTCGATTAATGACGTGTTATTGCCTTTGTAGTAATTTATGTTTTATCTATGCCGCCTCAATATGATAACATTAAGTAGAAGGGGACTTGTATCATAGTGTTTTCTAGGACTGTGTTGATTCCAGTCAGCGTTTGTGTGTGAAACAATAGTTGTAAATCAATGTAAATATGGTAATAAAAATATCTCGATAGGGAAGCCAATCATTTTTTGTTTGCCGAAATTGTATTTTCTCATCCTGATTTGAGTGTTTTTTTTATGTAGGGTATACAAATACTATAAACCTTTGTTATTTTCTGCGCAATCAAGTATACCATAACTTGAAATGTATTTAAACCTGTTAGCACAAGGTCAAATTCAAAGAACAATAAATAAGTTATGTCACAGATTTTGGTAAAGTTTTGAACACAAATTTGGCTCTATAACAGAAATTCTAAAAAATAAAAATGCATAAATCTCTTTTATTTTCTGAAACATTTAACAAAGTCGGTGACTCTATTATCATTTTACATCTTTAATACAGATATGTATGTACCAACAAAATAAACACATAATATAGCTATATATAAAAAAGAATAATCCATGGACATTAATTTGAAGATTTGATGATTTTCAGACAGACTTAAGAAAATTTTTGTCAATTTTAAGTCCTTTATATACATATGTTTATAACAAAATAAAGCAATTTTGTGTATCTATTAAAGGTTCCTTTTTCCAGTTTGTATCACCTACCATGTATCGCATACCCCGTATCGCATAGCTAAACCCATATCACATGCCTGGTGTGATGTCATATATGAATGACGTCAAAGATTGAAATATGACGCCTTATTGCTGTATTTTCTGACATGATACATTTTGTACGAAATGTAACCTCATTTACTTAGAATTTCTAAAAAGTACAGGCAAAATAAAATGGGTCATTTACTGAAGATATTTTAGTTTTCGAAGTATTCATATTTGGTACAGCAAAAATGAAACCTGTCGAATATGTAGAGTTTATGTATAACGTGAGGGTACCCAAATTGCCCTTATTTTGACAGTTTTTTAACCTACGTTTACTTTTGCTTCAGACAAAAGTGTTCATTATGTGTTTTTTTTGTAGATGTATAATTATTTACTTTACAGTTTCACCAATTTAATTTTGAATCCGTATGGAATCATATAAAAAAATGGTCTGAACTCACCTCCAAACCATCAATGATTCTGTAATGAGGAGCACCAAAAATGTATCCATGCTTAAATTAGCATCGTCAACAGCCGAATAACAGAGCTTTTGTTCTATTTCTTCACACATTTTGAACAATTGGATATTTGTCCATGCTTACTCTTCATTTTTTAAGAAATGGATTCTCGTACCATATTGAATTTTATTTAAAAAAAATGACGTTTTGATGACGCCACATGGTGACGTTTCCGTACATTTTGCTTTTTCAGTAAACACTTCATCTTTTGATAAATACTGTGAACGTTTTTTGTCTATCTTAATATGTTTACCTATGTTGAAAGACGTGCATAGTATCAGTTCATAAAATTCCAAATTGTTTAGTCTCTGGGAAATCTTGTAAGATTTCCGCTGCTATTTTTGCTAAATAGCTGCAATTTGGGTATTCGGTGCAATTTGGGTACTATGACGTTAGGTCTATATAGGAATCCGTCTGTTTGTCTGTTAATAATCTTTGAATAGATGATACTTGGTAACAGTGTTGTCCAAATTTAAGTATTCAAATGATATTAGATAGTAGTATAACGACAAATATTGGAAACATGGATTGTATTTTCCAAGAGGGAACAGCTTGCAGTATCGTTTGTGAATGTATTTAAATACATGGTCTTAACAGATATTATTTGCCAGTTGCCTAGCTCTATATTGAGCATCATGTAATAAGGTTATGGGAGACATACCAATGTTGATGTCTTGTTCAGACAAATGATCCCGAATTTTGTTATAACCAACGAGAAAAGGGATATTAAACAAATAAGGAAAGCTATAAACAAAAACCAAATTAGCTTGACAAACACAGAAAAATCATAATTTTCTTGTCTTGCTTATATTTTCGTGACGTTTGAAAAAACATCCCATGAATCTGATTCTATTAAAATATATGATATTGGTTCCTCGTGGTGATTGAGAATGCGATACGGATTTTGCCATCTATAATACTAAAATTACGAGGTCCATATTGTCAGCCGTCATCACGTAAAAACGACGAGTCAAAGAATTCAACTTTATATATAACTAATATAGTACAAAGGTATAGATTAAAAATTACAACACTCCAGGCCCTTTTGTTTTCCACGTAATTAATATTGCCAATAATTCAGAAGTTCCGGGTCGAGTCCGATACCGATACCAATAGTATATTCACCTGTTACCGATAACCTTATCTGTACGTTCCGCATCTGACCACCAAACGGTGTATTCAGGATTAATATATATGCTATATAGTATTACACGGGTCATAATCACAGGGTTGACACCACTGTCAAATTGTTACCTATTGTAGTATTTTAATCAGTTAGACTTTCTAAGATAACAATACGAATACTAAAAATCTGGACTAAAATAAGGCATATAGGTACAGTTTTCAATTTGTTAGCGGCCGGGCATGACGTAAAACAGCGAATCAAAGAATTCAATATTTATAACTAATATAGGACAATGCTGTTGATTAAAAAATACTCCATTCCAGGACCTTTTGTTTTCCAAATAATTAATATTATCAATAATTGATAAGTTCCAGTTCGACGGGTTCAAACAGAAAGATTTGAAAGCAGAGAAAACTGTGTATCTTATAATCAGCATGACTTTATCAGATGACAATACTAATACTAAAATAAGGCTTGCGCATAGTTATATACTTTAATTCAGTCATGGACCCGCGATATACGGGTGTGTTCTAGTGTATTATTATATATATGTATTCCCCTATTTTGAAATAATTCATTAAGGAATATTTCAGAAAATAGAAAATAATTCAATTGTCAGCTTAACTGTTTCTATCAACAGTACTATTCGCTTATTGCAGTAACACGCCAGGCAAAGATCACTTTGACATATAATACATATACGGGAACCTATCTTTTATTAATCAATTTTGTAAATAAATTCAATGTAGAATAGATAAACGTCTGAGTTATAGCCAAATAAGGGAAAACAGTATACAGTAGGAGAAAATCCCGTATCAACTATTTTTAAGGTTCTTTCTTAAAAATAAACTATGTTAGTTATTAAATATATCAAACACTTTTTACCGTTTTTTTTAATTTTTTTTTATATCGCTTTCTATTGAATTGATACATGCAACATGTTATAATTCGTAAATGTTGATAATAGTATAATTATTTTTTTTCATGATATATGAAAATATCCATATTTTGACAATGTAAGTCTATTTTTGTTCTATCATAAGCTGCTTTATTTATAACCGGACTTGAATTATTACGAAAGGAATTCAATATTAGTTAATTCACATGCTCCTTGATATCCGTTCGAAAGTCAAATAACACTGCAGACTATAAATGCCTGTGTCTGCTAGACGTAAGTGTTGATTCACTTTATTGTATCGTAAACCCATTTTGAAGCACTAGTATAATTGTTACATTCTGAACATTCAAGTGTGTAATAAAATGTATTTTAAAACGGTTATCCCTTGTTTTTGTAAGGTATTTTTCTCGTGTGACATAGTTGTCTTAAAATGAGTTTAACTTTTCGCTTAATCCTCGTTAAAGTCAAACAAACTTATTCCGGTCAACAACTAACGTATTTTTAATTTATAAAAAAAAACATTTCGAAAATGTACATAGCCATTATAGGTTTATATATTTAATCTAGGGTTGTCATTTCTGAAACATTTCTGATCACGGAAATTCACTAAATCTTTTGTAAAATTTGAGATGACGATTAAAGTCGTGATAAAGAAATTTCACGAATTATATTTTTAGAAAAAAAACAAAAAAACAGCAATGGTCAAAGTTTGTGGTCTCGAATAAATTTTGATTTTATAAGACTGCTCCATAGGGTTAGTGACTCAATCGAAAAATAGTGGGTCATGCAACGATTAATGTAAAACACACAACCCTGAACTCAAAACTATTTATTCTACTTTTTGTTTGCTGTTTTAGAGGGTCGCAACACATCCAGTATATATGATATCCTTCCACTTTCTGGTTTGATATCCCCCAAAAGATGTAATGTTTTTTTTTTCAACTCAAAATATATGTTTCAATTCAACATAAGTGTTTGTTCCAAAAGAAAAAAAAACGAGTCCAGAAATATATTTAAATAAAAAGGTTTTTATTTCATCTCTATGACTTGACATGCACCGGACACCGGAGTTGTAATAAAAGACTGGTACCTATAAATATAACGACATGCCTAAACAAAATGAATCTTTATTGATTTATTGTTTCATGTGGTAGTAGTTGTGCGAATAGACATAATGCCGTTATTAAAGGATTACCATTTTCTGAAACAACGTATTTCTATTGTGCTGTTCTTGTGTACTGTCGTAAATTTAAGTTGCTCGTTGTTATTTTATTGTTGAATGTCGAAGCGGTATTTTTAATATTGTCATTAAGCGAGAGATTTTTGCTAGCCGTAAAACAAGATTAAACCCACCCTTTATCCCAGGCGGATAACCCTGGCCTCCAACCTTTTGGAACTTTTGGTCCTCGGCGATCTTCAACTTGGCTTGACTTATGGCTTTCAAACTTTTTACATTTGAGCATAGTTTTGTATGGCAGTAGCGCGCGTCTGGCGTATAAAACTATTTTAACCTGCTACCTTTGGATGGCTATTATTTGTTTGTTTCTCTGTCCTATATTTTCTCCCATTTATCTGTTTATTTATTGTAACCCTGTCGTGTTGTAATTCAATGTTGTAATTTTAATGTTATAATCAACACTGCCATTAAAGCGGGAGGTTTGGCATGCCACAAAACCAGGTTCAACCCACCATTTTTCATAAAATGCCCTGTACCAAGTCAGGAAAATGGCCAATGTTACATAATAGTTCATTTGTGTGTTACGTTTCAGTGTTGTGTCTCTTTTGTGTCGTAGTTCTCTTATATTTGATACGTTTTCCTCAGTTTTAGTTTGTAACCCGGATTTGATTTTTTCTCTATCGATTTATGAATTTTGAACAGCGTTATACTACTGTTGCCTTTATTTTTCATCAAAAGTTCTGTACCAAGGAAGGAATATTGGAGTTGTTATTAAGTGGTTCGTTTCTGTTATGCTGCTTTAGCGTTTGTTTTTGTTGCACATCAGTAATTTTGTTATTTCGTTGTTTTCCTCTTGTAGTTGATGTGTGCTCAAACAAGAGTTAAATAGTATATGTGGTTTAAACAAAGCGAAAGAAAAAATAGAAAACTATATAAATAGGAATTCTTTCACATTATTCAAATAAATAGTAAACATAAATCTTGTTTGAAAAACATTCATATTTTTTTTTATTTCTGCATGGAGTGATCCGAAGATGTGACAAGAAAGATACTGTTGATATATATCATCAGAGATGTGTTAAACTTGAATTTTTATCGTCGTAAAAGCATCATGAAATGCAGAATAAACAGGGAGTTTGCAACGAAGTTCGAATCGCGGAATAAGGAATTCACAAACAAATAGTTGGATTACAGGAGTCTTTTCCTTTAAAATACTGTGTGAAATAACAATGCATTTTTTCAAAAGGAAATGTCTGGGTGAAAGACTAAAAAAGACATGCCTTGTATAAATACAGTGTAATACATAAAATATCAACTGACGTGATTAAATATATTCTAGTTGATTGTCCCTGTACATTATCTGAATAAAGGCCATAAATGTTTTTTAGAAATCGAAATTATGTTATATATATGCATTCAACTATATTCTTAAATGATAGTTGTATTCATTTAACTTTTTAAAAGATACACACGTTTAGTTAACTTGAATGCACAGAATGCAAACCGTCAAAGACAAATTTATATAAGAAATTTGATTCCAAATTATATGTATTTAATGTATAATATACTTTATTACTATTGCCTGTGCAAGTCAGAAAAATGTAAATTGTTTTTGTTTGTTTCATTGATTGGAAGCGTTGAATTTTGTCAATTTTTTGGACTGTTGTTTGGAGTTTGGTATTCATATCAGATGATTTTGCTATGTGATGATTTTTTTTTCAAAATGAATATTGTCTCAAAGGAGGGACAGTAAAACTCATAAATCGATACTAAACTGACAACGCCATGGTTATAAATGAATAGGACAAACAGACAAACAATAGTACACATGACACAACATAGAAAAAATTTGATCCTGATCATCATTGCTAATGCGTTCGAAGATGTACAACGCTAACGCTTTATAATTTAATGTTGAATATTGTGCATTTTTATTGGTAAAATATATGTGGATACATATACCATATAGTATAGAGTTCTACTAGATGTTGACAATTAAAATTGATTTTTATGTCAATTTATATAAAACCATTTCAACTGACAGGGATGAATATACCATATCGTATGCATACCCCTGTTCATCATTTAAAAAAAATAACAATTATAGGTGTTTTGCAGTAATCGGATAAATTTTGTTAGATTAAATGTGTTATCTACTATAATATTACGAAACGATTGTTGTATTAACTAATCATGTATCAGGATAAAATGTTAGCACACTTGGAGAAAGATTTATAGTTGATTTGTGATTGCTTCGTAATCTATTTCATGTATATTATACTTTATAATGAAATTTTTTTAAATGAACATTGTTGAAACCATGTTCTATTATTTATTAGACAAACTCGACAGAGGTAGTGATATTAAGTCGTCATATTTATCATGTTCCAAGATGAGTAACTCAAGTACTGAATTATTATGTATTAGTTAAATGCAACAATCGTTTCAAAATATAATAGATTACACATTAATTCTAACAATATAGGTCCGAGACCACAATTAATGCGTAGTGCATTTCTTTTAGAACATAAATGGAAATTAAAAATATCCCACCTGCGCTTTCTCAATGAAATGTTTACAGTGTGTTGTACTACTTTTGGGACATATTATATCAAAATTATAGAAAACTTCATCGGCTCTAACTCAAAATATGGACAATTATATGTTTAGGGCGTCTTGAAATCTTTTGACAGCTGCCGAAGTGCTAATTTTTAACCTTTTTCAGCTGGACCAAATCACTACTTTTCTTTGAAATTCTGAACCGAATTTTTTTTACAGTGTAATTTCACCCTCCTACTTCCAATTTGAGGCATTAAACATGGAGAAATAAATTTGGAAGGGGTATGAAAAATATTGGCAAGTAACCCACTGTCAACACTAGAAACTTTATTCGTGAACAACAAAAATCAAGGGACGACAATTGTGGTCTCGGACCATATAGTTTCGTTTTCTAGAAAAACCACAAAATAGCAAAACTCCGATGCAGCTTTTATTTCCCGAGGATATCACCAGTCCAGTAGACATATGTCATTGTTGATATGATCATAATAATAAAATAACTGTTAACCAGACTTTTCATTTTTTGAAATACTAATGCTTTTCTTCCTCAGGAAGATATTATTTTAGCTGTATTTCGCAAAACTTTTAAAAAGGAAGTCGTGGTGCTGGCTGCTCTTCAACTTAATTGACATATTTAACTTAAAATCTTTTTATTCGAGCGTCACTGATAAGTTTTTTATAGACAAAACGCGCGTTTGTCGCAAATACAAAATTGTAATCCTGGTATGTTGTTTACAAAGATATAGGAAGATTTGGTTTCAGTGCCAATAAGACAAATCTCCATCCAAGTAAAAATTTATAAATGTGAAAACATTAAAGGTTAAGTTACGAACTTCAACACGGAGCCTTGCCTCACACTGTCCAGCGATTTAAAATGGGCACCAAAAGTAACAAGAGTTTAAAACCGTTCAAACGTATCTGAATTGATAATTTATTTTCGTGCATGCTCAAACTATACAGGAGTGTGCTTCTTACGCAGAAACTGCTCCAACAACTGTATGAGGGAGAAAGATTAAAAATGACATTTCGTAAATTTTATGGGCACCATCACGAATTGGTTGATCTATACGATGTGTCTGTATCCAAAGAAACTCATTACAGCTTCCAGGTTTAAATTTTGTATTTACGCCAGACGCACGTTCTGTCTCCAAAAGACTCCTCAGTGATGTTCGAATCCAAAAAAGTTAAAAAGGCCAAATAAAGTACAAAGTTGAACGAATTACGGACCAGAATTCCTAAACGTTTTTCCAAATACAGCTAAGGTAGTCTATTCCTGAAGTAAGAAATCCTTATTATTTCAAAAATTCATAAGTTTTGTAAACAGTCAATTTATAAATATTACCATATCAATGATAATTCATGTCAGTCTATGGAACGCCGGAACTGTCTTATAGTGTAAATATTTAATGTGTTTTGTCGATTTGCCTTTACGTCCTGTCATTTCTTCTTTATGTTATGTGCAGATGCCTTTATTTCCTGATACGGCATCTCTTTGTTATGTAAAACTAGTAATTTGTTTGGTCAACCAATTGTATGATATGCCATTGCTAAACTTTGTTGTGTAAAATATGCATTACATTATGCTGTAACTGCTATATATTCTGTGAATAGTTCGAAACTTTATGATCAACAACCTTTTCATTCTCTCATGTTTTATCTATGCTGTGTCTATTGTTCTTTTACGTAAGTCAGTTAATAATTGCGTCCTGTCTCAAGTGTAATTGTTATGTCAAATGTTCTAAAGCTTTTGTTTTGATACACCTTTGTTCTATGTAAATCTCATGATATTATAGTATTTTGGCATTATGTTTTGTTTAAACATATGTATCTCCAGTGAAAAACCCAATACATCATGGTATAATTCATATGCGTTTTGCCGAACAATTGATACTCTCTTTGCGCATTCATTACGTCATGTGCAAATGCCTTTTACATTATGTGCAAACAACTAATACGTTTTGTGCAAACCTCGTTTACCGTATGTGCAAACATCGTTCACCCTGTGTGCAAACATCGTTTACCCTGTGTGCAAACATCGTTTACCTTATGTGCAAACACCTATTACGTTATGTGCAAATACCTATTAAGTTATGTATAAAAACTACATCATTATGTGCAAACACTATTACGTTATGTGCAAATACCGCTTACATTATGTGCAAACACCATGTAAGTTATGTGCAAATGCCTATTACATTATGTCCAAACATCTATTACGTTATGTGCAAACACCTGTTACGTTATGTGCAAACACCTATTACGTTCTGGTAAACGCTTTTTTGACACAGATTAAAACAAAACGCATCAATGATATGCATTTTGAAAATGAAGAAAATTAAAAGTTTGACCTTTCTAACAAACTGTCGATTTTTATATTAATTATATTGATTGGTGTAAAAATGCTATATACATACAATGTATCTAGTTTTATGGGAAATTATTTTGCTCTACGCAAGAATGTGCGTTATGCATCCATGCTTTGAAAATTTGTTTACTTTACTTGTTGAAAATTATAACAAATATACAGACACGACTTTAGTTTTCAAGAGGTGCAACCGAAAGGAACAATACGATATAAAAAGGAAGATGTGGTACGAATGCTAATGTGACAACTCTTCACAAGAGACCAGGATGATTTGTTATTACCCTCCAAGTAGGGTTTTCATCTAGTGAGAAACGTGTACTAGATTAATGCTACAAATGTAATGACGTCTCCCACGATTCGTGTAGCAGCTAAGGAATCCTACAAATGTTTAAGATTTTTTATTTCATACTAAAAACTGCATTATCCTGTAATCTACAAAAATGACGCATACACATATTTTTTTTTTAATGAAAGGGTTATCAGCCCTGTTTCACTTTCACTGGCCATACTCGAAATTAAATCCCGCAACTTTAAACTCCAGATAATGACTTTCATTTATCCGTATTTGGTCCGGTAACTTTTCGAACCGTGTCATCAAGAACGATACAAAAAAAAATATTATAGTAAATTGAAATGTTTTCTTCGATTATATTTTTTATAAGTGATATGCATATTGTTTATTTTGTTGTCTATAAGAATAAATAAATAATTTCGTTGCTAAAATGGTCATCTTAACATAATTTTCCTTTTGAATTTCCGAAAAAACCTGACTATCTATAAAAAAAGATGTGGTATGAATGCCAATGAGACAATTCTCCACGAGAGACCAAATGACAAAGAAATAAATAACAATATATAGATATTCGTATGGCCTTTAACAAAACACCCATACCACATAGTCATCTAATCTATTTATTTTTCTACCCCATTTAATTTTTCACCAGTTTAAAAAAAATGGTTACAGTTAGGTAATTCGCTTTTATCCTGCAATTAGCTAGTTATTGTATACAAATAACAGATAAACAAACATTTTTTGCTTTGTTTGTACATGTACAAATAAATTTTCCTGCTACCCGTTTCCATGTTGATCAATCGGTAATGTATTTCTCTCTGGGTAATCTTCATTTTGGGTTTTTTTTCGAGTTCGTGTTTCAATAATTGTAAAAATCAAAGACAATATTTAAGATTTAAACAAATTAATATGCTCAAATACCAGGTGTAAATTGTAAAAAATATATGTACATTGTCAGAAATATAAAATGTATTAGTTCTCGCTGCGAAACAGGAGAAAATTCGGTAAGCCTTGCTTTTCGTCCTGTTTTTAAAGCTCGTATAAAAAATTTCACGTTTACCGACAAAGTACATTTATAATCAATACATTATTCCACAGTTGTTGATATATATAAAAGAAGATGTGGTATGATTGCCAATGAGACAACTATCCACAAAAGACCAAAATGACACAGACATTAAAACAACTAAAGGTCACCGTACGGCCTGTTGATATAAATCTATCTTTTTGTTCAATATTTCAACGAATATCGTCGTATAAACTAGAAACATCAACCTATTTTCCGAACGGAGAGTCATAAATTCAATGAATATTATTGCGGGATATACGGTATAAACGGTAAGCTTTGATGCGTTTAGTTATGAACGCGAATGGTTCGATAAATATAGCTTAATACACAATTAAGCCAAATGTTTATAAAAGGGATTTGCTGCACATCATTATTTAAGAAATCTTCTGTTAAAAATATAAAATTTCATACAAATATATTCTTTTGGATCTAAATGTTATCATTCTAAAATATGTTTTGACAGTATCCGTTAAATATATATTATAAGATATATCGGTCCCCCTTTTCTCGGCTACTGTTAAAGCGAAACGGTTTTTTTATTAATAGGTTGCGAGGCATGAAGTTCATATGATTCAATCCAAATTATCCTCAAAGTGCGGTAAGAATCTTGAATTGATGCAATCTTTTTCGCCTTGAAATCGACGTAACATATTTAGTCACAATTCTTAAAATAAAATCACCTATATAACGAAAAGAAAACTTTGAAGACTTTAACACGTAAGGGAAGGCTTAAATTCTTCTGTAATTTTCCTGCTACCAATTATAAATTAAGAATGTCATGTTTTGTATTGTTGGAATTTCGGAACCCTCTTATTCATCCGTTTAAAGCACCATGAAACAATTGCCAGCTAACTCCCAGTTTTTAAAAATCTTTAAATGTGCAGTATGTCATTGATACGGTTAGAGTTCTCAAAATGAATCAAGATTAAATAAAAATAACAAGACATTTATAAAAAATATAAAACCCTTGTTATGTTTTATCAATTTTTGAGAACATCTTTAGGTTGAAGATATTAATCAAAGTACTGAAGTACTGAACATCGGATGACCGCAAGTTCTAGTGGAAGGTCAGAAGCACTGGCTAAGAAAACCAAATCACAACTCTTTACCTGAAAGTGACGTTAAAGTACAGATATATATTTTTTCTGTGCGTTGATGATAAATTCAACCTCATCGTTGAAGTGATACAAATCAGTAAACTCTGGGTTTTTTTTGTTATACATTATTTTAATATTTGTAAATTACAGTTACAGGTATATATAATTTTTATCCATTTGTATATCATTCTATTGCACTATATTAATTATAGTGCTGTGCAAGTGCATGGTGGACACTCTGCTGTAATAATTCGATTTTTCTGATAGATTGAATTTGAGTGGGCATTCATATTTTCCAGCAAAACATTCAATGTCCCACGCAGAGAGAGGGAGCAAAGACAGATAACTCTGCATGGGAGATTGCAAACGTTCTTATAAATATTAACATTTTTTTACTTTATTTATGTTTCTAACGAGTTTAACGACATTTTCATATCATCAATTTATGTTCAAAACAATATATTTTTAGGAGTATCCATTTGAAATGAATTAGGAACAAATGATAAGGAATGTAAGTTTGCACTCGATAACGTCCGCGTATTTATTATTATCATGTTTATAGATCGGTTACAATCTCAAAACGAAGGTTACGTAATGGAAAGTTTAGGCGACAGCAATACACATTAATGCCTCACGGTCATCCGATGTAAAATTAATAGAGAAGTTGTTCATTAAGATATCATTAGATAAACAAACACACGGACCTAATTTTTTTTTATCTTTTTGATTTCTTATTCAATGACCAGTGGCGGAACCAGAATTTTGAAAATGATGGAGCTGCGTTTGTTGGTTCTATAAGCAGTTTGATTAAGAGGGGGCTATGGGCTCAGTTTTGCCACAACTCCCTGCTGATTCAAAAAACAAATACAAGATAAGAGGTGGCGAGAAAATATCCTCGGTCAATAACATCTGAATAGACGCATATATAATGTGTTGACCTTGTCAAAAGTCTATAATTCATAAATGTAATTCGGCGCCTTCTAAAACCATATGTTATGAATATGTATGCAAGATATGGCGACCTATGAAATGACCCGCTTGGTGCAGATGAAAGAGAACATTACATAAATAAGGCCGTTAGTGCTCTCGTTTGAATTGTTTTACATAATCTTTTCGGGGCCTTTTATTGTTGACTATTCGGTATGGGCTTTGTTCATTGTTGAAGGCCGTACGGTTACCTAAAGTTGTTAATTTCTGTGTCATTTTGGTCTCTTGTGGAGATTTGTCTCATTGGCAATAATACCACGTCTTCTTTTTTAAATCAACTTATTTTCCGTTCACACTTTCCGTAAAGAAATGAGGTTGCATTTTGTTTTTTACCTGTAGCTTTTTTTGCTTCGAATAACAGGACAGAGCTTTTAGTTTCAGTCTATATACACGCCATCTTGAAATAATAAATTGTCACATATAAATTCTGTTTGTTTGCTTCATGATTTGGCTGATATTTACAACTAGTTTTCAATTTTATATATACAACTAGTGGCTTAAATGCGATAAATAATTACAAACTGTTCTCTTCTGAGGATATTAAGCCATCAAATGCCGGAAATTTAACTATGTGTATTATATTTCAGATCAAATGTTATTAATTCATGGTCGTTTTATTATGCATATATATTACACACTGAAATTGAAAATTGAAATATCAATCATTAATAAGTGTTTATTTGCATTGCTAAACTGCAATATGCACGATTTGTTTGCTAAAATATGTTCCTGTACAATGTTTTCAAAAATGCATTAAATGTATTTTATGACTTTTGTCAATCTAGGCACACCTCCAGAGAGACACACCTCGAGAATCGTGTCTATATATTTGCAAATATTTAAATTTTCAACAAGTAAAGTAAACAAAATATAAAAAGAATGGATGTATAACGCACACTCTTTAAATAGAACAAAAAACTAAATATGTATATAACATTTTTATATCAATCAATATATAAAATACCACATTTCCAATACTAAATCAACATCCCGATGCACATATATAACCTTCAGTTCACATTCAGCATCCAAAGGCAGGCGCGTAGCTCCCGATACGCCAACACGCAGTTGCGTGATCATCGATTCGGCAAGCAAAAAAAAAAAAAAATGCCAAAATAAAAATTTATAATTTAAAATTAATTATGGTTAAAGGAAACACATATGTTGTCACTTTTTTAATTGATGAACTGTCATTAAAAAACGGCATTTCAAAATAAAAGTTTTATTGGAGATCATTTACAAATCGGACAGTAACTTGTATCTTTTACCAGATTTGAATTTATTATACTCAGTCTAAGACGTGTGGTTTCGGAGCACATTTTACAGAGTACGGCTTATCTGTTTGCGATGCGATGTACCAATCGATCATTAGATTTATCGAAACCCTTTGATATTATTGAAAATATGCCGAGGCGATGTATTCGACAGACTACCAGAGCCAATAATCCCTGAAAACACGCCAAAACAGCATTGGAAAGTCTCATTATATTTTGCGTTCACACACGTAGACCATATGATAATAGAATTGGAGAGTAGAGGGTGTCTGGTATTATCAGAAAATAGCTTCTTTGTGTCATATCTGCTTCCTCGTATTGTAGGAAATATAACCAACGAATAATTCTCAACATTGTCTGAGACATAAAAAAAATTGACCTGGCATGTATATGGCGGACAATTTCAATCAGGAGGTCGCTCGATGGAGAACACGTACGCTGGTTTATAACATCTCGCGAGTGCTACCGTGCAGATCTATCAGTGTATTAAGTCTGTTGAAAACAAATGTACGATCAACAACGAACAACTACAGGTTATCATCGCTACTGCATATTGATCGGGATTTCAGTGTGAATGTTGACAAAGTAATAGAGAAGTTCGTTTCTGCTTAGACCCGAAGAGCAGATTTTGGTCAATTTTGAGTAAATTCTGTAATTCAAAAATGTGTTGTTTATGTATTAAATTAACCATGATTTACTCTATTCAGAAGATTCAAGTATTGAAAGTTTTACATTCATAAATTGTTTATAAGTCCTATCTACATGTAGCTCCTCTTTAAACCGTCCTATGACTGAAAACCGAAAAAAAAAAACATTTTTCTGCATTAAAGGGTCCCAAAATTTTTTCGACTCGCTCCGCTCAGCGGTAGTTGCTTGCACATCGTTTTCTTCTAGCTACGCCCCTGAATGGATATTACCTTGAAAAAAAATACAACGAAACAGTTCAGAGCTTTTTAGAAAGCTAAAACTTCTAATTTTCTTAATTTTCAAAGTGTATATCACTGATGCGTTTTGTTTTAATCTGTGTCAAAAAAGCGTTTACCAGAACGTAATAGGTGTTTGCACATAACGTAATTGGTGTTTGGACATAACGTAATTGGTGTTTGGACATAACGTAATAGGTGTTTGCACATACCGTAATAGATGTTTGGACATAATGTAATAGACATTTGCACATAACCTACATGGTGTTTGCACATAATGTAAGCGGTATTTGCACATACCGTAATAGTGTTTGCACATAATGATGTAGTTTTTATACATAACTTAATACTAGGTATTTGCACATAACGCAATAGGTTTTTGCACATAAGGTAAACTATGTTTGCACATAGGGTAAACAATGTTTGCACATAAGGGAAACGATGTTTGCACATAAGGTAAACGAGAATTGCACAAAACTATAGGTTGTTTGCACATAATGTAAATGGCATTTGCACATGACGTAATGAATGCTCACAGAGAGTATCAATTGTTCGGCAAAACGCATAGGAACTATACCATGATGTGTTGTGTTTTTCACTGGAGATACATATGTATTAACACAACATAACGCCAAAAGACTATAATATCATGAGGTTTACATAGAACAAAGGTGTATCAAAACAAAAGCTTTAGAACATTCGGCATAACAATAAAACTTGAGACAGGACGCAATTTTTAACTAACTTACGTAAAAGAAGAATAGACAGAACATAGATAAAATGTGAGAGAATGTAAAGGTGGTTGATCATAAAGTTTCGAAGTATTCACAGAATATATAGTAGTAAAAGCATGACGTAATACCTATTGTACACAACAAACTTTAGCAATGACATATAATACTACTGTTTGACAAAACAAAAAAACTAATTTGACATAACACAGAGATGCCGTGTCAAGAAATACAGACATTTGCACATAATATAAAGAAGAAACGACAGGACGTAAAGACAAAGTGACAGAACACATTAAATATTTACACTATAAGACAGTTCCGGCGTTCCATATCAGTCAGTAGAAGTGCTGACTACTGGGCCTAGGAGAATTTAAACTCCACCAGCTTTGGCATCGACCCAGTGGTTGTAAATAAACTCATCATAGATACTAGGATTACATTTTTGTATTAAGACCACACGCGCGTTTAGTCTACAAAAAACTCTTCAGTGACGCTCGAATCCAAAAAATTAAAAAAGACCAAATAAAGTACGAAGTGGAAGAGCAGTGAGGAACAAAGTTCCTAAACGTTTTACCTAATACAGCTGAGGTAGTCTATTCCTGAGTTAGAAAAGCCTTAGTATTTCGAAAATTCTGTAAAAGTTTTGTAAACATTTAATTTATAAATATGACCATAAAAATGATAATTCATGTTTGTTAGAAGAAGTGCTGATTTATGGGCTGGTGATACCCTTATGAATTAAAACCCCATCAGCAGTGGCTTCCACGTGTGATCTGTTCTTGAACATGACTGTTAAACCGAGTTCAAATTTACATTGCTATATGACGTGTCTCGGTATTTTGTACATTCAACATTCATTTATTAGGTCTTTCCACCTTTCCGCTTTGTTCTGATCATTATTTTATTCTTACGTAATTTTGTTGTTTCAAAAGATGTCACTTAGATATTTGAAATATGATATCGTATAGTTTATACGCTTTTAAACTGACAATTGCGTAACTAAATACTTTGCTCTGTAAGAGTTATCTCCCCAAACACTGTTTTTCTTGTGGTCACTACTTCTTTACAACCGTAAAAGATTACGACAAATTTATTTTACCAAATTGCTCGTTACATCTTCAGGATAAGGAGTTTAGTTTTGACCGAAACTATCCATATGACAGTTATTCCCCCTTATGTAGTTGATATAAGTACTTTGCATTTCTAACTGGTAAACCATAAGCGAAAGAGACCTAGGGTCTTTTGATTTGAGATCCTTGGTTCAAAAAAGAATTAAAATTAGGTCAGTTCAAAGGTCAAGGTCATATTCTAAATTTTCATTTCGGCTTTTTTTTACTAATTTTCAAAACCTTATAACATATCAACATCTTATTTTCACTAAATTCTTGGTTGCGACATGCTGTTACTTATAAATTTTGGTTGAAAGGGTGCGTAAACAATAAATAGGCGTTTTAGCTCATCTTATATTTAGAATTATGCGTAAAGTGATATAACTCATTAACCATACATAATAAAGACCTAGGGTCTTTTGATTTGAGATCCTTGGTTTATGACCTTGAAATTAGGGTCAAGGTCATAGGTAATTTGCATGTTCTAGATTTTGACTTTTGCTTCAAATTCATATTTATACATTATAAAGCAATAGGAACTGACATTTTAGATTGATTTTTAATATTTTGATAATAAAATAGATATTCACTTGTGGAAAGACCTTCAATTGTTCTTTGAACAATTGGTTTTTAATTTATTCTTGAGTTGTTTTGTTATGGTTTCGGTTATTGTAAAAATAACTATAAAATTGCCTTTCAATACAATCATTATTGCTAAATTCTGAATACGACTGTTTTTCTGAGTTTGAATTTGTAATTATTGTTTATGCTTCAGTTATGGTTTCTGTTAAATAATTTGTTATGTTTGATCGTTTGTAGTATAAAATTGCCTTTCTATAACATTATTTTCATGCAAATTGTTTTGACGAGTATTGTGAAAATAATTGTATACAGTTCGAGTATACATGTTAGTTACGTAAGCGCGTCACTGTTTATGATATGCTGTGGTATATGTTGTGATGGAATATGTTTGTTGTTGTTCTGCAGTTTACATGTTGTGTCGACTATTATATTATTTGTTTATGTATTTCTCTGTGAGGAATGTTCTTGCGTGTGTTGGTGGTGTATTTTGTCACGTATTGTTGTCATCTTAGCGATACATTTTTAACATTGTCACAAAACGAAAGATTGGCCATTAAACAAGATTCAATGCCCCATTTTCTACAAATGAAAATTGCCTGTTTTTCTTTGTTGACATATATGTTTGTTTTATAGTGGGTAAGATAATTAGACAATTTGGACTGTAACTGTGCTATTTTTGACATATTTACATATTATAATTGTTGTTTTGTTCACAAATGTTGTCAATATGATGGAACGTTATGCAACTGTCATAAAAAAAGTCAGTTGTTCAGCTAGCTATAAAACCATGTTAAATCTACCTTTTTTTCTTAAAATATCCTGTATCGACTCCGGAATATGGCAGTTCTGTTTTTATGATGCATTTCAGTGTCCCTGTTGTTCCTTTGTTTTCCTCTTATAGTTGATGTGTTTCCCTAGGTTTTTAAATTTGTACATGTTGTAACCCGGATATGTTTTCTCTCAATCGATGTATGGCTTAGAACACTGGTAAACTACTGTTGCCTTTATCATGTTTATCTGTATGAATTAAAATATTGCATGCAGTTCGACTGGATATTTAAAAAAAAAACTTATTTTATCTTAATTTAAGCAAAACTAATTCTTTTACGCCTGTTGGTGTTAATTAATCACATTCTTAAATACGAGCTTGTTATTCAGTGGATGTCTGTCATACTTTTGTATTTTTGTAACTTATACAGCAATACATAAGGCTGTTCCAGTCTCGTTTGAACTGTTTTACATTTTTCCTGCCCGGCGGTTTACAGTGGTTTTGGTTTGTACCTTTTACGTTGAACGTCATATGATGTCATTTAATCGCTTTTATCCAAGTCACTCTAACTCTATTTTTTTTAAATTTTAAATCATGACACATCCGTTGTTACTTAGTCACCAAATTCGAAATAAGAAAAGTTACCATTCTAATCCGTCCTGGCGGAAAGACCTTCGACAAAGTTGTCTTTGTTTCTCTTCAAGGGAAACTTTCAACATTTTGTCCAAAATTCCGTTATGTATAGCGTGTAATAAGTAGTTCTTATATTATTATGCATTCAATTGCAGTTAGCCGAAAGTTTGATATTACAATAAAAAAAACACCAACATAATAACAACAAATTTAGTGTGCAGCTTAATTCTTTTGGTTGGCAGCCTTATCATAAATATTGATATTAACTTATATTATGTACTTTAAGCACAACGTTCATTATATAGCGAAATCTCTTTTTGGGTTCAATAACACGGAGTTCAGTTAGTTTCAGTATACATGTTACCTAATCCATTGCTTATAGTGAAACAGGATCAAACCTGGTATGCGTCTTGCATATATAGGATAAAAGTTTGCATTAAAAAAAAATCCATCATATACTATGTTATTCTATTTATTTGCGTATTCAAAAAGGTAATTTTGGAATAATAAATGTATAAACATAAATTTGATTTATTACCTATTTATTTCAAAAATTTTGTTGTCAGATCAAAAGTTAAAATGAGTCGTTTTTAAAGTTCAAATGAAATGGTATACATTGAAATCACGGTTTCCCCTTATCAATGAATGTGTCTCCATCGAAGACTGTTTCAACCAACGTCATAATTATGGTCAGAAACGCCAATCAATTATGTTGGGCATGTTTCGAAGTGTGGTTTGAACCTCCTGATTTTGTCTCTGTCCTATGCCTTACAGCATAGTGTGTCTTAGTAAAAAAATTAGTTTACATATTAGTGCGTCAAATGTTTTTCTGTAAACGATTCTATGGCATTTCAATTTATGGTTATCTGGGAATTTATATTATTATGTCTGCCATGGCATTTTGTCGGGTTATGTTATGTATTTCGGTTGTTTCCTGTAATTAGTTAATACTTCAGTTTTATCATGTACATCTTTTGTATAGTCATTTTATAAAATTTACTGTTTGCTAAAGTATAAATTATTCTAAATAATAGAGATCACTGTGTCTAAACCACACCGGCAGAATTTGATCGGACTCGATGGTATCTAACATCCGGCACAATGACGGAACATCAATAGATAGAAGAAAGATAGGTTTCTCCTTATTTTCTTATTTTTTTAATGATATGGAAGAATATATATACATATACAACTATTTTCTATTGTGAGATGCAATATTTTCTACAACCGTTCTATATTAACGGAGAAATAAGTCAAAATGCATGTCAAAATGACGAATTGAGTGAACCTTGCCTCGAAATTGTTCACATTGTACGGAAAGAAAGGTACGGGAAGATAGATACTGACACAGAGATTGCAAAACTAGTCATTATGAGCATCTCAATACTTGTATTTATGTGTATGGAACGAAAGAAATTGGTCATGTCAAATAAAAATACACCGGTTTCGTCATTATTGTTTACTACACAACACCCGGTTTCGTCTATATATATCACCCGGTTTTTTATATTTTTTTAAAACCAACAATTTATGAAAAGCAACGTTAATACGAATCTGAACATTGTCTTTCGAAAGAATTTAAATATATATGTATTATAAAGTAAACTTGGCGTGTTTACATTTATTTACATAGGTAATTATAGTACTACACATTTTCCTAATGAAAGTCGTAACCGTTATTTCACTGATCTTCAAACTAATTTTAAATGGAATATAAATACCCAATAGCAAACACTGATATCTAATTATTTTTTTAACATTAACATTATGATATTTTTTTTTATATAGGTTTTGAGATACATCGCAGTATGTGACCCCTTTTTTTTTTTACAAAGAAAACCTTATTAACGCTTAAAAAACAAAATTTAAAACATCACCTTAAAGTATGCAGAAGTTAAGATTTATATTACTAAGAAGTGTGTAAAGTTTGATGCAATAATGATAAATCATTTTTAGATATGGCGCGACATGTTAAAAAAAACACACTCCTGTTTTACTTACAAAGTTCTGTAACTCAAAAAGATTTAATTTGATTTTCACTAAAAGGTTAACAAATCGTTTGACCATTTCAAGAAATAACTTTGTTAAGTTTCATGAAAACTAGATAAGCTGTTCTCAAGTTACGGTGCGACATGTTTACGCTGGACAGAAAGATAGACGGATAGCTAGACGGACGGACGGACGGACGGACCGAATGACTGATAGATGGAGGAACGGACGGATGGAAGGACGGACGGACGGACAGAATGAATGATAGATGGAGGAACGGACGGATGGAAGGACGGACGGACAGAAGGGTGTATACAATAATACGTCCTGTCAGAATTGGAACGGGCGTGTAAAAACGCAAAGAAATGAAAAAAAAATCGTAATTAAAGGTCAATAAGTTTTATTAGGATATCGGCCAAGTCGATTTATTTGTATATTTGTCTGTCTTATCATTTTCCTATATAACTTTTATATATATTTGAGAAAAATGTATAGAAATCGATAAAAAGAACTTGATATTCGGCATTTATTATAATAAACATAATCCAACTCACATAATCCGATTTCCCGGGTGTCCCTGTTTTCTCATTTCTTACAATATTTTAATTCGGTATACACTTATAAGATAAGTGGCGAATCTAGATGACGTATAGGTTGCACGCCCCGACCCCACCTTCGGTTGCCAAAACTATATTGATTCCTGTATTTAACGATTTTGTAAAGCAAAAAATAATCAAAATATTGTTCGACTCGCTACGCTCGGCGGTATGTAAAAGTTGTTCGAAATACGCCCACTTTGAAATAAACTGAATCCGTCTGTCCGTATATATTGTCAAAATATATTGACCAACGTTAGTGTACGATCATCATAACACAATGGCGACAGTACAGACTCGGTTTTTTTAATAATGTTTACAAAATAATTATTATTGAATTTTATCGATGACCTGAGACTATTATACTAATTTGTACATAGCAGTATAGTTACAATTAGTGATAAATAAATTTTATTTTAATGCATGGTAGTTGTAATCCTACATTTATTTTCTATGTCGATTATGCATGCATATACATTTGTCTTATTATCAACGTTTATCCTTAAGAAGATTTATTTTTAACGATGGTAGAAATGATTACATACATGGAATGATTAGATTACTTATAAAGGTGTCCATTCTTTTGTGCGAGAAAATCACATATCAATTGTGTGTTTCGATTTTTAAGACCGTAAACTTTAATTTCAAGTTTAAACATGTTCAACATATTTTCCCATAACTCATATAGAAAACGCATATTTAGAGAGCTTTAATCTCAATATGCTGTTAAAAAAGTTCGGAATGCAAAATAAAATTTAAATATTTGTGTTCTATAAGAGTAGGAATTTGCTTATTATTTATTTGAATCTGAGACTCATATAAATAATAAGCCGCTGTCCGGTGAACGAACTTGTTTTCGAACGACCCACAAAACTCCTTTTGAACGCTGAAGTTAAATAATCAATTATAATGTAATGCGATTATGATTTTTTTATTTGACCAAACCGGGTTATGCATTTTGAAATCTATGACGAAACCGGGTTGTATACATTGACGAAACCGGCCAGTTCCATTTTGACATGACCCATTTCTTTCGTTCCATACACAGAGTTACAATTA
Organism: Mytilus galloprovincialis; assembly: GCF_965363235.1. Lineage (NCBI taxonomy): Eukaryota > Metazoa > Mollusca > Bivalvia > Mytilida > Mytilidae > Mytilus > Mytilus galloprovincialis. Next base: position 39,262,808 of record NC_134843.1, on the reverse strand, counting down.
TTGAGATGCTCATAATAACTAAATTTGCAATCTCCGTGTCAATATCTATCTTCCCGTACCTTTCTTTCCGTACAATGTGAACAATTTAACGAGAAATTAAACAATTTCGAGGCAAGGTTCACTCAATTCGTCATTGTGACGTGCATTTTTACTTATTTCTCCATTAATATAGAACGGTTGTAGAAAATATAGCATATCACAATAGAAAATAGTTGTATGTGTATTTATATTCTTCGATATCATAAAAAAAATAAGAAAATAAGGAGAAACCTAGCTTTCTTCTGTCTATTAATGTTCCGTCATTGTGCCGGATGTTAGATACCATCGAGTCCGAACAAATTTTGCCGGTGTGGTTTAGACACAGTGGAGATGTTCTGGTAACTAACAGAAAACCCTGGCCGTTTGTGGCAAAACCTTTTTTGAATGTTTGGTCCTCGATGCTGTTCTACTTTGTACTTGTTTCGGCTTTCAAACTTTTCTATCTGGACGTCACTAGTAAGTCTTGTGTGGACAAAATGCACTTCTGGCGTATTAAACATTTTAAACTTGTTGCCTTTTGTTATCTATTATTCGTGTTTTTCTCTGTCAATTGTGTTCTCCTATTTATTTATATTGTAGTCCTGTAATGTTATGTTGTCATTTTAATGTTATATTTCACATAGCCATAAAAGAGGGAGGTTTGGTATGCAACAAAACCAGGTTCAACCCACCATTTTTTCCTTTAAAAATGTTCTGTACCAAGTCAGGAATATGGCCATTGTTATATCATAGTTCGTTTCTGTGTTTGTTACATTTTAACAGTGTGTTTCCGTTGTGTCGTTTGATTTCTCTTATTTTTGAATGTGAATTTACATTACTAAAAGACGTGTCACGGTACTTATCTATCCCAAATTCATGTATTTGGTTTTGATGTTATATTTGGTAGTCTCATAGGATTTTGTCTAATGCTTAGTCCGTTTCTGTGTGTGTGTTACATTTTAATGTTGTGTCGTTGTTGTCCTCTTATATTTAATGCGTTTCCCTCGGTTTTGGTTTGTTACCCCAATTTTGTTTTTTTGTCCATAGATTTATGAGTTTTGAACAGCGGTATACTACTGTTCCCTTTATTCGTCGACTTGGTGAGCAGTTGAAGTAGAGTTGTAAACGTTTCACGCAAATGACGTGGCAAAATAAAATTTAGTTGACGTTGCCTTAATGTTGTCACTCCATATTATTTTTGTCATGAATGGTCATCAACACATCTGGTCTATCTGTACTTTTGTTGTCAAGACAGTAATACAAGTTTCTGACTTCAACATGATTCATGTGTAACTATGGAATAAAAACAAATGAACGAAATTCCTAAAAATCATTATTGGGTTTCATTTTTTGCTTTACGAAATTCGTGCGATCTCTTTAATCTGGTAATGTTCAATATCCATGATAACCTCAGAAAAGTCAATCATTGATTTGTTTTCTAACCATAAAGGAGTAATATAAGCATGAATAGTAATTCTACAAGGATCATTCATGATTTGCTAAAAATTACCAAAATGTGTGTCAGTATATATATATATCGGTCTATTTCAGAAATTAATTCTAACATACTTTTGAATTTTAAAACCTGTATGCAAACATTCCCCATGTGAAATTATAGAATTGTCTTGTATAAACATTAAACAACAAAATTTCTTCCTATGTGACGTATAAATTTTCTGACGTCAGACACGCGAAGCAATGAATTCGTTTTTGATTTGATGGATGTTTTGTGTTTATTTGTAAAATTGTTGCTTTTAAAATTGTAACACAGTGTACCCATATTTTGACTATTTTATTTATTATAAAATTGAGAAAGGAAATGGTGAATATGTCAAAGCGACAACCACCCGACCATAGAGCAAACAACAGCCGAAGGCAACCAATGGGTCTTCAATGTAGCGAGAATTCCCGCACCCGTAGGTGTCCTTCAGCTGGCCCCTAAAATATGCATAATAGTACAGTGATAATGGACGTCATACTAAACTCCGAATTATACACAAGAAACTAAAATTTAAAATCATACAAGACTAACAAAGGCCAGAGGCTCCTGACTTGGGACAGGCGCAAAATTGCGGCGGGGTTAAACATGTTTATGAGATCTCAACCCTCCCCCTATACCTGTAGCCAATGTAGAAAAGTAAAAGAATAACAATACGCACATTAAAATTCAGTTCAAGAGAAGTCCGAGTCTGATGTCAAAAGATGTAACAAAAGAAATTAAATAAAATGACAATAATACATAAATAACAACAGACTACTAGCAGTTAACTGACATGCCAGCTCCAGACCTCAATTAAACTGATTGAAAGATTATGTCTTCATCATATGAATATCAGGTACAATCCCTCCCGTTAAGGGTTTAGTATCATACTATCATAAAATATATGAGAAGAACATAACCCGTGTCATGCCAACAACTGTTTTTTTAGAAATAAATGTGTTTAGTTCCGATGCAAAGACCCTATCAGTGAATCAATGTTAAAGCCAAAATATGCAATCTTTAATGACCTGACAACAGTATCGTAACTATATCCCCTTTTAATAAGTCTATTTAAAGGTTTTGTTAGTTTCTGAGGAGAATACTGACATTTTTGTGCTTTATAAAGAATATTTCCATAAAATTTTGGATGTGAAATACCTGAACGTATAAGATGTCTGCATGTTGAGTTATATTTACGAATTATTTCCTTATACCGGTGATAAAATTTAGTAAATGTTTTGACCAGTTTGTGATATCGAAAACCCTGGTGTAATAATTTTTCAGTAATACATAAATTTCTCTCGCTAAAATCTAATACATTGTTACATACACGAGCGAATCGTACAAGTTGAGATATATAAACACCATAAGATGGTGACAAGGGAACGTCACCATCTAAAAATGGATAATTAACAATAGGAAATGAAAAATCATCTCTTTTATCATAAATTTTTGTATTAAGCTTCCCGTTTATGATATAGATATCAAGATCGAGGAAAGGGCAGTGGTCATTTTTATCATTAGCTTTATTTAAAGTAAGTTCTACAGGATAAATTTCTTTAGTATACATACTGAAGTCGTCATTATTTAGAGCCAATATATCATCCAAATATCTAAAAGTATTGTTAAATTTTTGTATCAAATGTTGTTTTGATGGGTCTTTTTTGTCTATGTCTATTTTGTTCATGAATCTTTGAAATATAACTCATTTGCCTTTATTGTCTTACATTTCGGAAATTAATTCTAACATACTTACATCCCTCAGTTTTAGTTTGTTACCCCGATTTTGTTTTTTATCCACAGATTTATGAGTTTTGGACAGCGGTATACTACTGTTGCCTTTATTTATCACCACCGGACCGGAATCTCTGCTGGTGGACAATCTGTCCCCGAGGATTCAACAAGTCCGGTAGCCTAACAGCATGAAAACTAGTAGAACAAAAAATATTATACTGGATGACACGCCGCCAAGGATAAAAAGGTGTCAATCGGCTGTTGTCAAGGACACAACAACACCGATTTTATCAGGTGTCCCAAGGATCATCTTAAATGATGTTTTGAAAATGACACATGTGCAGTCTTCTAAATCCTCATTGTACTATAAAAATTCAGACAAGATTGAATATATTCGGCCCTGTATTGTTCAACTTTCGGATACTTTAGATTTCAATGACAACCATCAATATTGCTCTATTTCCAAATGTAACCGTAAAAATTGTAAAACCTGTGATATACTAATAACTGATACCCACTTTCAAACTAATTTAACCGACACAATTTACAATACACATAGTCATGAGGATTTGAATTGCACTGCTTCCAATATTGTGTACGGTATTGAATGTACTCTTTGTGGATTGATCTACGTCGGGGAAACTCGACAAAGACTCAATTTTAGAATGAATGTTCATCGATCTAATGTAAATGATCCTAATAACAACAAATTTCTCTATAAACATTTCAATCAGCCTGACCATATTATTGTTTCAATGAAAGTCCGGATTATAGAGAAAATATATCATCCTACTAATGACCCCATATTGAGTACACCATATCGTTTACAAGTGTCACGGTACTTTTCTATCCCAAATTCAGGTATTTAGTTTTGATGTTATATTGGTTATTCTCATCGGATTTTGTCTAATGCTTAGTCCGTTGCTGTGTGTGTTACATTTTTATGATGTGTCGTTGTTCTCTTCTAATATCTAATGCGTTTCCTTCAGTTTTAGTTTGTTTTTGATTTTGTCTATAGATTTATGAGTTTTGAACAGTGGTATACTACTGTTGCCTTTCTTTACATCCTGTTTATCTTAACTTTGATGGATACTTACTTGTCTTATTTCCAATCATACCACATCTCTTTATTTCCATATTTGTTTAACTTCACTTACTTGTATACTGAGACCTTGCATTTTCCGTTGAATATTGGCAAAATATAACCATCTGAATATTGATTGTTCTTTTATAACACGTTTTCGAAGATTTTTATTCTTATATTTGTGTTATTCAAAGCAAATCCCGGTATGTAAGTAGATGCTGTTAAAAGAGGTTTCGAATATTGCTTCAAGAATTTGATTCGACTTTAAGGAGAACATATCATTTTACTTTTTGAAAACTTGTTCAGTAAAGGTTGATTAAATATCTGTTGGTTTCTCAATTCAAATTCTATTGAATACCATAACTTAAAGGTCAATGTAAGTGCACTATCACGACTAGTACAGTAACACTTGCCGTAATGACAACTTGAATTGAACGACCACTTTTCACGCCCCCTTCCCCCAATCGATTATCCTATATGTTTTAACCGTATTAAACAATCATCTACTTAACGCGACCACTATGAACAGTTCTCATAATAAGTTTTTGTGGACATATACACAAGACAAGTACAGTATTGTTTATTAAGATTAGAACGTTCATAAGTTAAAATGCATTTGCTCAATCTTTCATTGTGGAACCTGTATTCAACGACCACCTGTATTAAAAAACCCTCTCCCTTGTGTGGTCTCTTAATACAGGTTTGACTTTATTTACATGTATATGCCTGCTTTTTTCACATTTGCTTATTCTTGAACATATAGAACTACAGTACAAGTGGTCTTAATGTCTAGCAAACTACCCGCATTAATTAAGATGTAATCAATACTGCGTATGTACATGCTTGTGCTTTAAATGTAGGGTGGATGACATATAGAACTTTTCTAAGTGGCAACAATGTTGGCCTCAACATACTTTGAAGTTGAAAATGTCTACAGGCCTTGATGTTTATAAGGTGATCACAAAAATAACTCCTAAGAAATACATGTCATAAGTCAATAGTAATCAGGTATAGGTGGGAGTCCAATGTAAGAACGTATTAGATTTTAGCTAGAGAAATTTATGTATTACTGAAAAATTATTACATCAGGGTATTCGATATCACAAACTAGTCAAAGCATTTACTAAATTTTATCATCGGTATAAGGAAATAATTCGTAAATATAACTCAACATGCAGACACCTTATACGTTCAGGTATTTCACATCCAATATGTTATAGTAATATTCTTTACAAAGCACAAAAATGTCAGTATTCAACCCAAAAGCTTACAAAACCTTTCGACAGACTTATAAAGAAGGGATATAGTTACGATACTGTTGTCAGGTCATTAAAGATTGCATATGTTGGCTTTAATATTGATTCACTTATAGGGTCTTTGCATCGGAACTAAACACATTTATTTAAAAAAAAACAGTTGTTGGCATGACACGGGTTATATTCTTCTCATATATTTTATGTAAATGGATATAAGCCGATAACAGTCTATTCTGTAAAATATTGGACAGAATAGACTGTTAGAGGCTTATATCTTACTTAAAACATTGTTTAACTCGTCGAAAAAGGTAAAACAAAAAAAATAGCAAGCAAAGATTTATTTTCATCAAGTATGAAAATTGTTTTGTGAATAAACTTTCTTTACATTACAATAAATCCTACATGCTGGCCCATATCATATTCCAAAAATCTAAGCGACATCTTGCGAAACAAAAAAACAGCGAAGGAAAAAAATTAGGCGGAAGAAAAAAAAAATAATAATTAAAAACCAATTGTTCATAGAACCATTGATGGTCTTTCCACCAGTAATGATTTTTTTTATATGAAAATATTAAAATTTGGTTTTAAATGTCAATTTCAGCGTCAAATGACAACTTATTGTACGCTGATTCCAAAAATATAAGGTTTCTATACAATAAGATATAAATAAGACGATAATTTTTAACTTCTGGTTCAAAATATGTTACTTCCGGTACTGTCTTATAGTTTACTTGTCGTTGATTCCAAAAGTATATGGTTTTACATACTTTTACAATAATTTATTACAAAAATTAGCTACTTCCGGTTTATAAAAGTCACTTCCGGTTAGCTTTTTCAACGACATACTGCTTGCAACCTAATGCAAAAAGTCTAAAAGCTTTAACATGAATACATATGAGGTAAAAGCAAAGGTCAAAATCTAGAACGTTAAATTAACATATGACCTTGAGCTCAATTTCAAGGTCATGAACCAAGTACCTCAAATCAAAAGACTCTAGCTCTTTACTTTATATTGTTAATGAGTTATATTACCATACGACTGATATTAGATTTAAAAGGGGGGAAAACTCGATGAAAATGTTTTCGTACCCTTTCGACTAAAATTTATGTGTAACTACATGTCGCAACTAACAATTATGTGAAAATATTTTGTCGATATCTTATAAGATTTCTGAAAATAAGAGATAACAAGCCAAAATCAAAAATTTAATCATGACCTTGACCTTTGACCATGACCTCATTTTCATTTTTTTGGACCAAGGACCTCAAATAAAAATACCCTAGGCCTCTATCACTTATGGTTTTCCAGTTTTAAATGCATTTCAAAATTTCAAAAACAAAAGGGGAAATAACTCTCATATGGAATCTCTATACGGCTTCGGTCAAAATAAAACAGAACATCCTGAGGATATAACAAGCAATTTGGAAAAATAAATTTGTAGGTTTCTAATACGGTTGCGAAGCCTTAGAGATAACAAGAAAACAGTGTTTGGGGAGATAACTCTTATATGGGAAAGTATTGGGTTAAGCAGAGTTGGTTTCAAAAGCGTATAAACTGTTCGATATCATATTCCAAAAATCTAAGCGACATCTTGCGAAACAAAAAAACAGCGAAGGAAAAAAATTAGGCGGAAGAAAAAAAATAATAATCAGAACAAATACAATAGGTCTTTCCACAAGAAAGGTGGAAAGACCTAATAATAATAATCAGAAGAAATCCAATAGGTCTTTCCACGGAAAAGTGGAAAAACCTAATAATCAGAAGAAAAGCAATATAGGTCTTTCACCTGAAAGGTTGAAAGACCTAATAAAATTGGACGATGGGATTGGGATACTACTTTGTTAGAGCTTAACTCTAATAGGGTGTTATACCCGTTTAGTCTCAATGCCCAGAGTCTAATTTTCGAAACAAACAAGGTACAAGCAAAGAAAAAACGACACTAGGCGTAAACAAAAAACAACAGCCAGAGATGACATCAATATGAAAATAGCATGAAAAACAGAAAAATCAAACAACAAAGTGAAGAATATAAACTATATAATGAACAATATATAATTTAAAATTTATTTGTTAAATATATTGTTATGTTATTGTTATGATGAAAATAGTTATTGTTTCATTTTAGTAATAAATATCGAAAAACTTTCTCACGATAACACGATGATGATAAAGTGAACAAAAGCCATCTATCAATCGGCCATAACAACTTTATGCTAGATGATAGATGAGAAAAAAAATTCTATTTTTTATTTCTCAGTATTATAAATGTTTGATTTTTGCAAATAAAATATTATTAGGTTTATCAATATTACATTTCTAAACAGTTTGTAAGCACACTTTTAAACACAAATTTTACTAACATTCTCAACCACGATGGTTGTACATGTATATTATATCAAGGTAATTTAGATTTTTTCACATAAATAAGGTATTGGCCAGTTCACAACCAATCTGAGTGTTGAGAAAAAAAATAATAGTTAAACATGTCAGGCAGAGGAAAAGCAGATAAAGGTCTAGGAAAAGGAGGCGCCAAGCGTCACAGGAAGGTGTTCCGTGATAACATCCAAGGTATCACCAAACTAGCCATCCGTCGTTTAGCAAGAAGAGGTGGAGTAAAACGTATATCTGGACTCATCTATGAGGAAACCCGTGGTGTCCTTAAAGTTTTCTTGGAAAATGCCATCCATGATGCTGTCACATACACAGAGCACGCCAAGAGGAAAACTGTCACTGCAATGGATGTTGTCGACGCTTTGAAACGTCAAGGACGTACCTTGTACGTATTTGGAGGTTAAACAGCCACCCAGCTAATATCAACAACGGCCCTTTTCAGGGCCACCAACAATTTTCAAAAAGAATCTTAGATTTGTTGTTCATCGTTTTAAGCTAAATCTTGAAATCAAAGCTTGATCCCACTTCTATTCTCTAGTGTTTATGCATTTTCCACCTTTTTTCTAAATTTCCCTTGCTCAATTTTTTTTTCTCTATATCCCCCTTTTTTATATTTTTTTCTTTTCAATGAATTTCCGTACTCTTGTATTTATTTAAGAATTAAGGTCTGGTTTTGGCCCAAGAAAAAAAAATGTTTGATAACTTTTTCAAATTGGCACATAATCTTTAGAAATGCATAGGGTCAAGAAATATAAATGAAAAACATTAAGATTCGTATGTGATGACGTCACAATTACGTCATAATATGTACTGTTTTCACAAAAACGATGAAAATTCAGAATTTATGCAGTTTTCTATCTTTATTTCTGTTGTGGAAACATCGTGCGTAGCCAAGAAACAACAAAATATTTAACTGAAGCTTTATTATTACTATTGAAAAAATCTCACAAAATATAAAGTTGTTTCTTGGGTTCGCATATACTTTTCCAATCGAAAATATACTTAAAAATTTGATGAAAAACAAGGAAAATCACAAAATTTTATAAAATATGTAAATTAAGGCATGGTTTGTTACCATGGTAACTTGTTTAATGTCCAGAATTATTTAGTTTTTCTGAATACCTTCTACCTGAGATACTTTTCAGTAATTTAAAAATATGTATGATCACTTTTAAATTTGCAGTAATTTTGGGGCCAAATAAGGGCCTCATTGCCACTAGTGTGTATCTAGCCGTCGATAGCAGCCGGCGTTAATATTCATGAGGCCAGCCTTCAATAATATTCATGAGCCGTCAATAATATTCATGAGATGACTTGCGTTCGAAGAAGTGTTGTTAGAAACTATGAACGATAACTATAATTAAATAACGTTCCTATTTATATTTGATATTACTTCAAATAGGCATGTCAATGGGTGTCTTCTTCGAGGTCCGCGTTTATTGAATCAACTTTGGGTCTTCTTCAAGGTCTGCGTCTTTAAACAACATTGTAAATGTAATAAAAACAATGTAAATGCCTCCATAAATATAAAACAAAGAAATGGTCTTTTAACATTCTGTGATTAGAGAAATAATGTAAACTAAAGCAATAACAAGTTTTAAAAAAATATAATTAAATATAGAAATTAAACGGGACATTACAACAAACAAATAAAGTAAAGAACAGTTCTTATTAAAGTTTTGTGATAATTAAATCAATGTAAGCTACAATAAATTTAAAAAATTGATTAAATATAGAAATTTAGGAATGACAGAGAATTGATGGTCATTTGTTCGTTGTCTACAAATATAGTCCAATCATGAAACTAAAACATACAATATTACGACAGTATTTTCTATTTAAACATATCAGAAAAATATAAACATAGTTAGTTGCAGAAATAAAAATAACAGAAAAATAACAACTGTCAATTACTATTTCAATGACATATGATTCTTCAAAATTATGGAGACCAATCTGAGTCATTATTAACAATTCATATTATTGCCTCTAAAATGGCCCATAGCACTTATGCCCTAGACCCGTACGAGTTAGTCAGGAGAGAACAAGGGGGTACCCTGGTATATCACAAATTCGCAAATGAACTATTGCCGGCTGGCCAAACGAAGAGATTCTCCACGTGGGCAATGGTATCAGACGAAGAGGTACTTATTGCCTTTAAAATGGCCCATAGCACTTATACCCTAGACCCGTACGAGTTTGTCAGTAGAGGGTTCAAAGGGGGATATGGTATCCGGTTTACAACGAATTCTTACTGAACTATTGCCGGCTGGCCAAACTAAGAGATTCTCTACATTGACCATCATACCAGAGGTAGAGCTTGGTATTGCCTCTAACATGGCCCATAGCACTTATGCCCTATACCCGTACGAGTTAGTCAGGAGAGGATGAGGGGTACCCTGGTATATCACAAATTCTAAAATGAACTATTGCCGGCTGGCCAAACGAAGAGATTCTCCACACGGGCAATGGTACCAGACGAAGAGGTACTTATTGCCTTTAAAATGGCCTATAGCACTTGTACCCTAGACCCGTACGAGTTTGTCAGTAGAGGGTTCAAAGGGGGGATATGGTATCCGGTTTACAACGAATTCTTACTGAACTATTGCCGGCTGGCAAAACTAAGAGATTCTCCACATTGACCATCATACCAGAGGTAGAGGTTGGTATTGCCTCTAACATGGCCCATAGCACTTATGCCCTAGACCCGTACGAGTTAGTCAGGAGTGGATAAGGGGTACCCTGGTATATTACAAATTCTAAAATGAACTATTGCCGGCTGGCCAAACGAAGAGATTCTCCACGTGGGCAATGGTACCAGACGAAGAAGTACTTATTGCCTTTAAAATGGCCTATAGCACTTGTACCCTAGACCCGTACGAGTTTGTCAGTAGAGGGTTCAAAGGGGGGATATGGTATCCGGTTTACAACGAATTCTTTCTGAACTATTGCCGGCTGGCCAAACTAAGAGATTCTCCACATCGACCATCATACCAGAGGTAGAGGTTGGTATTGCCTCTAAAATGGCCCATAGCACTTATGCCCTAGACCCGTACGAGATAGTATGAAAAGGATAAGGGGGTACCCTGGTATATCACAAATTCGAAAATGAACTATTGCCGGCTGGCCAAACGAAGAGATTCTCCACGTGGGCAATGGTACCAGACGAAGAGGTACTTTTTGCCTTTAAAATGGCCCATAGCACCTGTACCCTAGACCCGTACGAGTTTGTCAGAAGAGGGTTAAAAGGGGGGATATTGTATCCGGTTTACAACGAATTCTTACTGAACTATTGCCGGCTGGCCAAACTAAGAGATTCTCCACATCGACCATCATACCAGAGGTAGAAGTTGGTAATGCCTCTAAAATGGCACATAGCACTTATGCCCTAGACCCGTACGAGTAAGTCAAGAGAGGATAAGTGGGTACCCTGGTATATCAAAAATCCGAAAATAAACTATTGCCGGCTGGCCAAACGAAGAGATTCTCCACATGGGCAATGGTACCAGACGAAGAAGTACTTATTGCCTTTAAAATGGCCCATAGCACTTATACCCTAGACCCGTACGAATTTGTCAGGAGAGTGTTCAAAGGGGGGATATGGTATCCCGGATACAACGAATTCGAACTGAACTATTACCGGCTGGCCAAACTAAGAGATTCTCCACATCGACCATTATACCAGAGGTAGAGGTTGGTATTGCCTCTAAAATGGCCCATAGCACTTGTGCCCTAGTCCCGTACGAGTTAGTCAGGAGAGGATAAGGGGGTACCCTGGTATATCACAAATTCGAAAATGAACTATTGCCGGCTGGCTAAACGAAGAACTTCTCCACATGGGCAATGATACCAGAGGAAGAGGTACTAATTGCCTTTAAAATAACCTATAGCACTTGTACCCTAGACCCGTACGAGTTTGTCAGTAGAGGGTTAAAAGGGGGGATATGGTATCCGGTTTACAACGAATTCTTACTGAACTATTGCCGGCTGGCCAAACTAAGAGATTCTCCACATCGACCATCATACCAGAGGTAGAAGTTGGTAATGCCTCTAAAATGGCACATAGCACTTATGCCCTAGACCCGTACGAGTTAGTCAGGAGAAGATAAGTGAGTACCCTGGTATATCGCAAATCCGAAAATGAACTATTGCCGGCTGGCCAAACGAAGAGATTCTCCACATGGGCAATGGTACCAGACGAAGAGGTACTTATTACCTTTAAAATGGCCAATAGCACTTATACCCTAGACCCGTACGAATTTGTCAGGAGAGTGTTCAAAGGGGGGATATGGTATCCCGGATACAACGAATTCGAACTGAACTATTGCCGGCTGGCCAAACTAAGAGATTCTCCACATCGACCATTATACCAGAGGTAGAGGTTGGTATTGCCTCTAAAATGACCCATAGCACTTGTGCCCTAGTCCCGTACGAGTTAGTCAGGAGAGGATAAGGGAGTACCCTGGTATATCACAAATTCGAAAATGAACTATTGCCGGCTGGCTAAACGAAGAGCTTCTCTACATGGGCAATGATACCAGAGGAAGATGTACTTATTGCCTTCAAAATGGCTCATAGCACCTGTACCCTAGACCCGTACGAGTTTGTCAGTAAAGGGTTAAAAGGGGGGATATTGTATCCGGTTTACAACGAATTCTTACTGAACTATTGCCGGCTGGCCAAACTAAGAGATTCTCCACATCGACCATCATACCAGAGGTAGAAGTTGGTATTGCCTCTAAAATGGCACATGGCACTTATGCCCTAGACCCGTACGAGTTAGTCAGGAGAGGATAAGTAGGTACCTTGGTATATCACAAATCCGAAAATGAACTATCGCCGGCTGGCCAAACGAAGAGATTCTCCACATGGGCAATGGTACCAGACGAAGAAGTACTTATTGCCTTTAAAATGGCCCATAGCATTTATACCCTAGACCCGTACGAATTTGTCAGGAGAGTGTTCAAAGGGGGGATATGGTATCCCGGATACAACGAATTCGAACTGAACTATTGCCGGCTGGCCAAACTAAGAGATTCTCCACATCGACCATTATACCAGAGGTAGAGGTTGGTATTGCCTCTAAAATGGCCCATAGCACTTATGCCCTTGTCCCGTACGAGTTAGTCAGGAGAGGATAAGGGGGTACTCTGGTATATCACAAATTCGAAAATGAACTATTGCCGGCTGGCAAAACTAAGAGATTCTCCACATTGACCATCATACCAGAGGTAGAGGTTGGTATTGCCTCTAACATGACTTATAGCACTTGTACCCTAGACCGTACGAGTTTGTCAGTAGAGGGTTAAAAGGGGGGATATGGTATCCGGTTTACAACGAATTCTTTCTGAACTATTGCCGGCTGGCCAAACTAAGAGATTCTCCACATCAACCATCATACCAGAGGTAGAGGTTGGTATTGCCTCTAAAATGGCCCATAGCACTTAAGCCCTAGACCCGTACGAGATAGTATGAAAAGGATAAGGGGTACCCTGGTATATCACAAATTCGAAAATGAACTATTGCCGGCTGGCCAAACGAAGAGATTCTCCACGTGGGCAATGGTACCAGACGAAGAGGTACTTTTTGCCTTTAAAATGGCCCATAGCACCTGTACCCTAGACCCGTACGAGTTTGTCAGAAGAGGGTTAAAAGGGGGGATATTGTATCCGGTTTACAACGAATTCTTACTGAACTATTGCCGGCTGGCCAAACTAAGAGATTCTCCACATCGACCATCATACCAGAGGTAGAAGTTGGTAATGCCTCTAAAATGGCACATAGCACTTATGCCCTAGACCCGTACGATTTAGTCAAGAGAGGATAAGTGGGTACCCTGGTATATCAAAAATCCGAAAATGAACTATTGCCGGCTGGCCAAACGAAGAGATTCTCCACATGGGCAATGGTACCAGACGAAGAAGTACTTATTGCCTTTAAAATGGCCCATAGCACTTATACCCTAGACCCGTACGAATTTGTCAGGAGAGTGTTCAAAGGGGGGATATGGTATCCCGGGAACAACGAATTCGAACTGAACTATTACCGGCTGGCCAAACTAAGAGATTCTCCACATCGACCATTATACCAGAGGTAGAGGTTGGTATTGCCTCTAAAATGGCTCATAGCACTTGTGCCCTAGTCCCGTACGAGTTAGTCAGGAGTGGATAAGGGGGTACCCTGGTATATCACAAATTCGAAAATGAACTATTGCCGGCTGGCTAAACGAAGAGCTTCTCCACATGGGCAATGATACCAGAGGAAGAGGTACTAATTGCCTTTAAAATAACCTATAGCACTTGTACCCTAGACCCGTACGAGTTTGTCAGTAGAGGGTTAAAAGGGGGGATATGGTATTCCGGTTTACAACGAATTCTTACTGAACTATTGCCGGCTGGCCAAACTAAGAGATTCTCCACATCGACCATCATACCAGAGGTAGAAGTTGGTATTATTGCCTCTAAAATGGCACATAGCACTTATGCCCTAGACCCGTACGAGTTAGTCAGGAGAAGAGAAGTGAGTACCCTGGTATATCACAAGACCGAAAATGAACTATTGCCGGCTGGCCAAACGAAGAGATTCTCCACATGGGCAATGGTACCAGACGAAGAGGTACTTATTGCCTTTAAAATGGCCAACAGCACTTATACCCTAGACCCGTACGAATTTGTCAGGAGAGTGTTCAAAGGGGGGATATGGTATCCCGGATACAACGAATTCGAACTGAACTATTGCCGGCTGGCCAAACAAAGAGATTCTCCACATCGACCATTATACCAGAGGTAGAGGTTGGTATTGCCTCTAAAATGGCCCATAGCACTTATGCCCTAGACCCGTACGAGTTAGTCAGGAGAGGATAAGTGGGTACACTGGTATATCAAAAATCCGAAAATGAACTATTGCCGGCTGGCCAAACGAAGAAATTCCCCACGTGGGCAATGGTACCAGACGAAGAAGTACTTATTGCCTTTAAAATGGCTCATAGCACCTGTACCCTAGACCCGTACGAGTTTGTCAGTAAAGGGTTAAAAGGGGGGATATTGTATCCGGTTTACAACGAATTCTTACTGAACTATTGCCGGCTGGCCAAACTAAGAGATTCTCCACATCGACCATCATACCAGAGGTAAAAGTTGGTATTGCCTCTAAAATGGCACATAGCACTTATGCCCTAGACCCGTACGAGTTAGTCAGGAGAGGATAAGTGGGTACCCTGGTATATCACAAATCCGAAAATGAACTATTGCCGGCTGGCCAAACAAAGAGATTCTCCACATGGGCAATGGTACCAGACGAAGAAGTACTTATTGCCTTTAAAATGGCCCATAGCACTTATACCCTAGACCCGTACGAATTTGTCAGGAGAGTGTTCAAAGGGGGGATATGGTATCCCGGATACAACGAATTCGAACTGAACTATTGCCGGCTGGCCAAACTAAAAGATTCTCCACATCGACCATTATACCAGAGGTAGAGGTTGGTATTGCCTCTAAAATGGCCCATATCACTTGTGCCCTAGTCCCGTACGAGTTAGTCAGGAGAGGATAAGGGGGTACTCTGGTATATCACAAATTCGAAAATGAACTATTGCCGGCTGGCCAAACGAAGAGCTTCTCCACATGGGCAATGATACCAGAAGAAGAGGCACTTATTGCCTTCCAAATGGCCTATAGCACTTGTACCCTAGACCCGTACGAGTTTGTCAGTAGAGGGTTAAAAGGGGGGATATGGTATCCGGTTTACAACGAATTCTTACTGAACTATTGCCGGCTGGCCAAACTAAGAGATTCTCCACATCGACCATCATACCAAAGCAAGAGGTTGGTATTGCCTCTAAAATGGCCCATAGCACTTATGCCCTAGACCCGTACGAGATAGTATGAAAAGGATAAGGGGGTACCATGGTAAATCACAAATTCGAAAATGAACTATTGCCGGCTGGCCAAACGAAGAGATTCTCCACGTGGGCAATGGTACCAGACGAAGAGGTACTTTTTGCCTTTAAAATGGCCCATAGCACCTGTACCCTAGACCCGTACGAGTTTTTTCAGAAGAGGGTTAAAAGGGGGGATATTGTATCCGGTTTACAACGAATTCTTACTGAACTATTGCCGGCTGGCCAAACGAAGAGATTTTCCACATGGGCAAATGTACCAGACGAAGAGGTACTTATTGCCTTTAAAATGGCCCATAGCACTTATACCCTAGACCCGTACGAATTTGTCAGGAGAGTGTTCAAAGGGGGGATATGGTATCCCGGATACAACGAATTCGAACTGAACTATTGCCGGCTGGACAAACTAAGAGATTCCCCACATCGACCATTATACCAGAGGTAGAGGTTGGTATTGCCTCTAAAATGGTCCAGAGCACTTGTACCCTAGTCCCGTACGAGTTAGTCAGGAGAGGATAGGGGGTACCCTGGTATATCACAGATTCGAAAATGAACTATTGCCGACTGGCCAAACGACGAGCTTCTCCACATGGGCAATGATACCAGAGGAAGAGGTACTTATTGCCTTTAAAATGGCCCATAGCACTTATACCCTAGACCCGTACGAATTTGTCAGGAGAGTGTTCAAAGGGGGGATATGGTATCCCGGATACAACGAATTCGAACTGAACTATTGCCGGCTGGACAAACTAAGAGATTCTCCACATCGACAATTATACCAGAGGTAGAGGTTGGTATTGCCTCTAAAATGGCCCTGAGCACTTATGCCCTAGACCCGTACGAGTTAGTCAGGAGAGGATAAGTGGGTACCCTGGTATATCACAAATCCGAAAATGAACTATTGCCGGCTGGCCAAACGAAGAGATTCCCCACGTCGGCAATGGTACCAGACGAAGAGGTACTTATTGCCTTTAAAATGGCCCATAGCACTTGTACCCTAGAACCGTATGAGTTTGTCAGTAGAGGTTTAAAAGAGGTGATATGGTATCCGGTTTACAACGAATTCTTACTGAAATATTGCCGGCTGGCCAAACTAAGAGATTCTCCACATCGACCATCATACCAGAGGTAGAGGTTGGTATTGCCTCTAAAATGGCCCATAGCACTGATGCCCTAGACCCGTACGAGTTAGTCAGGAGAGCATAAGGGGGTACCCTGGTATATCACAAATTCTAAAATGAACTATTGCCGGCCGGTTAAACTAAGAGATTCTCCACATCGACCATTATACCACAGGTAGAGGTTGGTATTGCCTCTAAAATGGCCCATAGCACTTATGCCCTAGAACCGTACGAGTTAGTAATAAAAGCATAAGGAGGGTACCCTGGTATATCACAAATTCTAAAATGAACTATTGCCGGATTGCCAAACAAAGATATTCTCCACGTGGACAATGATACCAGAGGAAGAGGTACTTATTACCTTTAATATGGCCTATAGCACTTGTACCCTAGACCCGTACGAGTTGGTCAGTAGAGGGTCCAAAGGGGGGATATGGTATCCGGTTTACAACGAATTCTTACTGAACTATTGCCGGCTGGCCAAACTAAGAGATTCTCCACATCGACCATCATACCAGAGGTAGAGGTTGGTATTGCCTCTAAAATGGCCCATAGCACTTATGCCCTAGACCCGTACCAGTTAGTCAGGAGAGGTTAAGTGGGTACCCTGGTATATCACAAATCCGAAAATGAACTATTGCCGGCTGGCCAAATGAAGAGATTCCCCACGTGGGCAATGGTACCAGACGAAGAGGTACTTATTGCCTTTAAAATGGTCCATAGCACTTGTACCCTAGACCCGTACGAGTTTGTCAGTAGAGGGTTCAAAAGGGGGATATGGTATCCCGGATGCAACGAATTCGAACTGAACTATTGCCGGCTGGCCAAACTAAGAGATTCTCCACATCGACCATTATACCAGAGGTAGAGGTTGGTATTGCCTCTAAAATGGCCCATAGCACTTGTGCCCTAGTCCCGTACGAGTTAGTCAGAAAAGGATAAGGGGGTACCCTGGTATATCACAAATTCTAAAATGAACTATTGCCGGCTGGCCAAACGAAGACATTCTCCACGTGGGCAATGATACCAGAGGAAGAGGTACTTATTGCCTTTAAAATGGCCCAGAGCACTTATACCCTAGACCCGTACGAGTTTGTCAGTAGAGGGTTCAAAGGGGGGATATGGTATGCCGGATACAACGAATTCAAACTGAACTATTGCCGGCTGGCCAAACTAAGAGATTCTCCACATCGACCATTATACCAGAGGTAGAGGTTGGTATTGCCTCTAAAATGGCCCATAGCACTTATGCCCTAGACCCGTACGAGTTAGTCAGAAAAGGATAAGGGGGTACCCTGGTATATCACAAATTATAAAATGAACTATTGCCGGCTGGCCAAACGAAGACATTCTCCACGTGGGCAATGATACCAGAGGAAGAGGTACTTATTGCCTTTAAAATGGCCCACAGCACTTATACCCTAGATCCGTACGAGTTTGTCAGTAGAGGGTTCAAAGGGGGGAAATGGTATCCCGGATACAACGAATTCGAACTGAACTATTGCCGGCTGGCCAAACTAAGAGATTCTCTACATCGACCATCATACCAGAGGTAGAGGTTGGTGTTGCCTCTAAAATGGCCCATAGCACTTATGCCCTAGACCCGTACGAGTTTGTCAGTAGAGGATTCAAAAGGAGGATATGGTATCCCGGATACAACGAATTCGAACTGAACTATTGCCGGCTGGCCAAACTAAGAGATTCTCCACATCGACCATTATACCAGAGGTAGAGGTTGGTATTGACTCTAAAATGGCACAGAGCACTTGTGCCCTAGTCCCGTACGAGTTAGTCAGAAAAGGATAAGGGGGTAGGTACCCTGGTATATCACAAATTCTAAAATGAACTATTGCCGGCTGGCGAAACGAAGAGATTCTCCACGTGGGCAATGATACCAGAGGAAGAGATACTTATTGCCTTTAAAATGGCCCATAGCACTTAAACCCTAGACCCGTACGAGTTTGTCAGTAGAGGGTTCAAAAGGGGGATATGGTATCCCGGATACAACGAATTCGAACTGAACTATTGCTGGCTGGTCAAACTAAGAGATTCTCCACATCGACCATCATACCAGAGGTAGAGGTTGGTATTGCCTCTAAAATGGCCCATAGCACTTATGCCCTAGACCCGTACGAGTTAGTCAGGAGAGGATAAGTGGGTACCCTGGTATATCACAAATTCTAAAATGAACTATTGCCGGCTGGCCAAACGAAGAGATTCTCCACGTGGGCAATGATACCAGAGGAAGAGGTACTTATTGCCTTTAAAATGGCTCATAGCACTTATACCCTTGACCCGTACGAGTTTGTCAGTAGAGGGTTCAAAGGGGGGATATGGTATCCCGGATACAACGTTTTCGAACTGAACTATTGCCGGCTGGTCAAACTAAGAGATTCTCCACATCGACCATCATACCAGAGGTAGAGGTTGGTATTGCCTCTAAAATGGCCCATAGCACTTATGCCCTAGACCCGTACGAGTTAGTCAGGAGAGGATAAGTGGGTACCCTGGTATATCACAAATTCTAAAATGAACTATTGCCGGCTGGCCAAACGAAGAGATTCTCCACGTGGGCAATGATACCAGAGGAAGAGGTACTTATTGCCTTTAAAATGGCCCATAGCACTTAAACCCTAGACCCGTACGAGTTTGTCAGTAGAGGGTTCAAAAGGGGGATATGGTATCCCGGATACAACGAATTCGAACTGAACTATTGCTGGCTGGTCAAACTAAGAGATTCTCCACATCGACCATCATACCAGAGGTAGAGGTTGGTATTGCCTCTAAAATAGCCCATAGCACTTATGCCCTAGACCCGTACGAGTTAGTCAGGAGAGGATAAGTGGGTACCCTGGTATATCACAAATTCTAAAATGAACTATTGCCGGCTGGCCAAACGAAGAGATTCTCCACGTGGGCAATGATACCAGAGGAAGAGGTACTTATTGCCTTTAAAATGGCCCATAGCACTTGTACCCTTGAACCGTATGAGTTTGTCAGTAGAGGGTTAAAAGAGGTGATATGGTATCCGGTTTACAACGAATTCTTACTGAAATATTGCCGGCTGGCCAAACTAAGAGATTCTCCACATCGACCATCATACCAGAGGTAGAGGTTGGTATTGCCTCTAAAATGGTCCATAGCACTGAAGCCCTAGACCCGTACGAGTTAGTGAGGAGAGGATAAGGGGGTACCCTGGTATATCACAAATTCTAAAATGAACTATTGCCGGCTGGCCAAACTAAGAGATTCTCCACATCGACCATTATACCAGAGGTAGAGGTTGGTATTGCCTCTAAAATGGCTCATAGCACTTATGCCCTAGACCCGTACGAGTTAGTAATAAAAGCATAAGGAGGGTACCCTGGTATATCACAAATTCTAAAATGAACTATTGCCGGCTGGCCAAACGAAGAGATTCCCCACGTGGGCAATGGTACCAGACGAAGAAGTACTTATTGCCTTTAAAATGGCCCATAGCACTTATATCCTAGACCCGTACGAGTTTGTCAGTAGAGGGTTCAAAAGGGGAATATGGTATCCCGGATACAACGAATTCGAACTGAACTATTGCCGGCTGGCCAAAACTAAGAGATTCTCCACATCGACCATCATACCAGAGGTAGAGGTTGGTATTGCCTCTAAAATGGCCCAGAGCACTTATGCCCTAGACCCGTACGAGTTTGTCAGTAGAGGGTTCAAAAGGGGGATATGGTATCCCGGATACAACGAATTCGAACTGAACTATTGCCGGCTGGCCAAACTAAGAGATTCTCCACATCGACCATTATACCAGAGGAAGAGGTTGGTATTGCCTCTAAAATGGCCCATAACACTTGTGCCCTAGTCCCGTACGATTTAGTCAGAAAAGGATAAGGGGTAGATACCCTGGTATATCACAAATTCTAAAATGAACTATTGCCGGCTGGCCAAACGAAGAGATTCTCCACGTGGGCAATGATACCAGAGGAAGAAGTACTTATTGCCTTTAAAATGGCCCATAGCACTTATACCCTAGACCCGTACGAGTTTGCCAGTAGAGGGTTCAAAAGGGGGATATGGTATCCCGGATACAACGAATTCGAAATGAACTATTGCCGGCTGGCCAAACTAAGAGATTCTCCACACCGACCATCATACCAGAGGTAGAGGTTGGTATTGCCTCTAAAATGGCCCATAGCACTTATGCCCTAGACCCGTACGAGTTAGTCAGGAGAGGACAAGTGGGTACCCTTGTATATCACAAATTCTAAAATGAACTATTGCCGGCTGGCCAAAAGAAGAGATTCTCCACGTGGGCAATGATACCAGAGGAAAAGGTACTTATTGCCTTTAAAATGGCCCATAGCACTTATACCCTAGACCCGTACGTTTGTCAGTAGAGGGTTCAAAAGGGGAATATGGTATCCCGGATACAACGAATTCGAACTGAACTATTGCCGGCTGGCCAAAACTAAGAGATTCTCCACATCGACCATCATACCAGAGGTAGAGGTTGGTATTGCCTCTAAAATGGCCCATAGCACTTATGCCCTAGACCCGTACGAGTTTGTCAGTAGAGGGTTCAAAAGGGGGATATGGTATCCCGGATACAACGAATTCGAACTGAACTATTGCCGGCTGGCCAAACTAAGAGATTCTCCACATCGACCATTATACCAGAGGAAGAGGTTGGTATTGCCTCTAAAATGGCCCATAACACTTGTGCCCTAGTCCCGTACGATTTAGTCAGAAAAGGATAAGGGGTAGATACCCTGGTATATCACAAATTCTAAAATGAACTATTGCCGGCTGGCCAAACGAAGAGATTCTCCACGTGGGCAATGATACCAGAGGAAGAAGTACTTATTGCCTTTAAAATGGCCCATAGCACTTATACCCTAGACCCGTACGAGTTTGCCAGTAGAGGGTTCAAAAGGGGGATATGGTATCCCGGATACAACGAATTCGAAATGAACTATTGCCGGCTGGCAAAACTAAGAGATTCTCCACATCGACCATCATACCAGAGGTAGAGGTTGGTATTGCCTCTAAAATGGCCCATAGCACTTATGCCCTAGACCCGTACGAGTTTGTCAGTAGAGGGTTCAAAAGGGGGATATGGTATCCCGGATACAACGAATTCGAACTGAACTATTGCCGGCTGGCCACACTAAGAGATTCTCCACATCGACCATAATACCAGAGGTAGAGGTTGGTATTGCCTCTAAAATGGCCCATAGCACTTATGCCCTAGACCCGTACGAGTTAGTCAGGAGAGGACAAGTGGGTACCCTTGTATATCACAAATTCTAAAATGAACTATTGCCGGCTGGCCAAAAGAAGAGATTCTCCACGTGGGCAATGATACCAGAGGAAAAGGTACTTATTGCCTTTAAAATGGCCCATAGCACTTATACCCTAGACCCGTACGAGTTTGTCAGTAGAGGGTTCAAAGGGGGGATATGGTATCCCGGATACAACGAATTCGAACTGAAATATTGCCGGCTGGCCAAACTAAGAGATTCTCCACATCGACCATCATACAAGAGGTAGAGGTTGGTTATGCCTCTAAAATGGCCCATAGCACTTATGCCCTAGACCCGTACGAGTTAGTCAGGAGAGGATAAGTGGGTACCCTGGTATATAACAACTCCGAAAATGAACTATTGCCGGCTGGCCAAACGAAGAGATTCCCCACGTGGGCAATGGTACCAGACGAAGAGGTACTTATTGCCTTTAAAATGGCCCATAGCACTTATACCCTAGACCCGTACGAGTTTGTCAGTAAAGGGTTCAAAAGGGGGATATGGTATCCCGGATACAACGAATTCGAACTGAACTATTGCCGGCTGGCCAAACTAAGAGATTCTCCACATCGACCATTATACCAGAGGTAGAGGGTGGTATTGCCTCTAAAATGGCCCATAGCACTTATGCCCTAGACCCGTACGAGTTAGTCAGAAAAGGATTAGGGGGGTACCCTGGTATATCACAATTTCTAAAATGAACTATTGACGGCTGGCCAAACGAAGAAATTCTCCACATGGGCAATGATACCAGAAGAAGAGGTACTTATTGCCTTTAAAATGGCCCATATCACTTATACCCTAGACCCGTACGAGTTTGTCAGTAGAGGGTTCAAAGGGGGGATATGGTATCCCGGATACAACGAATTCGAACTGAACTATTGCCGGCTGGACAAACAAAGAGATTCTCCACGTGGGCAATGATACCAGAGGAAGAGGTACTTATTGCCTTTAAAATGGCCCATATCACTTATACCCTAGACCCGTACGAGTTTGTCAGTAAAGGGTTCAAAAGGGGGATATGGTATCCCGGATACAACGAATTCGAACTGAACTATTGCCGGCTGGCCAAACTAAGAGATTGTCCACATCGACCATTATACCAGAGGTAGAGGATGGTATTGCCTCTAAAATGGCCCATAGCATTTATGCCCTAGACCCGTACGAGTTAGTCAGAAAAGGATTAGGGGGGTACCCTGGTATATCACAATTTCTAAAATGAACTATTGACGGCTGGCCAAACGAAGAGATTCTCCACATGGGCAATGATACCAGAAGAAGAGGTACTTATTGCCTTTAAAATGGCCCATATCACTTATACCCTAGACCCGTACGAGTTTGTCAGTAGAGGGTTCAAAGGGGGGATATGGTATCCCGGATACAACGAATTCGAACTGAACTATTGCCGGCTGGACAAACAAAGAGATTCTCCACGTGGGCAATGATACCAGAGGAAGAGGTACTTATTGCCTTTAAAATGGCCCATATCACTTATACCCTAGACCCGTACGAGTTTGTCAGTAGAGGGTTCAAAGGGGGGATATGGTATCCCGGATACAACGAATTCGAACTGAACTATTGCCGGCTGGACAAACAAAGAGATTCTCCACGTGGGCAATGATACCAGAGGAAGAGGTACTTATTGCCTTTAAAATAGCTTATAGCACTTATACCCTAGACCCGTACGACTTTGTCAGTAAAAGGTTAAAATTGGAGATATGGTATCCGGCTGGCCAAACTAAGATATTCCCTCTATGTGCCATTTTGGCAGAGGTAGAGGTAGTTATTGCCTTGAAAATTGTCCATGTCAGTAATACCCTTGACCCATACGAGTAAGTCAGCAAGCGCTTAGGAGGTACCCTTGTGTATCACGAAGCCGAAATCAACTATTACCGGATGGCCAAACTAAGAAATTCTCCCAATGGGCAATTATACAAGTGGTGGAGGTATTAATTGCATTCAAAATGGCCTTTTTCAATAATGTCCTACACCCGTAGGAATTTGTCATCATAAGGTTAGCTTATTTGGGAAATGACAGAAAACACAATTGAATCCATGAAAAAGTCTCTTTGTTTTTTTTAATTTTTATCTATTAAAGAAATAAATTGTACCTTGCATTTAACACAAGAGATCCCTATTTCTGAACATAAAGTCATATATCATACATTACAAGTCATTTGCATGTAGCATGCACTATAACTACACAAATAAAGAAATTACGTTTTGCAAAAAAGTCAGGATTAATAATTGAATATATGGTAATTTGAAATGACACAAGGAAAAAGCTGAGATATATCTGATATACAAATTTTTTTTTCGATGTGTTTAATAACAGTTTTGGACATACAAGTGTTGTGCAGCAACCTGTATCAGATTGCATCAAAGCCATAAGGTACATTAAGAAATAATACAAATGCCAAATTTCTACACATGACAACACAATTACATGTAAAGAGAGATATTGCCATCAATAAAAGCATAAAACACAATTAATCACAATAAATCACAGTTAAAAATCAATTGTTCAAAGAGCAATCGAAGGTCTTTCCACCAATGATATGACAAATATTAAAATTTGGTTTGGTACTGTATGTCCATTAAAGTGCCATATGATAGCTTATTGTAAGCTGATTAAAAAATATGGTTTCTATACACTTTTGTTCGAAAAAAGGGACATAATTTGGTACTTCCTGTTTGAAAATGTCACTCTTATTAGTACTTCACAATTTGCTTGACACTGATTCCTAAAAATATGATTCTTTATACTTTCACATTAAATGATATAAAAAAAAGTCACTACAGGATAACACAAGGTCATTTACGGTATACATATGGCTTGCAACCCTAATACAAAAGTTCTCTAGTTTATCATGTATAAAATAAGAAAAAGTCTAAATCTTAAACGTCAAAATAAAATAGGACTTTTACCGCATTTTTAGGGTCATTAACCTAGGCCCTTTAATCGAAAAAAACCCTTAGGTGCTTATCACATATGGCAAATGAGTTGTATTACCATTTGGAGGATTTCAAACATAACAGAGAGAAAACTGTCATTTAATGTCAACATACCCTGTTAACCACAATGTAGGTGTTATGAAATTTCGCAATTACAATTTAGCAAAATATGTCGTTGAAATCTCATAAGGCTTTCGAAAAGAAATGAAAAAAGGTAAAAACTAGAATTAAGAACATGACTTTTTACTTTGACGCTGACCTAATTTTCTATTGAATGGACCATCGACCTCCAATCAAAATGACACGTGACTCTGTCACTTATGTTTTACAAGTAACATACACATTTTACTAATTTCAGAAACAAAAGGCGAATTAACCCCAATAAAGGAGATTATTTGCCGCTTCTGTCAAATTATTTATAAGATCATGAGGATACAAATGTCAAATTATTTAGATAGCCTTTTCGAAAAAACAGTGTTTAGGGAGATAACTCATACAATAAGAAATCTAAGGATATCTTCCGAAACCACTAACAACCGGAGGAAGAAGTACACAATTATGATAACAAAAGCAATAGGTCTTTCCACAAAAACGTATACACACTTAATAAAACAAGTCCAAAATGACAAGGAATCATTTATTCATCAAAACAAAAGTTTAAACTATCGTTATACTTATCATATCTCACCATTTTTCTCATACAAATGTATATAACCGTAGTAAACTTTAATGTTACAATTTGCTGTTGAATGTTAAATTAAAATCGAAAATAACAAAGATTATGGCTGAAATATATCTTAAAATGGATATTGTAGGAACCACGATAAAATATCTTATCATATAACAGTCCTTTTATATATTAATGTTATTTTATTGCAATTATGATATGTCAATCACATGTTATTGCAAAAGAAAAACAACAACACAACTACGATTACGAAAGTATTCATTTGACAAGTAATGTAACGAAATACAGAAAACACTTATGATATTAAATGAGATCTTAAAAAAAAATCGCAATGCATGTTTTGGGTAAAGTAGTCAGAATTTAAGAAAAAAAACCAAAGCATCACAATTGATAAACATTCCCTGCTTATAATTAATTTTTGTTACAATTTGACATAAACCTAAATATAATGTATTACAAGTCTGGTCTATTGCATAATATGCATTACTAAATATTTACCATTGTATTAAAATGTTAATGGATCATACAAAACTGAAATATGCCTTTAACATTTTGTGTCTTCATTTTACATGAATATTTTACAAAGATATCATATGTTATTCATAACAAAGTAATAAAATGATAACAAAAAGTACAAAAGAGAAAGTACAAAAAGTCACGAAGAAAAAGGCATTCAGGATAAATGCTTTTAAAAAATTTTCATAAGAAAATGTGACAGAAATTGCTTTGAAGTGAGTTCAGAAATATTTATCACACTGCAACACTTATGTTTACGAAAAGAGATACTATAATACTCCATTCTTCATTCATGTAATCGAAAAAAAGGGCATCAGAACATGCAATCTTGTTTATATATTGAATACATGTCAAATAATACTTTAGCCATATGTGTCGGTGTCATCTTTGTAATTCTATGAATGCAATATAACTACGTTTTGAATTGAGCAGGTTGTTTAACCAGAAAACAAACAAATTCGTATGCAAAGGGTAACAATCTGCTCTAACATCCTCTCGACTGCGTATTATGATATATGTTTTCCCCATTTTTGTCTTTACAGTTTTAGATTGAAAGTTATTAAATATAAAGTTCACGCAGTTATCTACATAACCAGTATTACAAAAATATCAATAGTACAGCAAGATGTTTCTTTATTATTTTGATAGTCTATGAAATATCATGAGGCCAAGATGTAAGCCTTAAACATTGTCTGTAACATTATTAATCATCAATGAATAAAACAATGGCCTCTTGTTGAGTCATCAGATACAGTATTTATTTTTCTTGTATTGGTAAATTTAAATCTGGCATTTTCAAGTGAAGCATAATAAATTTTGATATTCACTGTCACATCTTGAATTGTATCAAAATCATAGAAATCCATCTGCAAAAAAACCCTGGTAACTTATTCTCTATTTTATCATTCTAAATCAGATATGGACAACATGGTCTGCATTTTCTGTCTTGCCTGTCTTGCTATGTTGACTTCAGTCTTGATGTATTCATAGGTTGAAATTTCTGTTGATATGCAAATTTCGTTCACTATTTTCTTCTCCATTTTCAGCCGCCGGCATAAAACCTCCAACAAAACCTCTTTTGTCAAAACGTTTTCTATATACCATAGAGTATAGTTCATATTGATCTTCAAACATAAGTTGAGTTTTTCTGCGTCAGGAAACACACTACAGTTTTGGAATTTTGTTAACTGCTTTTTACTAATAAAGTATCTTTTCTGCAAGTGAAGAATTAGTAACCGAAATTCCTCTCCTGGGATGTATAGCTCTCCAAATCCATCTAAAAATTTCAGAAAGCTGATATGTCGATCAATGACGGAACTTGTGCATATGCTATAAACAATGCTGTCTAGGTCATCTATTCTTATTATGTCTTTAATTCCAAATGGTTTACCTTCGTTTTGTTTGTAAAATTCATCTACCACTTCTTTCAGGACTAATTGTCTTACTGTTGTGCTGTCAATAGACCCTTCATAGAATGCCTGTTCAACGAACATTTTTCCATACAAGCATATGAACGCTCCACATGAAGTGGTGTCTTTCTGTTTTGGGTATAATCCAGTTGTCATGACATCATATACCCGCCATGTGTCTGTCATAATTGTTGCTGTTTCAGCGGTAAAACGGAAGGTCAAATATTCATCAAGATTGTCTACTACAACTTTCAAAACTTCTTTTCCAAGTGGATCGAAATAATACATGGTCTTATCACTTGGACATATAACGACCAAAATTCAGTGGCTATTGTTGACATTCACTGGAGTTATAATGTATGATTTTTCATACACGTTTTCCTTTGTTTTCAAAGTAAGAAAATTTTTGTGTTCTGCATTGCAGGAATACCATGACGATTTGACAAACAAGCAGTTAGGATTGGTTGATTTTATAGAAGAAAAAAAAGCATCAATATTCAAATCTGTCAATTGGGTTCCCATGAATTTAGAAACTTGATCTTTGGTCAACTGTAAATTGCTAATATTTATTGGTATGTCGAAATGATTCAATAAATCGATGTCCTGCTTCGA
Source organism: Mytilus galloprovincialis (assembly GCF_965363235.1). NCBI lineage: Eukaryota > Metazoa > Mollusca > Bivalvia > Mytilida > Mytilidae > Mytilus > Mytilus galloprovincialis. The sequence goes on along the minus strand of NC_134843.1, from coordinate 39,234,358 downwards.
TATATATGTTTGAAACTGTGTCATATCCTTTTGAAATTGATCTGGGATATTGTGTAACCGGTAGTTTTCTTTGAATGTGAGGTTGGTGACATCTAAAAATGTAATACAAGATTCTGATGGTTGTCTTGATTCATTGAAAGAGATATGAAAGTTGTTTTCGTTGAAAACTTCAACTTTGCCGGAATCTTTTACCGTTGCGTATAACTTCTCGTTATTTACATTTTCATGAACCATAAATACAGCATCAGATGTAAGGCAAGCTTTCCATTCGACTTGGATTGATTTCAGCTGTTGATAGAAGGTGCAATTAGTAAGGTAGGTTGTGACTTCGTCCGGTAATAAACTATTCTGTAATATGATGGTATGTCCAAGCTTTGTTATAACAGTGACTTTTGAGTAAGTACTAGAATTGCATGAGGGACACTGAGTGGATGGTGCATTCCATTTGCTTAATATTTCTTTTTCAAAGAGCACGGTATGGATAATCTGTGCTTCCTGCTTCCCACATGTGGAACATTTACTACTCTGTAAGTAAGAGATTCCGAAGCTGTTAGATAGAAATATTTCATTTTCTCCAAGTATATATTCTAGGACCTTTGGAAGCAAGAGACTGGCTGTTTCCGTCCCATACGCCGTAGAGTGACCTAAAGTATGTATACCTTCAGAAAGAATTGTTAACGCTTGTTGTGAACGAAACACACATGTATCGGTAAATTTTATAGATTTGAAGAGGTCTATGGTTTTTCTTTTTCTCACACTCAGCAATTCTGAATTCAGGTATTTTTCAATAGCTATCAATAGGCCCTGGAATGAAAGAAGACAAATAATGATTTGATGAAGCATTACGGGATAAAAATCGCACATTGGAATTTCTTCATACCGCAAGATATAGCTGTCACTTGCATATGCATTATCATGACTTATATCTAAAATATTGTCATTTATTATGATTTGAGATGGTCCTTCTGTGTTTAAATATGTGTAGTGTCCAAGTGATGGAGAGTTCCCATGATGAATAACTATTCCCTTCAACCGGTAGACCTTGTCGTCGTTCGAATCAATATATCTGGAGAGATTGATCAGTGGATCTACAATAATTAGTGTTCTGACTTTCTCTACTCTATTACTTTTGTACATATATCGAACGAGAGTAATGATCAGGTCTGGAGGACAGTGTAATAGACGAAAACTTCTCCAAATTTCTGATTCCTCACAGCAAGCATCTTCTGTCATATTCATCTTTACCTTTTCATCAGAAAAGTAGTCATCAAGGAGATCCTAAAGTTAAAGATAGAGCCACATTATCATAAATAGTGTTAATGAGATAATAAATTGTAAACCAATGAACGAAAAAGGAGAAAAACATGAGTGTCATGAAAGACTGCTATTGTTCACCTATAATATCAGTTCAAGGCTTTTGAATCATTTGTAGATTTTGCAATTGCTGAACAATTTTGACCTTTACACTTGTATTTCTATTATAGCTTTAGGCCCAGTTCTCTATGTCTGAAGATTACTTGACAGGAAGACCTTAATCTGGTGAACAATTTAGTCTATTCCAGATTTGGTCTAAATGCTTCCTGTTTAGGCTATAGGCCACGACGGCGACAGACGACGACGGAGAACGACAGGCGCTAAGTGATTGCATATGCTTACATGGCCCAGGTGAGCTTATGATAATGCAAACATTCGTGTTCATCCTTAATATTGAAATGGAAGTTGTATTTCATGATAATACATAACATATATAAAGGTTGTGGATGAACACGGATGCGGCCACTTTCATTTTGTACAAAAACCATCTAAAAAAGAGACGTTTTTGGCATATTTGAGAGATTTTTCATATTTGAGCTTGAATCGGATCATTATCAATGACTAAATCAGTAAAAATCTTTCACTTATACTAATTGAATCAAGTGAAATAGACACTTAAGTGTTTAAAAAGTGGTCAAAATCTTTCGTCCGATGAAACTGAAATTTGAGGCCAAAATGAGTCCTTACCGGACTTTATACTGTTATACTCCTTTACATATAACCTCCTTACATAATTAATCGTGAATAAAAAAAAACATATATATAATAAGAGCAATAGTTTTGAAATTACTTATGGAAGTCAAACCTTGCATTTCCAACATTTATTTCATGAATAATAATCTATTACTACCTGGAGTTTCATAATCATAATTATGAGAAATAGTAAAACATGTTCTTTGTTCAGGATGAGGACATGAAATTCACATGATTCTACACGGGTCAGCAATTGAAAACAAAACATTACGACAAAAGAGGTCATTTCAGCTTTCTAAGAAGAAACATTGTAGCAGCACCTGCAGATAGTGTATAAAACTCCCAATTTATACGATATTTCTGTGGTTGCATTTTCTATCATGATTTCCTTAATGGAGGATTGATGCTCACAGGCAGTTGTAAAACCAAAAGTTTCAAATGGTGAATTTGAAATCATCACCTCGGAAATTTTATGGACGCCATCACAAGTTGGCGGACCGTTATGGAATAACCGTTTCACAAATGATATCGGATATGTTCTTTATATCGTAACTTCAATCTCCTTCCCTTACATAAATGTGACCTACCGAGTAATACTATTTACCGGATTTGTTGTTGCATAGCCAAAACGACGGGTACCACATGTGGAGCAAGGATTTGATTACCCTTCCGGAGCACCTGAGATCACCCCCAGTTTTTGGTGAGTTCGAATTGTTTGTTTTTTAGTTTTTTTATGTTGTGTCATGTGTACCATTTTTTTGTGTATTTTTCATTTTCAGCAATGGCGTTGTCATTTCAGTTTCGATTTATGAGTTTGACTGTCTCTCTTGTATCTTTCGTCCATCCTTTGAATGAACATTACTAGACCCTTCGTATCATATTAATACGGCTTTGTCATATCAAAGAAAATCAAAATTTGCCTTTCAAACATTCAGTCAGTAGTTATGTACTCTTCCGTTTCTATACCATTATCTTTAAGAGGAATTCATACTGAACAATACTGATTCATCCGTCTAAATGAATACATGTTTTGAGTTTATACGCGTATTAAACGGAGATTAAAAGTTATTAGAAAATCAGTTTTACAGATTAGAACGGATAGTTATGACTTCCACTACCATAATAGCAATATAACGGTCGTCACCTGCAAGGTAAGGTTTAAAGACACTTCATGAGCATCTAAGACATCTCCAGATGTAATACCAGAAAATTGTTGTACATCACATCCGGTTGTATACGAAAATAGGCCTAAAAAATATTTCTTTGTATTTGACTGTTGTAGAAAATTAACCCTGAATTTCAAATTTTTCTGAATCATAAACATGTATGTTGGGTGTCTGAAAGATTCATTCTTTTTTTATTTGATGGTCCTATTAAATAATTTGGAACGTTAAGGTTACATAGTTACCAAAACAGGTAACCAGTAAATAACAGTGTAAAAATTGGGTTTTTTACTTCCGGTGAGGGTTACTTTCTTATATGTAATGAAATGTAGTGTGAAATTTTTACTGTAGCACTGGAAAGGATTAAACTTTATACATGCAAAGTATTTCTACGGTTGAAATTGAGGTAAATACTGTTCTATTTTTTTAAAAAGTGCCTTTTTAACAAAGACTAATAGGGAAAGATCTATGTTGGTATTACATCTGTACTGTTTTACAAAAACTAATTGTAACATGATGCTGTTACGAAGTCTCCCAAACAAAGCTCTCATATAGTTAGGCATTCCCATGGTCCCAAATTTCATTTGACTTGATATATTGTCACATACAAAAATATATCTGGTTAAGGGGTGGGGATCCAAACCATTTCCAATTTTTCAAACAGAAGGGGGTGACCCCAGGGACTTAGCCGTATTTCATTTGCTTTGTATTGTTGTCTTTATATTTGATTTGATGTGTTTTATTGTTCCATGCTAGAATATGTATGGGTTAAGGGTGTGGATCTCGACCATTTATAAGATTATATCACATTTTCAATTTTAAAGGGTGGGGAGGACCCCAGAGATCAACCCTATCTTTCATTTCATTTGTCTTCTTACCTCATTCAAGAATATATATGGTTTAGGGTTGGGGATTAAGACCGTTAACAAGATGATTGCACATTCTAAAATTGAAAAGGCGGTGATGAACCTAGGGATGTATCCTTTATTTCATTTAGTTTTATTGTCCTGTAACCATTTCTGACGACTGGGTGTCTCTATCACTCACCGTTTTAAGGTTATATTGTTAGACCCCAATGCACAAACAGCAGATTGATGGCTCCTCTAAATATGTTAGTTTAGCATTTTATAAAACCCTAGGTAAATCTGACAAACGCTGAGGACAAGCTCATTTTTAATGTGGCGGAAGAAGAAGAATAATAAAAGCTAGGATTGCTATTGCAAACAATACCGGATGTCATCCTCCCCCTGAAACATAAAGCGGCAGCAATTTCAAAACAGTAGTGTATGCAGATCTATGAATATGTCTTTCTGGAAATGCTAAGTACATTTAAAGCATTTTAAAATACAATCAGATTTTTGCCGCTCCATGGCAACGGCAGCCATTATAAAAATTTCAAAGTCAAAAGTCTGATATATACTTATCAGTTAAATATGATAACACGTTTCATAAAGTTCAAAGCATTTTGATTTTTTTGGACAATTTTGCTGTTTCAATATGGCAACGGTGGCCATTTTGGAAATTACAAATTCAAAAGTCTTATCTTCACTTGCCAGTCAACAATCATATTAAGTTTCATCAATTTTGGAGCATTTGAAATTTTTGCTCCTGTATCCATGGTAACATAGTAGTTAAAAGGAATGTTAAAATCATTCAAAACCTGTATACATTTGTATCGTTTCCATGGTAAAGGCATCCATTTTTTATGTTCTTAATATTGCAACCCGACATTTTGTGTTCCTCATTATAATTAACTTTCGTCAAGATTGGTTACATTGGTTCCGAGGAAAACTGACGGACAAAATAGGTGGAAGAATAATAGTAATACAGAAAAAGAAACAGAGGAAAAACAATATGTCACCTGCGATTGTGGATCGGGTGACATGACTAAAATTGCTATTGTAAGCAATAGCAGATGTCACCTTTACCCCATTTCCACTATCCACTATCCACCAGCATCAGCTATTTCAAAATTGTTTAACAGTCCATGCACATATAGCATGGCAATACATCTTTCTGTAAATTGTGAGTACATTCAGACCATTTCAGAAAATTTCACATTTTTGCTGTTTGCAAGCCATTTTGAAAATTTCAAAGTGAAAAGTTTCATCTTTTACATGCCAGTTTACAATAGTATTAAGTTTCATTAAAATTGGAGCATTTAGAAATTATTTGACATTTTTGCAGTTTCCATGGCCACAGTGGCCATTTTTGAAATTTCAACTTCAAAAGTCTCATGCAGACTTGCCTGTCATCAATCCTATTAAGTTTCATCAATTGTTGAGCATTTTGATTTTTTTTTAAGTTTTTGACATTTTGATCGGTTCCTATGGCAACAGAGACCATTCCCAGAAGTTAATGACATATGCTACATAAGTACATAGGAGGGACCATACCATCAAAGCTTCAGTCAATTTGACCTACCATTTTAAGAAAGTAAATGCCACTTTTAGGTTTTTTTACCATCTTGATCTGTTTAGCATTGTTTCCATGGTAACGGCAGACATTTTCAAAATTCCAACGCCAAATTACATATCTTCCAATGTTGCTCATCGTTTCTGTGAAGTTTTATAAAAATTGGAGCATTTTCATATTTTGGAAAGTTTTGGTGTAGTATCCATGGCAACATAGCAGTTCCAATGATTGCCAAAATCATCCAAAAGCAGTATATAGTTGGCACCTACATTGTATTAAAATCAAAATATTTTAAACTTAAGCATTCTCAAACAATTCACCTACATAATACTTGATAAAAGTTAATATGATTGTTGACCGTTAAGAGTGCATGAGACTTTTAAATTTGAAGTTGATATTTCCAAAATGGCCACTGTTGCCATGGAAACTGTAAAAATGTCATATAATTTCGAAATGCTCCAAAATTAATGAAACTGAATATTATTGTTACTGGCATGTATCCATGAGATTTTTTCAAATAGGAATTTTCAAAATGGCTGCAGTTGCCATAGAAACAGCAAAAATATGAATTTTTTTTAAATGCTCTGAATGTGAAAATTTACAGAAAGATGTATTGCCATGCATACATGTGCATTCACTTTTAAACAGTTTTGAAATGACCTTTGACCTTGACCTCCTTTTCATTTATTTGGACCAAGGACCTCATACCAAAAGACCCTAGGCATCTATCACATATGGTTTTCCAGTTGAAAATAAATTTCATATACAAAAGGTAAATAACTCTGACATGGAAATTCTATACTTCTTCAGTAAAAATTAAATATAACATCCTGAGGATAATGAGCCTTTTGGTAAAAATAAGTTTGTCAGTTTCTTATACGATTGCAAAGCCTTAGAGATGACATGAAAAACAGTGTTCGGGGAGATAACTCTTACAATATTAGATTAAGTAGAAATACATCGTACAAACTATACGATATCATATTCCAAATATCTAAGCAACGAAAAAATGGAAAGACCTAGTAGTAAAAACTAAGGAAAAACAATAAGTTTAAACTTTGTTTAGGATACTTAATAAAAATCATAGCGTTTCTCCTGCTTGAAAAAAAGTAAAAGGACAAAAATACTGAACTTAGAGGAAAATCAATTCGGAAACTCCATAATCACATGGCTAAATCAAATAACAAAACGCATCCCAAACGAATGGACAAGAACTGGAATTTTCTGTTTTGTTCTTTTGCGTTTTCCTATTTTGCAATGTATGAGTTGTGGCTTCGTTTATTCATTGTTGTAAAAACATGTTTAGATTTCAAACACATTCGTATGTCATTTGTGAATCAGGATCTGTTGAATATTCACGCTGACATTCGATCGACACTGGATTTTTGTGGGGTTCATACTGCTCAGTATGATGTATGTATGCTGATCATGATTTGTGCACTATTGTCTGTCTTTTTTCTCTCCCTAACGGTATCAGTTTTGGTCCGACGTATGACTTAAAAGACCTGAGTGTGTCTTCCACTTTACTTTCAAAAATCTTTTTATAGAACTTGAGAGACATTTTTTTTATTGTAATGCGTATCTTTTGCAGTGCAGTACATTTAGAAAAGTTATCATTGTTCAGTAGGTTATATAAAAATAAATGTAGTGTGGTTGAAATTCATACTACTGTATATGCACAAAAAACTACTTGACAACGATAAACATCGTAAGGTAACGAAAGGGCCTTCAAAAGTGAACAAAACTTATACCGTATAGTTTATATCTGTGATAGATAATAGAAATAATATCTTGTACGTCAGACGCGCGGTTCATCCTGAAGTTAAGCTAAAATAAAAAAGTTAAAAAAAACATATAAAGTTCGAAATTGACAACCTTTGCAATTCTATTAATCAAAAGAGATTTAGAAAACGCATATGAGGTTATCTTTTCTAAGAGAATAATTGAAAGAGTGATAACAAATGCTCTGCCATAAAAAAAAAATTCAAACGAGAAAATCAAAGAATTCAATGACGTTTTACCATAGTAAACAGACAACGTGTACAACCATTAAATTACTGGCCTCTGTCCATTAACCAGCTATTACAGAATGTGGTTATTTTATACATTATTCATGTTATTTAAACACTTATATACCACTAACAAGATTTTGAATGTCCCTTTATGTATCTTTTGACTCTCTGTCTTATATGGAATTGTTATCTATTGCACAAATTAGAAACAAATCGTACACATTAGTTTACTTTCTCCCCTTTTATATAGCAGAAAACAATTTCACTCTGATATAAGTTTTAGTTTCATCACTCTTTTTTCGAATATGCTTTTCAACAGAGAATACCAATGTTCCACTAATGTTGCGATTTTAACATGTTTTGACCCGCATTTAAACGATAGTTAAACTCACCCTTATACTAGATCCTTTTTTAACCTGACTTCCTGATACCTTCAGCTGTAAATCAATGTGACTTTCGCTATTTACATCAGTGTTTCCACAAGTTACACATGTTGTTGCTGCGTTCATCTATGAGAAAACGGAAACCAATTTTAGACATTATGATTTTCTATATATATATATCTAACATAGATAAGAACACAAAAAGGCAATTGAGATGTAACAAGTTTATCTCCGAGCTACTGTTTTCTAATGATTCCCACCACCCTATTATTTCTGTAAACAGTAAGTTGTTAAGAGATAAAGCGATGTATTGTAGTTCACAAAAATGTGATTACCCATCCGCACAATCATGTTCTATGTTCATTGGACCGTGAAATGCGATCAAAGCTCTAATTGTGCATCAAATTCAAAGAGATCATATAACAGAAAACATGTGTACTATGTTTTGAATTTAACTTCATCAAAAACTACCTCGATCAAAAAGTTGAACCTGAAGCGGTACAGACGGACGGAGGGACGGACGAATGGACGAACGGATGAACAGACGCACATACCAGAAAACGTAATGTTAATAAGTGGGTCATAATGATACAAGTGTTCGGTAAACAGCAAGTTGTTAAGTGATGAATGATGAATCTTGAAACAAATCGCACAGCATAGCTGACAAATAAAAATATTAACACAAATTTTAGAAATAAATCATTGTATTGTATTTCTTAGGAAATATGACGAAATTCGTCCACTTCGCTATCATGTTTAAATAATACAAGTGCTCTATATACAAGAAATTGTTGAGTGATGAATTGCAAAACGATTCACACAATTTAGGTTAATTGATACAAGCGTTCGGTAAACAAGAAGGTGTTGAATAATGATCCGAAAGCTCATCACATGGTATTAGGTGACTTATATAAACATTGAAACAAAATTTAAGAAGTCTTTATATTCTAGTTCCAGAGAAAAAACGTCCAATAAGTCAATGGATGGATAAACAGAGTGACAAACTAGTAGACTGATGAACTTATTAAAAGATAGACACACATATAGAGATAAAAAAATGTATATCCACACTTTTTTAAAACGGGGTATAACAATAGAAAATTCCCGACAACACTTTTTCAAGAAAGCAACGAAGACAAAAACAAACAGTTTTAATAAATCAATACTCAGACCACTAACAAACTATTTCAATGACTTTGTATTAGCAGCAGCAGCTATAAAAGACATATAATTGAATTGAATTGTAATGTGATAACAAGTCCCTGACGCATATTTATCACATATCACATAAGATCACATACGATCTATTTAACAAGTTTTACAACCATACCAAGATTATTCAGATTAAGAACAAATAGTAGATGGGTCGAATCAACACTCACATCTCAGTAAATCAAAATACAGTACTTGAACTGATCAGTCTCGCCCTTTTGACATTTTGCATGCTGTAATGCTAGCGTTGTTACTGTAACTGTTGTTTGATTTTGAAATGCAAAATATTGAAAGCACTTTGAAACAAATGATATTTCTTTTTAAATCTAATACTTTATAGAGCAACCATGTAACCGATGTTCTACCAGAATAATTGAACATTTGAATAGTGTTAATCTTATTGCAGATTTCATAATGCAAAAAGTTAATTTATGAACATAAGTATTTATATCAATACTGCAATCCTTCCATATGGAATTATAAACTTTAAACATATCAATATCAGTTCAAATTAAATCAAATATGTTTACCTTGATAAAATTGGTATCTCTGTTATCCTCCATAAAGTCTGAAATAGCCGTAGAAACAAATTCATGAGCATCATTTTGGTGGCGTGTATCAATTTTATATTTCTTCTGGAGATCAGTTAAAGCCCTCTGCAAGTGCTGTCTTTGAACCTCTTTTCCAACTGCAACACGGTGAAAAACTTCTAATACATTCCTCAGCCCATCCTCAAATGTCAGATTGTTCACAAAATGTTCATTTACATTCTGCAAGAATTTACAATCAGCCAGTAGTTGTACAACAGCATTAAACCAGCACGATGTTCCCAAATTTGCTAATCCGGTATGACTATCTTTGAAGTATTGTAGATAATTCATTGATAAAGATTTAGATGCCATGTCAAAGTAAATCTCGTTCAGGTAAGGTAACTTGGACAAATCTGTTTCTAAATTGGCAAGTATGTTCTCATTTGAAAAAAGATTGATTGCCATGTCTTGTACCATTGTTGTCTGTTCATATTGTGAAGATTTCGGTAATGCTTTATCTGGTTTGACACTCGATTCCGAAGAAATCGACTGGATATCGTCCGGTTTCACGATTTCGGTTCTTTTTACTTGCTTTTTTGCTGCTTTAGGTTTAGTGTTCGTGGTTTTATATTTTCTTTCCGGGAATGTATTAACCGGTATGCTTGGCTTCTTCTGATATTTTCCAGATTTAATGTTTTCAGGTGTTCCTGATATCTTCTTCATCCAACTTTATTTAACTGTCTGCGTAGCCTTCTTTAGATGTTTTGGTCTGCTTTTCATGTGTCTAAGAACAGCTAGTTTCTGTATGGAATCAATGTGTTCATCAAGCTCTTTCGAAAAGATATCTAATCTTGAAAACCTTCTTCCAGAAAAATATACATCTTTCAATACACGGAAACGTTGTTCAATAATGGCATTAGTTTTCTGTTGGTTTGAACAGTTTTCCTCTATACTACTGTGCTCCATATCACGTCTGTGGTGACGTGAAAGATCTCCTAATAGCATGTTTGACCATATCGGAAAAAATGAAATATAACGTTTCATCAGGTGTTGAGATAATTCTGTTGATGATCTGTAGTTTGCCTGCATCTCTAACTGACTTTCTTCATTTATTGTCTTTAGCACCGAGTCTTTCACCTTCTCCGCCCAAGATGAAAACTCATTCCCTTTACTTCTTAATATATATTCTTCTTCGGAGTACATGTTCGGATTTGGGTCAGTTGACATCAGAAGTTTATCCAGTTCAGAGTCTTCCTCTTCAATAATGGTTTTCACAACTTTGGGTAAAGATTGAATCCTAGTATCGATGTATGCTGCGGCCTCTTTAACCCTCGGAGTTATATACTTAGACAGCAGTACCAATAGAATCGATGTTAACGTTTTTGTTGCTGTTGGTAGATCTTCGACGTTTACCAGAATGCTCAGCATGAACATCCCGTACTGCAGATTTGACTTGTAGTGAGATTTACACAGTTCTTTGAAATTTTTCATTGTATGTGAAAGACAACCATGTGGAATAGTTTTTCTCAAATCTGCTGTACTGGCAGTTCCATTTAATATTCGCCAAGACCTACTCCTAAACGTGTTAATTGTTTCACCACAAAATTCAAGTAGTGCACTTTGCAAAAACACCAATGATCGATCAGAGTTAACTTGACGAGGAATAGCAACATTCCCATGACCAAACAGTTTTTTTTCTTCAAGACGAAATTTGGACAGCCAGTAGTGAATCTGTGGAGTATCATGGCTAGTACTTATCATTGATGCAACATGTATTGTAGGTTCCTTTGGTGTCGGATTTGCCAACGCTAATTCATAGTAAAGATATTTACTCTCATCTGATCGAGTCTTTATAATGGAGCCCGTGGCATCCCAAAAGACAGTACTGTTATTAGCCAACTGATGCCATAACCGTATACCACTTTCATTTCAGTACATCACATAGCTTGGAACTAACGATATATGTTGTATGAATCCTTTAACTCTTTTGTTTAATGATGTAAATGACATTTCGGAAGACATTTTTAACAAACTTTTCCACTCATCGGCATCCATAGCACCGATTCTTCTAGACTGGGATGCTATCTTCCGAAAAACCTGTGTTGACGTCCCAACTGCGCTGACATTGCCAGCTATTTTGACTTCGTCTGGAATGTCTCGAAATTTCTTTAAATATAATCTATAAGGTTTTTGTCCAGTTTCAAACTCTTTCATAACTTCTTTCCTTTCATCACCTGATATAGGACGTGACCGTTGTTCCCTCAAGTCATGCCTAATGTTTCCGTCGAATTGTATATCAACCTTGTCAGTGGAATACATCTGCAGTTTACACTGTACAGGGCAATCTTTAAATTTGCAGTACAAATGTGCACTGAACAGTTTAGATCCTTTCCTTTTCCTTCGATGTTTCGAAACATTTATTTAATGACGTCGTATCATAAAAACACAGTAAGGATTGTATTGTTTAATACCTTCATTCATAATGTGATGCCATCTTCCTTTTTGTATCTGTCTTCCTTTAACTGATGATAACGCCGTTTCCACTTTGTACTACACAACGAAAATCTACCGCATTTTGGAATCTGTTTCTCAAAGTATTTTGTGCCTGTTTAATTTACATCGAACATATTCTCTACAGTTTTCATATCTATTTTAAAGCAATTTGATTTATGATTGTTGATCTCGTCTTCTTTTCCTGTGTCACATACTAAATTCTTTTCATATTGCTTGCTATCGTATATTATTGTGTCATTGCTTGAATCTGAACAGGCATCGTTTTCCTCAATTTTGAGATTTTGGTGTACTGTTTTGTCGCTGAAATCTATTAAAAACATTGCATTAATATACAGTATTATAAGAGAATAGCACTGAATAATACGCCTGAAATAACAAAACCGGCTTTTTAGATAGTTATTCACCGAATTCAGACATTTTATTATGGTAATAACTACACTAGGTGATCTAGTACTCATAAATACGAACATGGTAAGAGCTAATACAATTTGATTAAACCGGTAAACCAAATTTGGTCTTGCTTGCGGTGAAAGTCGCGGAAAGCGAAACATAGGGGTTTCTGGCGACGCCGGCTCCGACTCAGTCGTCACCAATCGTTAGGTTTTCCACTTCGATATGAGGTGCATGTGAAAGATCATTGATATAAGATATGAAGTTGCGTTACTATCAGAAGATATTAGTTTAACGATATTTCGAGGCCCTGCCCCATAAATCATATACTAGTGTGAATCAATAAGCAATTATAAATGTTAAGATAGTTTGATGACTTTATTTGATATAATTTACTTGTGATAGATCTTTAATATTTTATATGAAGTAAATATCTGTTTGAATACAATAAAGAGGTCCCACCTCCCGAGGACTTTTCACGTGACTTGAATTTATCAGCCATTTTCATTGTCTAGTTGTCTGCTTCAGTCAGTTTAATAAGAACTACTTGGGATAGATCATTGATATGTTGTAAGAAATTGCATTACTATCAGTACATTTTAGTTTGGGGATCATTTTTAGGCCCTGCTTCAAACGAAATGTTCCAGTGACTTCTAATTAATTACCATTTTTTTTCTGACTCAGTTATATTGATAGGAATAACTTATAATAAATAACAATATTTTCTACATATTTTATTACTGTCAGTAAATCTCGAATCATCAACCACTATCATGCAATACTCGAAAGATCATTGTCTATTGTTTGAATTAATAAGCAATTTTGCTGTCCATCAGATTATCTTTTTATGAGGTTCCTGCAGATAGCTATAAGCGACATATCTCTATGTGAACAGTGTATTGTCGAGCCTGCAACTTTTGTTGCAGAAAGCTCGACATAGGGATGGTGATCCGGCGGCGGCGGCGTTAGTTAACTTTAAAAAAGCTTTATATTTTAGAAGGTGGAAGACCTGGATTCTTCATACTAAAAATATAGATGCCTATGTTACGAAGTTTCTGTCAGTCACATGTCAAATGTCTTTGACCTCATTTTCATGGTTCAGTGACCACTTGAAAAAAAGTTCAGATTTTTTGTAATGTTGAATTCTCTTTTGTTATAAGCAATAGGATCATTATATTTGGTATGTGTGTACCTTGCGAGGTCTTCATGCCCGTCAGACAGTTTTCACTTGACCTCGACCTCATTTCATGGATCAGTGAACAAGGTTAAGTTTTGGTGGTCAAGTCCATATCTCAGATACTATAAGCAATAGGGCTAGTATATTCGGTGTATAGAAGGACTATAAGGTGTACATGTCCAACTGGCAGGTGTCATCTGACCTGGACCTCATTTTGATGGTTCAGTGGTTATAGCAAAGTTTTTGTGTTTTGGTCTGTTTTCCTCATACTTTATGCAATAGATCTACTAAATTTGTTGTATGGAATGATTGTAAGGTGTACATGTCTAGCGGACAGATGTCATCTGACCTTGACCTCATTTTTATTGTTGAATGGTCAAAGTTATGTTTTTGAGTTTTGGTCTTCTTTCTAATACTATATGCCATAGGTCAACTGTATTTGGTGTATGGAAATATTTTATGATCTATATGTCAGTGGCGCAGGTTTCATTTGACCTAGACCTCATGTTCACGGTTCATTGCTCAGTGTTAAGTTTTTGTGTTTTTGTCCATTTTTCTTAAACTATAAGTAATAGGTCAACTATATTTGTTGTATGGAAGCATTGTTACTTGTACATGTCTGCCTGGCATGATTCATCTGACCTTGACCTCATTTTCACTGTTCATTGGTCTTTGTTCAGTTATCTTGGTTAATGTTAAGTTTATGTGACCGTTTTTAATAAAACTTTATACTGCGGACTATCAACATTGTATCAATAATTAGTAAAGAAGGCAAGACATTTCAGCGTGTGCACTCTTGTTTTGAATTAGTAAGAAACAGTACAAAAGCACCTACATGTACAGATAACGCAAGACTGGAAAATGTGTACCAATAATATGCTATAATTTCGTCGATTTTAGTAGGTTAGAACTGTAAGCGGTCTTCGAACACGTACAGAAATTCGAGCATATGCCTCACTGAAGGGTGTCTAGTATAATATTGGTTACTTTGTTATGAGGGGCGGGATATTTTTCAAAACGTTGCATTGTTTTAGACTTTAATGCACCCACTTAACCTACAGCTATATTAAATATCATTCAAAAGCTTATTACCTGTACCTGATTTTTTTTCTAAAATGTTCTAAAACAAATTTCCATAATTCCAAATCAAATGTAAACCTAAATGTTGAAAGCGCTTTTTTTTACCACATTTATTGCAATTATAAAAGACTATCAAAAATCAGAAATTTGCAATAAAGTGTAAATAGTTTATGAAGTTTGAATGTCAAAATTAATATAGATTAACCGTTTATACGCCAAGGGAAAGTTTTCATCTATTTAAACTGCAACTACTATGATATAGGTCACAGAGATATAAATCAACGCTTAATAGATACCAGGACTAAATCTTATATATACCCCAGACGCGTGTTTCGTCTACAAAAGACCCATCAGTGACGCTCAAATCCAAAAAAGTTAAAAAGGCCAAATAAAGTGAGAAGTTGAACAGCATTGAGGACCAAAATTCCTAAAAGTTTTGCCAAATACAGCTACGTTAAACTATGCCCCTATGTTCTATGTTAAGCCATGTCGGCCATCTTGGTTGGCGACAGGATGATCGGACATATTTTTTAAACTAGATACCATGGTGATTGATGATTGTGGCACAGTTTGGTTAAATTTGACTAAATAGTTTCAGAGGAGAAGATTATTGAAAATATTAACCAACGACGGACGCCAAGTGATAGGAAAAGCTGACTTGGCCCTTTGGGCCATTTGAGTTAATAAAATAAAACACTCCAGATGCATTACATTTATAACGTGTTGTATTCAACATGTTTTCAACATTGACCGTTATAAGCCCTTTAACTGCATTGGTTCTTGGACATAATTGGCTTTCAAATATTCGGCTTTGGGCGTTCCTTAAGAAAGAAAATCTAGAAAAGCGCTTCGGACGCATGTTATTTTGAAGTGTTGTTTTCATTTTTTAAGCCTGTATTCCAAATTGAATTGGGTAGATGCAAGGTAATTAAATCTATGACGGGCATTTGTTTATGTTACAACGAAGGACAAATGTACTCCTTCGCTTTTAGATTTTTGAATTGGGAATATTTGTGTACGGGATAGATCAGGCATATAAAGGCTAATACTGTTACAGGATGAAAGAAATTTATATTGTATGAACACATCTAATAATCTTTGATAATCAACTTCTTATACTGGCCTTCAAGTACTAGTAGTTAGTTTTAATACTGTGACGGTGGGCTTTGCTTTCTGATAAAATTTAAGTTAATCTGTGTAGAATGTATATTTACAGACATGTTCAATCAGCGATTTCAGTTATATGAAATGAATTTCGAAGTCAGCTTTTTAGCATTAAATAATAGTCTGGCATCATCCTCCACTGAAACTATCAGTTATGGTGTTTAACAATACTGGTATGTCGGTTCTGTAAATACACACTCTGCATGGATGTTTTCCTGACCTTGATCAAGTAATCTTAATCGCGTAGCCAGCTGGTTGATGAATTTGTATGACGAATCAGCACATGTGCAATTTGGAGGTTACGATGCTTAAAGTCATTGATATTGACAATATGCAACACACCTTGCTTATGCAATAATTTAGTCGCGATTTGTTCGAAGAAGGCTACGAGATAAATTGTATTAAAAAGGTCATGTGGGCCCTCTTCCCTATGGAGATTGGTGTACGACCAGTAGAATCACACGGCGGTAGATGCATAGTCGATAAAAGTACCCTGTTAAAACGATCGTTTTTTCCTCCAGAGGTCTTTGAAGGTGTAAGCCTTAACTTACCTCTGGTATCATTGCCCACGTGGAGAATCTCTTCGTTTGGCCAGCCGGCAATAGTTCATTTTCGAATTTGTGATATACCAGGGTACCCCCCCTTATCCTTTTCTGACTAACTCGTACGGGTCTAGGGCATAAGTGCTATGGGCCATTTTAGAGGCAATACCAACCTCTACCTCTGGTATAATTGTCGGTGTGGAGAATCTCTTAGTTTGGCCAGCCGGCAATAGTTCAGTTCGAATTCGTTGTATCTTGGATTCCATATCCCCCCTTTGAACCCTCTACTGACAAACTCGTACGGGTCTAGGGTATAAGTGCTATAGGCCATTTTAAAGGCAATAAGTACATCTTCCTCTGGTATCATTGCCCACGTGGAGAATCTCTTCGTTCGGCCAGCCGGCAATAGTTCATTTTCGAATTTGTGATATACCAGGGTACCCCCCCCCCCTTATCCTTTTCTGACTAACTCGTACGGGTCTAGGGCATAAGTGATATAGGCCATTTTAGAGGCAATACCAACCTCTACCTCTGGTATAATGGTCGGTGTGGAGAATCTCTTAGTTTGGCCAGCCGGCAATAGTTCAGTTCGAATTCGTTGTATCTTGGATTCCATATCCCCCCTTTGAACCCTCTACTGACAAACTCGTACGGGTCTAGGATATAAGTGCTATGGGCCATTTTAAAGGCAATAAGTACCTCTTCCTCTGGTATCATTGCCCACGTGGAGAATCTCTTCGTTTGGCCAGCCGGCAATAGTTCATTTTCGAATTTGTGATATACCAGGGTACCCCCCTTATCCTTTTCTGACTAATTCGTACGGGTCTAGGGCATAAGTGCTATGGGCCATTTTAGAGGCAATACCAACTTCTACCTCTGGTATAATGGTCGGTGTGGAGAATCTCTTAGTTTGGCCAGCCGGCAATAGTTCAGTTCGAATTCGTTGTATCTTGGATTCCATATCCCCCCTTTGAACCCTCTACTGACAAACTCGTACGGGTCTAGGGTATAAGTGCTATGGGCCATTTTAAAGGCAATAAGTACCTCTTCCTCTGGTATCATTGCCCACGTGGAGAATCTCTTCGTTTGGCCAGCCGGCAATAGTTCATTTTCGAATTTGTGATATACCAGGGTACCCTCCCTTATCCTTTTCTGACTAACTCGTACGGGTCTAGGGCTTAAGTACTATGGACCATTTTAGAGGCAATACCAACCTCTACCTCTGGTATAATGGTCGGTGTGGAGAATCTCTTAGTTTGGCCAGCCGGCAATAGTTCAGTTCGAATTCACTGTATCTTGGATTCCATATCCCCCCTTGGAACCCTCTACTGACAAACTCGTACGGGTCTAGGGTATAAGTGCTATGGGCCATTTTAAAGGCAATAAGTACCTCTTCCTCTGGTATCATTGCCCACGTGGAGAATCTCTTCGTTTGGCCAGCCGGCAATAGTTCATTTTCGAATTTGTGATATACCAGGGTACCCTCCCTTATCCTTTTCTGACTAACTCGTACGGGTCTAGGGCTTAAGTACTATGGACCATTTTAGAGGCAATACCAACCTCTACCTCTGGTATAATGGTCGGTGTGGAGAATCTCTTAGTTTGGCCAGCCGGCAATAGTTCAGTTCGAATTCACTGTATCTTGGATTCCATATCCCCCCTTTGAACCCTCTACTGACAAACTCGTACGTGTCTAGGGTATAAGTGCTATGAGCCATTTTAAAGGTAATAAGTACCTCTCCCTCTGGTATCATTGCCCACGTGGAGAATCTCTTCGTTTGGCCAGCCGGCAATAGTTCATTTTCGAATTTGTGATATACCAGGGTACCCCCTTTATCCTTTTCTGACTAACTCGTACGGATCTAGGGCATAAGTGATATGGGCCATTTTAGAGGCAATACCAACCTCTACCTCTGGTATAATGGTCGGTGTGGAGAATCTCTTAGTTTGGCCAGCCGGCAATAGTTCAGTTCGAATTCGTTGTATCTTGGATTCCATATCCCCCCTTTGAACCCTCTACTGACAAACTCGTACGGGTCTAGGGTATAAGTGCTATGGGCCATTTTAAAGGCAATAAGTACATCTTCCTCTGGTATCATTGCCCACGTGGAGAATCTCTTCGTTTGGCCAGCCGGCAATAGTTCATTTTCGAATTTGTGATATACCAGAGTACCCCCCCCCCCCTTATCCTTTTCTGACTAACTCGTACGGGTCTAGGGCATAAGTGCTATGGGCCATTTTAGAGGCAATACCAACCTCTACCTCTGGTATAATGGTCGGTGTGGAGAATCTCTTAGTTTGGCCAGCCGGCAATAGTTCAGTTCGAATTCGTTGTATCTTGGATTCCATATCCCCCCTTTGAACCCTCTACTGACAAACTCGTACGGGTCTAGGGTATAAGTGCTATGGGCCATTTTAAAGGCAATAAGTACCTCTTTCTCTGGTATCATTGCCCACGTGGAGAATCTCTTCGTTTGGCCACCCGGCAATAGTTCATTTCCGAATTTGTGATATACCAGGGTACCCTCCCTTATCCTTTTCTGACTAACTCGTACGGGTCTAGGGCTTAAGTACTATGGACCATTTTAGAGGCAATACCAACCTCTACCTCTGGTATAATGGTCGGTGTGGAGAATCTCTTAGTTTGGCAAGCCGGCAATAGTTCAGTTCGAATTCACTGTATCTTGGATTCCATATCCCCCCTTTGAACCCTCTACTGACAAACTCGTACGGGTCTAGGGTATAAGTGCTATGGGCCATTTTAAAGGCAATAAGTACCTCTTCCTCTGGTATCATTGCCCACGTGGAGAATCTCTTCGTTTGGCCAGCCGGCAATAGTTCATTTTCGAATTTGTGATATACCAGGGTACCCACCCTTATCCTTTTCTGACTAACTCGTACGGGTCTAGGGCTTAAGTACTATGGACCATTTTAGAGGCAATACCAACCTCTACCTCTGGTATAATGGTCGGTGTGGAGAATCTCTTAGTTTGGCCAGCCGGCAATAGTTCAGTTCGAATTCACTGTATCTTGGATTCCATATCCCCCCTTTGAACCCTCTACTGACAAACTCGTACGGGTCTAGGGTATAAGTGCTATAAGCCATTTTAAAGGTAATAAGTACCTCTTCCTCTGGTATCATTGCCCACGTGGAGAATCTCTTCGTTTGGCCAGCCGGCAATAGTTCATTTTCGAATTTGTGATATACCAGGGTACCCCCTTTATCCTTTTCTGACTAACTCGTACGGATCTAGGGCATAAGTGATATGGGCCATTTTAGAGGCAATACCAACCTCTACCTCTGGTATAATGGTCGGTGTGGAGAATCTCTTAGTTTGGCCAGCCGGCAATAGTTCAGTTCGAATTCGTTGTATCTTAGATTCCATATCCCCCCTTTGAACCCTCTACTGACAAACTCGTACGGGTCTAGGGTATAAGTGCTATGGGCCATTTTAAAGGCAATAAGTACCTCTTCCTCTGGTATCATTGCCCACGTGGAGAATTTCTTCGTTTAGCCAGCCGGCAATAGTTCATTTTCGAATTTGTGATATACCAGGGTACCCCCCCCCCCCCCTTATCCTTTTCTGACTAACTCGTACGGGTCTAGTGCATAAGTGCTATGGGCCATTTTAGAGGCAATACCAACCTCTACCTCTGGTATAATGGTCGGTGTGGAGAATCTCTTAGTTTGGCCAGCCGGCAATAGTTCAGTTCGAATTCGTTGTATCTTGGATTCCATATCCCCCCTTTGAACCCTCTACTGACAAACTCGTACGGGTCTAGGGTATAAGTGCTATGGGCCATTTTAAAGGCAATAAGTACATCTTCCTCTGGTATCATTGCCCACGTGGAGAATCTCTTCGTTTGGCCAGCCGGCAATAGTTCATTTTCGAATTTGTGATATACCAGAGTACCCCCCCTTATCCTTTTCTGACTAACTCGTACGGGTCTAGGGCATAAGTGCTATGGGCCATTTTAGAGGCAATACCAACCTCTACCTCTGGTATAATGGTCGGTGTGGAGAATCTCTTAGTTTGGCCAGCCGGCAATAGTTCAGTTCGAATTCGTTGTATCTTGGATTCCATATCCCCCCTTTGAACCCTCTACTGACAAACTCGTACGGGTCTAGGGTATAAGTGCTATGGGCCATTTTAAAGGCAATAAGTACCTCTTTCTCTGGTATCATTGCCCACGTGGAGAATCTCTTCGTTTGGCCACCCGGCAATAGTTCATTTCCGAATTTGTGATATACCAGGGTACCCCCCCCCCCCTTATCCTTTTCTGACTAACTCGTACGGGTCTAGGGCATAAGTGATATGGGCCATTTTAGAGGCAATAATATGGACTAAATTAAAGATTAAAGACTCTTATTGATCTCCGTAATTTTGAAGAATTATGTCATTGAAATAGTAATTGACAGTTTCTATTTTTCTGTTTATTATATGTCTTCAATTAACTATGTTTTTTGTTTTTCTGATCTTTTTAATTGTGTGATACTATCATATGTATTGTATATTTTAGTTTTAGAATTTGACTATATTTGTAGACAACGAACAGATTATGGAATGCCCATATGACAATTAATTCCATTTAATTACCCTCTATTTAATCATCTTGTTTTAATTACTAAAGTTTACATTGATTCAATAATAACAACATTTTAATGATCATAATTGTTTTGTGTTGTGTGAGGCAATGCAATTAAACTTTTCATTTACTTTCATTTCAAATGACGCGGACCTTACAGAAGACACCTATTGGCTTAATATTTCTTAATTACTTTATATTGCTATAAATAGCATAACCATAATGGATATTGACAGCAAAATTTATTTTATTGTCACAATCTAATAACTACCCAAAACATTTCATCGAACGCGGTTTTGATCTCATGAATATTATTGACGGCTAGCCTCATGAATATTAACGCCGGCTAGATCCACACTAGTCTCATTGCCACTACTCATTTCTGAAGATTTATGAATACGTTCAAAGGTCAGTAAGTCTGTGCATTTGCCTACATGAAGAGAGAAAAATTCAAAACAAAATGCACGGACTTTTACACACGAAATGTGTAGATTCTGTTATATTCAATTATAAATTGTACGACTTTGCCCCCCGCAGAGCTATAGAAAAACAGTACATTAACGGGTGTTATACGGACTCTTTTTAGACGATACACGGACTCCTTTTAGTTGTTACACGGACACTTTTTATGAATAGAATCACTCGTGCATTATCAGTGAGTTCATGGGCACTTTAACTTTCAATTAGATTTGCACTTTTTGGTTCACCGACTTATTTCCTGTCTTTTTATTGAACAAAATATTTACGTTAGCCATGTTAGCATCAATATCTTTTTTCAAACATTTCCAGTTAAATACTATTCACATCAGGGGAGCGTAGCTATAAGCCGACACCCTGAAATTCCGACAGTCCAGTAGTCCGACAGTCCAATAGTCCGACAGTCCGATAGTCCAACAGTCCGTTAATCCGACAATCCGATGGTCCGACACGCAGCCGTGCTGCTGCAAAGGATGATTGTCTTCTTAAAAGCGTATTAGCATACTGCTGAAACGCGAGCAGTGTTTAAAATGTAAAAAGTAGAATGCATCGAAATGGGATATAGATTAAATCCCTTCTTGAGGGAGGGCAATAGGGGGTCCGTTAACATGTTAACAACACCTCGATTTTGGCAAAAACAGTTAACAAAAAATGCAGAAATGGTGATAACAGTTAACAAAGTGGGTTGAAAACAGTTAACAGCTTAAATTGATCTCAGATAACAGTTAACAACACCTTGAAAAGTGCCATAACAGGTTAACACAAAAAGGTATTGCCCCCTCCCCCATCTTGTTTAATATAAGATTCTTTATATCATCATGTCGATGTTGATAACGAGAATGTCTGTTTACATACATTTTGTAAATGCGCAATCGCATGCATGTAACCAGGAGCACATATATTGTTAAATATACTGTTCCAAGATGTAACGTATAATCTGGTTGAATGTGATATGTCACAAGTATTAGATGTATGCTTTTTATATCTGAGGGGTTTCGCCCCGAAGATATGAAACGACTACTTCGGATAGAACAACATAGAAGTATCAATAATTTTTTTTATCTTTTCTCTTGTTTTCTAAAAAGAGCAATTAGTTTTGATAAAATAGGAATAGTGTCATTATCTCAAATTTCAGTCAAGATGCAAAACTACTTTCAGAACGGTTTCATAGTTAATGATTTGGAATGAAATCTAAACTTTAATTGCGTCCATCTATAATACCTTATCATTGCTCTAGCTTGTATGGCAATATAAACCGCTGTACTATCTAGTATTTCTTTGGTTTACTGATTGCCAAAACCTGAACTCTTTGCTGATAAAGGATAACACTTATATGTAAATTATTATAAGGACCTGAGCATCCCTAGTCATAGAATCATCACGACATGACACCAATTATGTGAAAAAGATTGGAATGAAGATGGACAATTATGACATGAAGACAAAGACAAAGCAGATAGCGGTTAAGACCTATGACTGCAGTGTTGAAGTTTTAAAAATGACAGCACGAAATAAGAAAGGCACTTTATTTAGAAACAATGATTTTTTTATAGCAATACAAATACACTAACCAAAACATGATTTAGATTTATTCAACACAAAACCGTTGCCAGAATGCCTCTTTATTTTAAAACAATGAAAAAAATATATAGTCAGTGCAAGTCTCTAACCAAACCATCAACACAAAAAAACGTTTTTAGAATGTCAATTTATTATGAAATAATGAAAAAATCGAGTTTTGGTTAGTATATTAATTGGGCAGTAATAGTAAATGCTATAAATATGTTTATCATTGTTTTCATAATACACAAAAGCAAACGTATAGGGTGCAAACAGACTTTTGGTAAGAACGTGTAGGGTGTGAAAGTGAAAGGGGCGAATTTGAATGAGAGCGATCATGGTTTAAGGTGAACGGACCCGGATTCCGTTCATTTCCGATTCGTATTGATCCTATTAACAAAAAGTGTTCATGTAATACATGTCCAAATAAGCAGCAAATCTAGAATAAAATCATTCAACTTATGTCATCAATTTTTCGCGGTAAGCTTCGATTGGATCATATAGTAACACGTGTTTAATCCCGATCAACACTTGCAGATGTAGAGACGAGCATGAATTTAAAAAAAAAAATCAAAGTATATTCCTGGATATATATAATATTAAGACAAAATCCATTTTTTTCATAAATATTTCATTCACTAATGAAGTAGGCAATTCATTCTGTTGATGTTTTGATACCTTTATATTGTTATCGAATTTATATCAATGTTGGATCCATGTTTAAATCCAGAACAAAACGGGGGGGGGGGTCCAACTTTATGTCCCCACTTAAATGCATTGATCTTCAAAAAAAAGGGTTGTTCCAACCCCCGGGACCCCCACCACTGCATATTAAATTCAGGTATTTGGCAACAAACGCGCGATTTTCACGATTTTTTTAAAGGGGGAATGGGGGGATTGAATGGCTCACCCTGCAATTTTTCATCAAAAATAAAGATCACAGCCTGTGTATTTTGAAATGAATTCGCCCCCCTCCCCCTCCCCGCTTTCCGTTTTATTCATAAAAATCAAACGTTATCTTACTTACCACTAAAATATTCCTTAATATATTATTTTTTTACGAAGTTGCATTTTAAAAAGTCTGAAATGTGTACAACATTTATCTTTTACTTGAAATAGTTCTTTTTTTTTTTTATCAAATTATTAGATTCCTGATTTTTTTTCTTGAAAAAAAATCTCGGTTAAGGGGAAAGAAAAAAAAATGTGTTTATACTATAACTTACATTTACGGTGACATCCCATTAGTCCGACAACCATTATTCCGACAGCCCATTACTCCGACAGCCCATTATTCCGACAGCCCATTACTCCGACAGCCCACTATTCCGACAGCCCATTATTCTGACAATGCATCTGTCTTGTGTATGGGTAATTTTTCTCTAAAAAAACCCAACCCTGTTCTCTTTAATATTTGGGGTTATCCGTTTTGATTCCAATCATTCTTTCCATGCGGGATATTTGTCTCATTATATTGGAGTTGAAACACATGCTTATTTCAACTGCTTAGTCCTTGCCCTCGAAACAGACGACACAGAAGACATCACACCATTATAAGATCCCCCAAGAAAGTTTTGCGGTCGTATTTAAAAGACAAATATGACGGACAAGAAGATTTCGGTAACTGAGTCTTCTACTTAAAACGTCATGAGGAAAAGTGATATCGGGCCAGTGACTGTATATGACATAGAAATATACAGTCAACGCAGTTTGACTGGTAAGAAATCTAAGACAATGTGCGACATTCTTGTCCTTCTTGTGTCTTTGTCAAATTGTCTAATTGTAAAAACTTAGTACATTATTTGTTTTATGGCAAATTTGACACTTATTTTTCATTTAAAGATTGTTATTTTTCATTTAAAGATTGTGTTCAAGAAGAAAAATATATAGATATCATTGATTTTAAGAAAGGTACTTCATATGTTAATCAAGAATCGGTGCTCACCCATTACATTAAGAATTGAAAATGTCAGATACTCAAACAATCGTATTGTATAGCTGATAAAGATGAGGATGAGCATCATTTTTCAATCAAATGCTCACTTCATAATTATTTGCAGGAGGAACTCTTTTAGCATCTATCTAGCACATGTCAAAACTTTAAAAAGTTAAATAAATTTTCGATGTTTAATAACACAAGATATATTTACTATTAAGGGGGGAAAATGATGATTATATTGTTAGTTCTTTTGAATTATATAGTGCATGTCTTGATAAGGACCGTTATGTTAGTTGAGGGTTTTTTTTTCTATTTTGATTTGGCTCCGATTGTGACTGAGGCTTATGTTGCTATAAAAATAATTATATCATATTAGTATTGTAAAGTCTTAATGTTGACCCAATCATTATACCGCCGCTTCGAAAAAGCGGGGGCTTACTGTTTTGCCTCTGTCTGTCTGTCCGTCCAACCGTCCGTCCTTCAGTTAGTCAGTCAGTTAATCCGTCCGTCCCATGAATATTTTCGTTGCATTTTTTTCATGAACTATAATACAAGGATTTCTGAAAGGTTTATTGAAGTCGGCTATATCGTTTGATGCATTTTTAGATTCATTGTCAACAACTTCCTACTTACCGAACACTTTTCACATGACAGCCAAGTTAAAAATGTTCGTCACATTGTTCTCAGGAACTACAATACAATGATTTCTGAAATTTGGTTTCAAGGTTTATATAAGTCAGCTATACTGCGTGATGCTTTTTCAGATTCATAACTCAACAGCGAAATTTTTGAATCATCAGTAGCTCGCACCATCACTGGTTGTTCTTGATTTATATGCTCTTTATAGACCCTTTAATTTGGAAAACGAAATATTCTTTCTGTTCTATTCTATATACAGATTTCGAATTGAGTATATAGAAAGTATTCGAACTACCTAAGCCTTATTTTATATATACGGAGTGATTTTTTAAAATATGTGATTACACATTTAAACGTAATAATACAGACAGACAAACTTTGTTTTACCCTAATACCCTATTACTTGACTTGATAAGTGTCGGACTTATGGGTTGTCGGAGTATTGGGCTGTCGGAGCAATGGGTTGTTGGACTATTGGGTTGTCGGATTAATGGGTTGTCGGACCAATGGGCTGTCGGACTAATGGGCTGTCGGAATAATGGCATGTAACCACATTTACTGCTTTATGGCTATCCAAGTTTCTCAAATGTTTAGTCTTGCTTAAAGTATTATTACTTGAAACGTCGTACAAGTCAGATAAAAAACAAAAGTAACAAAAGAAACAGGCCGGTTACAACCAGCCGAATAGTTTTCTGCACTTGTAGTCAGGTCAAGGTCCTCGGCTATCGGCTATCGGCTATCGCCTAAGACCTTGACCTGACTACTCGTACAGAAAAACTATCCGGCAACGGTTGTTACCGGCCTGTTTCTATGTTACCTTTATATTTTATCTAATACGTTTTTGCGTGGTTTAAGATTTAATTTTTAGGTAATGTTTATGTTTCCGTGTAAAACAATTCTCGCAATATTTTTTTTTTCTCGAAAAGCAAAAGGCAGCGTAAATTTATTAATTTAAAGCAGTGTCTTGTTCTTTATGATTTATGTATTTACGCTTTGCAGTTTTGACCCAAAAAAAATACAACAGAATAAATGAAATACATATATATTTGTTATATAGATAGACAGAAGAGAAAAGTAACCATATACTATTGAAATCGTTTGAAAGTAGATATAGCTGGGGGTTGGGATATATAGCTTTGTTTAGAAGTTTGACTTGATGTTCAACAAACGTAAACACTTTTTGAAAAATATTGGTGGCCCTGAAAAGGGCCGTTTGTGAAGTTATAAACTTCAGACTGTTTACTTGCTGCTGGTGTATTTAGTGACGGCTTTGGTATCTTCACTGACAGCGTGCTTGGCCAATTCTCCGGGTAAGAGAAGACGGACAGCGGTCTGGATCTCCCTTGATGTGATGGTAGATCTTTTGTTGTAGTGTGCCAATCGGGAAGCCTCTGCAGCAATTCTCTCAAAGATATCGTTGACGAAGCTGTTCATGATGGACATTGCCTTGGAGGACACTCCATTGTCGGGGTGAACTTGTCTCATAAGTAATGGTGAAAAATATATATGGTGGTGTTTAACGACCTTGACTGGCTATACAGCCCTCGCACGGTTGGCTCGGTGCCCGAAGGTGTTTGGTGAGCTTTATCATATTTTGATGCCATGGGTCAGGAACAAGTAGTGGAGGTCGCAATATGTAGGCCGCCATCTTGGTTTTGGTGAGTTGTTTTTGGTTTGTTGACTATTTTGATGTTGGTTTACTTCACAACGGCTGCTTTCAGGGCCAGTTTGGTCAGCTTGGCAGCCCGCTAGCCTCGATGATGGAGTACTGGTAGATGATCTCGGACGTAGTTCGAAAGATGACAGGAAGCATTATCAGGACCAAAGCCGTGAGGCAGTGAAATGAAGGTCGTATCACCCAACAGCCTAGGATACAGCCCTCGGACGTTAATCGGCATAACACTCCCCATGAAACAATGGTTTTGGAGTGCATGTTAACGCGGGTACGCCAACTACTACGTCTATCTGTACGGCATGGATTGGTTTCTGTCATCTTAAGTAGTAAGTCGTTGATATCTAACTGTAAACCCTCATCGAAGATAGCGGGTAAAGGAGAGCTGGCCCAGCACGTCCGTTCAGCTGTAATGACTGAGACGTGACTGAATCGATTGGATTGATGAATTCGTAATGATGTGATTGTCGATGTGATGATGGTGAAAAAATATTTTCAATTTGTTTATATACTGGGCAAAACGGATTGAAATATATTATTGAACGCGAACCTCGGAGAGAGCACCCAAAACATGTTGAATGTTCGGTAGCCTAACTGCCTGCAGAGAGCTTCGTTCTGATTGGTGTATAATAAAAACATCGTTCAATCCGTTTAGTGGGTATATAAGCTAAATTTTGAAGAAAAATTTAATCACTTGATTTTATTTTTTTTTACATAAAATAAATGGGGTCTGCTTACATTGGGAAGAACTCATTGAGATCTGTCCCCACAAAAAGAAAACAAAAAAATAAAAAAAATGAAAAAAAAAAAACAAAAAAAAAAACAAGAAAACTTGTTTATGGATAAAATGTTTGTTAAACTTATTTTAGATTTAAAAAAAATAAAATGCAGCAAAATATATGAAAATTATACTGCTGGTCGCACATGTATCTTTCATTATACTACAAAGTTTAACACAATATGCCTCATTGGCACCAGGATGCAAATCTCTGGGTCCAAACCATATGGTAATAGTAGTTCTTGAAGTCACGGTGTCAATAATGGGGTACAGTTCAAAATTTAATTACCAGATTGATTATTCGGTGGTCTCATGGTCAGTGAGGGCAGTCAGTCAATAAACAGACCACGACAATCCTCACTGAACAAGGGGACCATGACTCAAACTGGTCTCTTTATATCTGTGGGAATTTCATATATAATATTTTTTTCTTTTATTAATCCCAATGTAGGTGATAGAAGTATGCGACAGTCTTTTTTTATCTGGCGCATACATATTTTTGGCAATTTTTCATTAAATAATTGACACCGGGCTATCAGGAAGCAGTATCTAATCTCTATCCTCAGCGATGGACATTGAGATTCATTTATACACTTGTGTATATCTATAAGCTACTACTACCTTACAAATCAAAGCAATCATCTGTGTAATTAACCATGCAACGAAACAAAAGCAAGAATGACAAAATAAATATTTCTAAAATCTACAGAATTTTACAAAAGTAAAACCACAATACATTAAAGACTTGGAAAAAAACCCTCACAACTTAAGAACTCACGTGTAGTAAACAAAACACGAAACACTAAGATTTTTTCTTCCAAAAACAATCACGAAGAGTGTAAATAGGGCGCAATTTCAATCTCAGGAATGTCACCTCCCAAAACATCAATATAGAAAATTTTATCACTTTATTCAGTGTCGATCAACCAAATAGTACAATATGTCAGGACGAGGAAAAGGAGGAAAAGCAAAAGCAAAGGCAAAGTCCAGGTCATCCCGTGCCGGACTTCAGTTCCTAGTCGGTCGTATCCACAGACTTTTGAGGAAAGGAAACTATGCCGAGAGAGTTGGTGCCGGTGCTCCAGTGTACCTCGCAGCTGTCTTAGAAGACTTAGCAGCTGAAGTATTGGAGTTGGCAGGAAACGCTGCTCGTGACAACAAGAAGAGCAGAATCATTCCCCGTCATCTCTAATTGGCCATCAGAAACAACGAAGAGTAAGCAAACTCTTGTCTGGTGTCACCATTGCCCAGGGAGGTGTTTTACCAAACATCTAGACTGTACTTCTGCCAAAGAAGACCCAGACAGCTGTCAAGTAAAAAGTGGATATAGCAGATTACTCACTTAGCAACGACCCTTTTCAGGGCCACCAATATTTTTCAAAAAGAGTCTACAATTGTTGTACATCATAGTAATACTTTATTCCCATACATAATAAAATAAATTATGTTCTCATACATAACAATAAAATAATATTTAAAATACAAATGACCCTTCTTCTGTGATTCTTCTTTTCTTCTATGACGCATCCCATTTAAGTATATTTCTTATAGCATAACACTAGGTCTAGTAACTTTTTCAGTCTTCTTCATCAGAAAACTTATGGTCGTACTTTCCGACTCTTTGAACCCACTAGTAGCTTAGTAAATCATAATATAAAATTTGTCTGGAAAAAACAAACCACCCACCCTGATAGTAGTTATATTTGATACTAGTCTTCTCTCTTCTTTTTTCTCTATTGTTTATTGATGTGAGCATGCTTTGATTCATCTGAGAAGGTGTTTTTTTATTTTTTTTTTTATTATTATTATTATTAATTTGTTGTTATCAGTATCTATTTTGTCAATACTTTTATATATAATATGTACTTTTCATGCTTTTCTTTTTTCTTTTTTCAAATGAAAAAAGTTTTGCTTTCATCATCTTTCTTTCTTTCTTTATTGTTTGTGTATTAAAGATGTGGAATCGCCAACAAACAGACAATGTAACAAATATTCCAAAATGCCAAGCTATACCACATCTTCTTTCTTTATATTAAATATACATAATTATGACATAATAAAACAATAAAGAGACTCAGCCGATCCGTACAAAGTCATGTCGAGAATGTGTAATTCCATTTGTTTTTGTTTTTGATCTTGCATTTTCTATTTCACTTTGTTAGTGTTCATACTGCATTTTTTTCCTTCTTTGTTTTCTTTTTTTTTCTTTCCTTTCCTTAATGTTTGTGTATTTATTTGACCATTTTTCATTATTATTTTTTTTCTTCTTCAGATTTATCATATTAAAACCGTAACACTAATTTACTATTGTAATGAGGAATGATCAGAAACTGTAGTTATGAATGAAAAAAGGGGGCATTTTTACTGTCATCTTGGGTTGAGCAGTTTATCAGTAAAAAATGGATTGAAAACGGTCAAAGTCCCTTACAAATCAGTCCAATCAGATTTTGTGGACCAATCAACATTTTGGAACTTTTTTGTTATGCACACATAAGAAATTTTACCCGCAGTCAGAAGCATCTATTTTCTTCACTGTAATACCTCAAAAAAAATATTCCTAGTAATAACAACAACAGTTTTATTCATACATTACCTAAAAGATGTTTCCCTAGTAATTGATATTTTTTTTCAGACCTAGAATGAAAAAGTGGATTGAAAGTGAAAACAGTTTTAGGCAGCACAGAGGTACAAATGTACCCGAAATTCAGTGGTTGTCGTTTGTTGCTGTGTTATTTAATTATTTTTCGTTTTTTGTTCTGTTCATAAATCAGACAGTAAGTTTTCTTATTTGAATTGCTTAAAATTTTCATTTTGTGAACTTTTTAAGCTTACTCAGCGCTATTGGTTTTGCTTATCGTAGAAGGCACTACTGTGAACTGTAATTGTCCATATCTAAGTCTTTTGGTCGCTAGTGGAGAGTCGTCTTATTGACAATCATACTACATCATATTTTTATAGAAACATGTATACATGTTTAAGATTCATTTTCATTTCGGGGCAATTTATAGCTTACTAAGCGCTTTTGGTTTTGATCATTGTGAAAAGCCATACCTGAGTAATATATTGTTATTTCTCCGAGCTTTGGTGGACATTTATTAACAATCAAACCATATGTTATTTTCATATACACATATAAAACGTTTAAGTTTCCATGAGGATCAACAAGGAAATAACAATATTGAAGTTAACCCCTTTCATAAATAAGTTATTTGCAAAAAAACCTTCCTTACATGTTTGCTTTGTGTGACAAATACTAAATTGAGGGTCAAGGTTGAATTTTCAGATCCAACTGTATGTTTTTGATCAGCTGAAGGATACAAGTTTAGCTATTTCGTGGTGGCCAGTTTTTAATTTTACTTGGGAATGCCGGAGTGACCGGAACAAACCACCAAACTTCTGCAGGAAAACTGGTACATGTAGTAGATTATGATTGGAATCGAAAGGACACTAAGGAGAAGGAAATCATCGTCTCATCCTCAAAATATATTTTCTATAACAAAATATGATCATCAAGCTTTAATAGGACAATATTTTTGTAATCATATTCTTAACGAAAAATATAATAAGCATGCGCAATGATTATGATTTTAACCACGAATGACACAATAATGACCCCTTACTCCTGTCACCATAGTCATATAGAATTTCCTCGCCTATAGAAATATGTCTAGAGGCAGTCAGCATGAGATAGGGTTGGCCTTCAAATTCTATAACCTTCATTTGACAGTTATAGCTGTTCTTGCTATGATTCACCAGGCGACCCATTCGCCCATTTTCTTCAGTTGCATCTATGCAATAGCGAACGCCTCTGTGCGAAAAATAAAACATATAGCAACCCACATTCGGGTCGTTGCAATATTGAATCTCTCTTTGATTTGCAGTCTTTAGATCAATAAGATCACCGGCATATATTACGACAAAATCACCCACACAAAATGTCTTATTGGCAATGACCCCGCGACCTTTATTTTCTGTTTCTACAATAATTAATCCTTCTTCTCTTTTGTTCAGAATTCTGTCTTCAATTTCATGTTGTTTTTCTTTCATCAAAATGTCATGTTCTGAAGGTAATAAAATAGAATCTTCAGTCAAACCTTCCCAATCAATTATAGAATAGTCTAATATCTTCCTGTTACGTCTAAATCTCTTTGCTGACGACATTTCCATGATATGTTGTATATTTGCTCGTACGAATAGTACTATAAATGTTCCATCTACACCAAAATCTGAAAGCATATAAAAGATTTACTTACAGAATAAGCTCGTTTAAAGAAAACCCAACGACTTTCCAAATGATTAATTAAAAAGTGTCATAGAAAATGTGTATGTCTTTTTGGTTGTGGGAGTGTCCCCCCCCCCCCCCGGTTAGGTAGGTGGGACTTCAGGGGCGGATCCAGCCATTTTAAAAAGGGGGTTCCAAAACCAAGGACAAAAGGGGGGGGGGTCCAACTATATGTCCCCTTTCAAATGCATTGATCGTCCAAAAAAAAGGGGGGTCTAAACCCCTGGAACCTCACCCTAGAATTTGCCACTGGGGAGGGTGAGGACGTTTATTTTAGTTTTCTAGTATATCACGTTCTTAGTTTTAAGATATATATATATATATTGTACATGTTTACGCAAGGCTGCAACATAATTGCTTACACGTTTTTCGTTTGAACTCTGGTGAACGATGGCAATCATACCATATCTCCTTAGTTTTATAATAATTAGCAGTGGCGGATCAAGAACTTTTCATAAAAAGGGGGTGGGGGGCTGACTTACATAAGGGGGTCCGCTCAAGTCATGATTCAGTGATTCCCTATATAACCAACAATTTTTTCTCACGAAAGGGGGACCGGGTCCTCTATGCCCCCTCCCTGGATCCGCCTATGATTAGCACTAATTACTAGTTTCAATACTTGTTTACTCAATGATCATATGTTTTCAGAAGCACATATTTTAGAGGGCCGTAATGAGGGTACCTCCATGACCAATAATGGTGAAAATTCTTGACAAAGGTAATTTCTGTTACATGACGATAAAATGTACGCTTTCTTTTAGACCATGAACAAATCGACTGATTTTGACAAATCACGTTTTTTTTCTCCAAAAATAACAGCAATGATAATTATTTGTGACCTCTGTGGGATCAAAATAAGGATATTTTGACGAATCACGGTAAAATTTTAACCAAGTTGACGCTAACGTCAACCGAAAATTACCGTTTGACGCCTGACGGCAAAGGACATTCGTTAAACCTCATTTTACCGCAAATGTCAGAGTGCGGAAACTGTCTTTTCCGTACACTTACCTTTGGAAGACGAATTTATTTACAATTACACATTCATTATCTGGCTTATGTTATTCAAAAATGTAGTTTAACAAGGGTCTGATATGCAGTGGAAATTTCAACATGTATGTTACGCTTTATGTTGACGTCATCTACGATTTTTGATGACGTCATTTGCTCTCTAAAACTCTTCCCTTGGCAAATGATTGAAAATATGTATTTTTTTTTAAATTTAAATCAAAATGAACAAAATTTATCTATAGAGTGACACACAGCTTTTATAGCTGACTATGCGGTATGGACTTTGGTTATAGTTGAAGGCCGTAGAGTGACCTATAGTTGTAAAATGTCTCCGTCATTTGGTCTCTTGTGGAGAGTTTTCTCATTGGCAATCATACCAGATCTTTTTTATATAGTATAAAGGAAAGTTTGGATGTAGTGGGGTCTTTTTGTACATTTAAAGTAATTATTAAGGCTGTTTCCGTTAAAAATACCCACGAACATGCCTAAACTATAACATTTTTCTGTAATATTGTAAATTTCTTTTTTTCTGTATATACATGTATATATATCATCCATTTCTGTAATCAGCACTGTGTTACTTTATGTTTTTAGTTATTCTTAATACTTTTGCAACCCATTATTCAATTCTTTATTTTTGGGTAATTTTTCTTCTATTCATTGCATTGTATGGCCATTTTTATATATTACGTGAACTCAACTCAGATCCTCACATAGATGAACATTATAAGGTGCAAGGCAATTTTGTTCCTTTTTTCTTTTTTTCCCAAAGTTTAAGGACATCAGTCAAACATTCTTTTAATATTTGGACTTGGCGAACATATTGCATCTTTGAATTTCACAAGTTATATTGTAGTTTTATTCATAGCGTGTTTAATCAGTACCTGATCTGTGGTCGGAAATTCTGGTTCCTGATCAAGTAAAAACAAGATATAAACACTAGAATAAACATAACATAAGTACAATTTGGAGGGAAAATAATAACCAAATAAAACGGACGCGTAATACATAAATAATTAAGCTTTATTTAGAGTCTGCAAGGTATACAAACATAGACAAACATAAGCTCTAATGAGCTTTTAATCGACAACTACGCGTAACGTATGCATAACAGACACACACAGGATATGCAATGTACGAGAAACGGAAACTTGGCATACCGGACAGAATGGATTTCGAAGGTACATCCAACGGACGAGTATCTCATAAAGCGGACACCTACGGAAGAGTAGCGGATAAAACGGATTACCACGATATGCGGAAAAAAAAAATTAAAGACCACAATAATATTATTAGTTACATAGTGTGCTAGTGACCTAATACGGTATATATGGGGTCAGTAAATTCCATATGGGGTGAGAGCGAAGCTCGAATCCCCATATGATATGGAATTTACTGACCCCATATATAGCGTATTACGTCACTAGCACACTATGTAACGAATTTATCTTACCGACTATCTTAACGTGTAAAATTTAGACTAGTGACCTATCAAAATGAGCAAGTTTTCAATACAGTTAACATTAATTAACATGATTTAGAAACTACTTCCTTTGATCCTACAAAAAAAAATGCCAACAATGACTACTTGTTAGATTTAAATGTGTTTTATGAATTTATTTCACTTTATCATCACTTTCTTCGTTTGTTGAAACCTTTAAGATTTTTTTCTCAGTACTGTTTTGTTTTTCTAAAGGGACATAACACCACTACTAACCGTGTATGAAATAAGCCTCGCCTCCTTATTACCTTATATGGAATATAAAGGGACGCAACTCCACTACTAACCGTGTATGAAATAAGCCCCGCCTCCAAACTAACCTAATATTAAATATACACGGTTTCCACCAATCATATTCCTAGAAATGTATAGGAGGTAAGATAAAACATGTTAAACGCCAAAATATTCAAGAAGTTTCTGTGTAACTAGTTTTAGTTTATTCTTCAAAATGCCACTAAAAGGTAGGATCTGACTTGAATAAGAGCTGATTGATTGTGAAGACGTGCTATGGTCGGGTTGTTGTCGCTTTGACACATTCCCCATTTT
This sequence comes from Mytilus galloprovincialis, assembly GCF_965363235.1. NCBI lineage: Eukaryota > Metazoa > Mollusca > Bivalvia > Mytilida > Mytilidae > Mytilus > Mytilus galloprovincialis. Next base: position 39,198,780 of record NC_134843.1, on the reverse strand, counting down.
CTTTCTCAATTTTATGATACTCAAGAAGTCTGACATACAATTAATATTAGTTACATAGTGTGCTACTGACCTAATACGGTATATATGGGGTCAGTAAATTCCATATGGGGTGAGAGCGAAGCTCGAATCCCCATATGGAATTTACTGACCCCATATATACCGTATTACCGTATTACGTCACTAGCACACTATGTAACGAATTTATCTTACCGACTATCTTAACGTGTAAAATTTAAACCAGTGACCTATCAAAATGAGCAAGTCATCATTACAGTTAGTAATAACATGATTAAGAAACTACTCCGTTGATCCTACAAAAACAGATGCCAACAATGACAACTTGTTAGATTTTTAGTGTTTTATAAATTTATTTCAATCTTAATCATCAATTTCTCCGTCTGTTGAAACCTTTAAGATTTTTTTCTAAGTACTGTTTTGTTTTTCTAAAGGGACGTATTAAGCACCACTACTAACCGTGTACGAAATTAGCCCCGCCTCCCTACTACCTTATATGGAATATAAAGGGACGTAACTCCACTACTAACCGTGTATGAAATAAGCCCCGCCTCCCTACTAACCTAATATCAAATATACACGGTTTCCACGAGGACGCTTTTAACCAATCATATTCCTAGAAATTTATAGGAGGTAAGATAATTGGTAATTCTACCCCGAAATTATCAATTGGCAAGTATCCGTTTCACATCCGTTCACCATCTGTTTCATCCGTTATACGTCCCGTAGAAGTCCATTGGTGAATTTGTCTAGAAGACCTCTAAAGCATGAATAACAGACAATTTAGTAACAAATAAAAAATAGAAACGGAACGGACGAGTACCGTAAAAAAAATCGACGCCTACCGGATGTTCAACGGACATTTCATCCGTTGAACGTCCGTTCAAAGTTTTGAGCAGGCTCAAAATTTTCTACCGGACAGAACGGATGTCGACTGATATGACGAACGATGAACGGACATGAAACGGAAATGAACGAACTTCTAACGGACATTAACGGATTGAAAAATATATATCCGTTTGCGCTATCCGTTCAGTTGTGATATCCCTTATGCCCGCGTCACACTGTCCCGATTTTTATATACGATGGACACCCGAATGCGAAAATTGTAAGTTCGTACGAAGTTGGTCCCGATCTCGTTAAAATACCCAAAAGTGACCGAAGCAAGTACGATGAATAACGAAGTCTATACGATTGTGCCGAAAGTATATACGATAGCAAAAGATGGACATACGAATGTTAACCGAAGACAGTATTTAAGCTTCATATCTCAGCCGAAGCCTACAAGATGGATCACGAAGGTTACACGATGGATTACGATGATGGCGCGATGGCCATACGATGTTTAAAAGACGTCGTGTACAGCTTACGATGCATTTAAATTATATGCCGAAGGCATCACGCGTTTTAAATTGTTAGATCAATATTGAATATACATTATATTGTACATTTAATTTTTGGTTTAATCATAAAACGGAAGACCGTGGGTATTTCCAGTTACTGAATAATTTGGTTGATTTCTACAAAAAATAGTTTATGTATCAAATATGCGTATTCAATTTACCATTATTGCATGTGTCATATACAAATATAGTGTCCATATTTGTCCCCAATATGTTACATACGAGGGGATGCCACGCTCGGCATTGCCTTGTTTAAACTGTAAAATGTGTGCACTAGTCTGAATTATCACCCATAATTATGCCCATGTTTACTGATCTATCTTAAAGGTAAGGTAAGGGGTTCGTTGATCCCTTTTATTGAAAAGTAAAGGAAGGATGTGGGGAAAGCAACAAATGTGGCAAATATGACATATAGAAAACAAAATGTTTATGGAGTAAACATTCGTGTGACAACAACTCAGACGATACATAAAAAATCAGAATAATGAAGAAAAAGTTGATTTCCCTATATACGTGTACCTGCAGTGTTGGTATTCGAGGCGCGTTTATGATTTTTATTATGTTATTTGATATGAAAAATTGACAAAAAATAATATTTTATTTTTAAAAGTAAATCCTGAGCCTGTAATACCTGCTCTTCTTGTTCCATTTGAATTAATAGAAACAACGCTGTCGCCTTTCTTGTTTGCATAGAATCATATGATATGAGGTCCATGTTCTTTCTTAACTGTCGTATTAGACTGACCAGTGCATATCGCGCATGGCACTTTAAATGTATTTAAGCGCGAAAATTAACTTACATTTAGCTGGATTTATTGCCGTCGTAGTTCCATCTTGTCACCTTCGTACTTTTATTCGATGGCTTCACGACGGGATTACGAGGTCTTCACGAAGTCGTGTTGCCATCGTAAGACCTTCGGTTATCTTCGTGATTCATTCGTGTAGACATCGTAATGTCAAAACTGCCCGATGGAAACGATGAAAACACGAATGCAATACGATGTTCAAAGATGCATTCCCGGTGACATTACGATGGTGAGGATGGTGATACGAACTCAATACGAACCCTAAACATCGGACGCACCTTCGGGGATTTTTTAACATGTTAAAAAATTTAGAACCCTTCCCGAAGTTGTCCCCGAAGGCTAGAAAAAGCGGCCGATGGTTCTACAATGGTTAAAGATGGCACTACGAATAGCCCGATCTGGATACGATCAGTCCCGATTTTGAAAATTTCCATAATCGTGTTGCCATCGGCGTAAAAATCGGGACAGTGTGACGCGGGCATTACCGGATAGCCCCGAACGGACGCCGAACAGATGAAAACAAAGTTTTCAGTTTACAGAATTGTTATCCCTTTGGAGTCCGTTGATGTACTGACCAAATAAAACGGACGCGCAACAAATGTATAACGGACACTCACAGGATGTGCAACGTACGATACACGGAAACGTATCGCACAGAACGGATGCAGAACGTACATCCAACGGACGAGTACCGCATAAAGTAATACGTACCGGCTAAAACAGATGCATATCTAAGATATTCGGGAAATCAAAAGCGACAACAACTAAAATACATGTTAAAGGCATAAATATTAAAAAAGTTTCCGTGTAACTGGTTTTGGGTTTAAATATTCTTCAAAATACCGCCAAAGGGTAGGGTCTGGACTGCATAAGAGCTGATTGATTGTGAAGACGTGCTCTTACTCTAAGATCAATCATGAATAATAAGCATTCATGATACCCAAGAAATCTGACAACCAATGATTTGTGTTTCAAACCAAAAATTTTAAATTGGCATTTATCCGTTTCACATCCGTTCATCATCCTTTTTATCCGTTATACGTCCGGCAGAAGTCTGTTGTTGAATTTGTCTACTGGACCTTTAACGGATGAATTACGGACTAGTAACGGATACAAAACGGAAACGAAACGGACGACTACCGTTCGAAACGGACGACTACCGAACATTAAACAGACACTTCATCCGTTGGACGTCTGCTCAAAGTTTTGAACATGCTCAAAAATTTCCACCAGACAGAATGGACGTCAACGGATAAAATGGACGCTGAACAGACATGAAACGGAAATAAACGGACGTCTTACGAATAAGAACGAACGTCGAACGGACATAATCGGTTTTAGAAGTTATCCCGATCGGCGCTATCCGTTCAGGTGTGACCTGGGCTTTAAAGTGTGACCGGAGCTTAAACGAACAGTTGCAAGATACATACATTTCCAATCCTCCTTATTTTGAGGAAAATTTTGATGATAAAGGAGCCACATATACATTGTACTAAATGTGATCTTGTGTCGGTAGTTTGAAGAATACATGAGATAATAAAGAAAAAAAAAAGAAAAAAAAAAAAAAGAATATAAGTACTTTTACCGTGACGTTTTCAGAAGGAACGTCATTTTTCATTTACGTTGTGAATTTCGATAAGTTTTTGTTTCATAGTCAATTATAAGACAATAACAAACAAAACCAAGGAGTAAACAAAGACTCACAAAACTAAATGACATTTACTTCAACAGTTATAAATAATAAATAAGAAATAACACGAACTCCACTAAAAACCGGGAGTGAAATCAGGTGCTCCGGAAGGGTAAGCATTTCCTGCACCGTATACGGCACCCGTCGTGTTATTCCTTTGTTCAGTTCGGTAATGATGAAAGGTTATTATGACGGACGAAGAATATCAGATATGATTTCTGACACACTTTTGCCATAATGGCCAATCAGCTCATGATGGCGACCGTAAAACTTCTTGAGTGATGACCTTAATGTGATTGATTCATAATTATATATAGCCCTGTCTTAGCAACTTTTGAGAAAGCGGTATTCCTCGTTCAACAAAATCAACGTACTTAAAACTTTGATATAAAAAAATAAAATTATTGTCGTAAGAAATTTATCGATGTACCCACTTTTAATACATTTTGTTTAATTCTATAATTGTATTTTAGTTCAAGGAGGCAGAGTCAGACTGTACAATAAACACTTTTGAGATAGTTTGATTGATTGCTTCGTGCTTTACTTTCTGTTTCAGCACTATTGACTATTTCGTCACGGTTATTTGTTATTGGCGGAGGAAGCCAGAATGCCTGGAGAGAACCACCGACCTTTGGCAGGCAAAACTGACAACCCATAGTCAATTAAGAATGGAGTCGACCGCATCTACCACGTGTTGGGTTCGATATTACCATCTCTGTGTTCACTGGTCAGTGATGCAGTCACTGGGTTGAAATACTTCAACCAATCGACCATCATGCAATAAAATGAATATATAAAACGATACAAAAGTGTTTTGATGTACAAAACAAAACATACTATAGGATAGTAGCTAATTCAAATTATAAATATTCAGCTTGCATTTTGGGTATGAACCGTGGCCAAAACATATGCCTTCAACGTCACAACTTTTTCTTTGATTATTAACACCCCTCGGTTCAAGGTTCACGTGGTCAACATTGACACATAATGAATTATGACAGAGATGGCTAGCGTCTTTATCACATGGGATTTGCAAAGTATTGTCTCTCACCATTAAAACAACTCTATGAGCCTTCCGATGTTTCCATTTATAATCGACGGGATCGCGATAATGAACAGTGCCATATTTCCTCTGTTTGTCCAAGCTTCCCTTCCAAATTAAACACTCAGAATATGGATCTTGTGTTGTTTGTTCTGAAATTCTTGCCTCAAGTTTTCTCCAAAACGTCTCCATATAACTGTTAAAATATCATTTCCGATTATGTCTAAAATCTCAAAAAAGGTATTTGATTTTGAACTTATATTTTGCGAATTTTATACTGTATGGAATAAAAGTTAAGAAATATCAAATGGAGTTGCGTAACTTTATAGTATTACACAAACAAGTGGTATTCATAATACGAGAGCCTTGTTTGTCTCGCGTAAGCTTTTTGAGGTGAATTATGTAGGTTGTTGGTTAAAAGTTTCTTTCTGCAAACCACATATTATTCGATGTATCAATTCAATTGATCGTGAACGAAAACATGTTACGACCGGCTACATGACATCATGTAAAGGAGCGCGAAGGCAAATACCTATTATTAACTGCTTATTGCACTTTTTTTAGTTTATGATGATCTTCGTCATTTTGCTTAAAGTTTCTTCTGTTACTTATTCTAGCTTTGGAAAGGGAATTCTTTAACTGCATTTTAATACAGAGTTGCCGTGTGTTTGTTTATTCGACATTGGCTAGAGGAATAGAGGGAGGGTTGAAATCTCACAAAACAAGTTTAACCCCGACGCATGGTTGCATCTGTCCCAAGCCTTTAATTGTTAGTCGAGTATGGTTATCTTTTATTCATGTGTATGTTTGTGAGTAAGTTTGGCGTCCACTTCGTTGAACTACATATATTATATTATTGTTTATGAGCCAGCTGAAGCCCGTCTACGGCTGAGGGATTTTCTAGCTGTGTTAAAAGTACAAAGCAGGGCATAATTGATAACGGGTATATTAATGTGCATGTACTATTTGTGGCTAGACGCTTAGCAGCTCTCACTCAATTAATATGATTACATCAACAGTTGATTTCTATTGTCATAAAGTTTTAAACAGCTATAACAATTGAAAACAGTATTTGAAATCGAAGACTTTAACATTGATAACGTAAAATAACAAGTGCACTGAAATCTTTAGCTACTATCATTGATTTTCACTGAGCGCAGCATCAGGGTTTTTTTGGGTTTGCCTCTTAAATAACTACCAGGATATTTCAAATACAATGCTGCATCCGAGAAATAAATAAGATATGGTCTGCGTTCCTGTTCTTTACTATTGCATCTTGTATTATCACTCAAACATTTAAATTTTATAAGAATAATAAACTTACAATTGTTATGTATAGTCCGTTATGCTAAGTTTCTTTTTCAGTAATGAGATTTGCGGGTAATATGTTTAAATCCGTTGTGAACTTCTAGCAGACGAAATAAAAATTCCGCCTAAAAATCATTTTACTAAAAGCTTTAGAAGAGAACTAACGCGTAATTGGTCAATTTAGAAAAAAAAGTTCAATCCAGGTGCTCTCTTCGACGTTCGCGCTATAAATACGCATACCAAGTGTGCACGGCTGTTTGGTGTTACGCTAAGACTTATAGCTAAGTTAGTTGGCTTGTTTGACAAATACAAATATGATTTATTTGTGAATAATTCCATCCCAAATTACAATCGCTGAATGGGTTTCTTTTCTTGACTTCAAGTTCCCTTAATAACCTCTATCTATCAAAATTATATTTTTTATTATGTCAATTTTTTTAAGATACTTTACAAGATACATCGGGACACAAAACGTATGCGAATTATTAAAGGATAAATACGTTTTAGAATCTAACCTTACAATATTCCAATAATCATACAAATTGAATAAATATATTATGCTGGTCGAATTTCTATAATAATACTGAACGTACAGCCCTATATGTATTATTTGTTATGTTATTTTCATGCATAACTTCTCTATATCGTTTTATTTCGTATAATTTTATTCAGCTATTTGTTTATCATATCTTTTCATTCTTTTGTCTATAACTGTATATATATATATATATAACCATGGCAAAGACTGCTACACATGCACTTAAGAACATCCTTACGAATGCACTATATGTTTGTAGTTACATTTCGTCGTAAATTTCGTTTATATCATTAATAAATATTTTGAAAAAACATACAATTTTAACATACAATTTTAACATACAATTTTAACACACAATTTTAACATACAATTTTACTAATTTTATACCAAACATGAAGCAGGATTTACTGGGTATCAAATAAGTATAAGCTGTTTTACCGTGTGACTTGCTTGAGAGTAAACATAAGGGAGGATGACTTCGATACACGTTTCACTGGACAAAGGGATACAACTCTAATTTGTATCACTAGTAACATCTATGGGAATCAAAACCAAACAGTTTGATTAAGTCAGCATATGCAGAAGTAAACGTTTAGTTGTTAGAAATATATTTTAATGGTATACTACTACATACAAGTGCTTGTAGATATGCTAAAGTTGTTTGGCAATTGTTAAAAATGGTTAAAAAATAAAATAACAAGAATGTATGTATGCCACACAAGGGCGCCGAATTGGAAATACAATATGTTTTAATGTTTTAATGTTTTTTTAATGTATCCCTTAAAACATTAATCATGTAGTTTATCATTTCGAGTGACAGAATCACATGATAACGGATGCGTTTGGTGTCTTTCACAAAAAGAAACCTCCGTGTGCATATACACGATTCCCATGGATCGACTTGTTGGCACTGATTATCTCAATTCAATTAAATCAATTTCTTATTCGCCATAATAGGCGAGTGTAATATTTGAAAAAGACGTCTAGTTAAGGATTTTAATGCACCCACCTAACACACGGCTAATTTCTTTTTTAAATGAAAGAATAATGATTTAACTTTGATTTTTGCCCGGTCGTCACAAAATCGTACGGTGCAGTTTTTTGTAAAATTGACGTTTATTTCAGAAATTAGTTGAAAATTATAAAATTACGACATGTTTTTCAAGCAAAAGAAATTAGTCGTATCTCTTCTTTTATACAGAATAATTAAGTGAATTAGATTCTTAAAATAATGAAAAACAATATTTACAACTAAAACTCCGCATGCTTGTGCACACCTTCTAAATATTTGACATTTTGTACGAAAATTTTCATAATCCTGACCTTTTCGGATCTAAAATTAATTTTTTTATTAAATGCTTTTGCACTCTATCCATTTAAGAACACACCAAATCACTAATCAGTTATCGTTTTTTCATTCAAGATCAAGACTTTATCTCAACATTTCTAAAAATCACGAATTTCTGTAATTTAATGATGTTGGGTAAAATCACTAGATAGTTTCCGGAATCCTTTATCTATTTCGTTATCGTTTTTTTACTGAATATATTAGTCGATTTCCGTGTACTTAATAGTGCTATTAGAGTACGATAAATCATATATAAACGGTTCTATTTCTATCTTGAACTTCAGTGTAGCTTAAATAGATATAAAATCGTCCGAAATTAAGATCAAATCAAAGTAAAACATAGTTTTTGAGTTCTGTAGAATTCACCCATGATTTCTAAATAAGGAATCGTATCGGAAAATTGTAGAAAATCTTCTGAGTCGTGTCAAATTTTCACAGTCCAGTTCACAATGAAACCCTTCCTATGCTAAAGAGCAAAAACTATCTATTGATTGACACAGATGCATAGTCTGTCATGTATTTACTACATAGAAACTATGTAGTTAAACACTTAAATAAGATACAGTTGTATTGCCGCAGTGGGAAAACGAAAAGATGAAGTTTACAGAAGACTGGTCGATGAATATGAAAAAAACATCCCATTTGAAAATACAAAATATCATAAAAGTTGCTATGAATATTTCAAAAGTAAGCACAACCTATCATCTTCTGTTTTGTCTGTACAAAGACTTTGTACTACATGTACCAATTCTACTGACCAGTCTCTTCTCATATATCAACGAGGGCAATAGATCTACAACTTATTCTGATTTGTCTGTTTGTATATTTTGCGAATGTATAAAGCCTATAAGCAAGTTACACAACTTCTTAAGGTATCCTCTGAGTAGCAAACTCAAGCTGTATTGAGTGTTAAAATACATATATCTCCTACAATATATCGAACAAAGAAGATGTGATATGATTGCCAATGAGACAACTACCCAAAAAAGACCAAAATGACACAAACATTAACAACTATAGGTCACCGTACGGCCTTCAACAATGAGTAAAGCCCATACCGCATAGTCACGCTATAAAAGGCCCCGGTAAGACAATGTAAAACAATTCAAACGAGAAAACTAACGGCCTTATTTATGTAAAAAAAGAACGAAAAACAAATATGTAACACATAAACAAACGACAACCACTGAATTACAGGTTCCTGACTTGGGACAGGCACATACATAAATAATGTGGCGGGGTTAAACATGTTAGCGGGATCCCAACCCTCCTCTAACCTGGGACAGTGGTATAACAGTACAACATAAGAACGAACTATAAAAATCAGTTGAAAAAGGCTTAACTCATCAGATGGACAAAAATATAAGTGGACGTAATGGTCTGATTTACAAAACAACTCATGATAATTTTACTATTAAATCTTTATACCATCGAGCTTGCATCGCTAAATATTTGCTACAAAATTTGAAGTCAGAAAGTAAAGAGCTATTTTATTCTGAACATAAAACAGCTTTTACTAACATTTCGACGATTAAAGATGACGTGCCTGTACACAAGGAGCATTCTCGTTAACAACTTAAATTACTTGATCAGTTAACCGGGCTTAATTAGGATCGCCGCCGAGAAAACTACATAACATATTATCAGCTTCAACAAATACTAAAAATACATGTATATTATGGTCAATTTATAGTTACAATGTACATGTATACAGCCTCAACAAGGCCGAGGCACATCCAATATTGTATACAGCAGCTCTATAATTTTGTCTTATTCTTTTTAATTCTTTTTATATAGATTTATCATTACAAATGCACCGTATTAATGGACACACCTTTGATAACTATTAACAAGTTTGACTGATCAACAGATTAGAAAAATTGAAAATGGGGCATACATTCTACATGCATGGCATTATTTTTCTTCTGGGGGTCAAAATTTTATCCAAGACAATGTCGACCTAACTACAGAAACAATAAAAGTTCTCCGTATGACTTTGGTTAGTTAAAAGGCAACATCGGTCCGGTATGATGTTATCCAACTTTTTACAAGATTTGATCTGTTCACGCAGGGGGAGGTTGAGATTGCAAAAACATGTTTAACTCCGCCGCAATTTTGCGCCTGTCCCAAGTCAGGAGCCTCTGGCATTTCTTATTTTTGTATGATTTTTTGTTTTAATTTCTTGAGTATATTTCGAAGCTTAGTATGACGTCCATTTTCATTTCTAACTAGTACATTTTTGTTTAGGGGCCATCTGAAGAACGCCTCCGGGTTTGGAAGTTTCTTGCTACATTGATGACCCATTGGTGGTCTTCGGCTGTTGCCTGCTTTTTGAACGGGTTGGTGTCTCTTTGACAAATCCCTCATGTCCATTTCCAATTTTTAATTCAATCTGTATATAGTAGATCTTGTGTCCGCTTTGAGCAAAACCTCTGCTGTACTGGTATCTGCCCATGCCAAGGAAATTGTCTTTGTATGGATATTTGACCGATATGAATGATTAGATTACAAGTTAAAATGAAGCTATAATATTCCGATATCGCAATATTCCGACACTTAAATGGTCCCACATCCCATTGGTCCGACGTTTCGATCATTTAGGTTATACGCTAACGGGATTTTAACATAAGAAAACCAAATAAAAGGTTCAATATTAGCATAACCTTGCCCTCCGTTTGAAGCGGTGAAACAAGATATAAAAAAGTATTACGTAGTGCCAAAGGTCATCACTAGCGTAATTTAAAAAAAGTACAAACTCCTTTGTCAAGTGTTGTTTGATTAATAAGATATCTCATTGGCAAGATACACGGCGGCCGACTAAAGTAAAATCAAACACAGTTTGACGTACAATGAGTGGTCATTTTTTTCTTGTGATGTTTTACATTAAAATTGTCAATTTGTTGATAATAATATACTAGTAGCACTTTACTCATTTGAGTAATGTTAGTTAGTACTTTTATCATATCTGATTTAGTGATGTAAATGAAATTGCGGTATGATCCAGACTCAACATATTGCACTACAATAATAACAAAAAATCCGCCCTATGGTTGTCTGATATTGAAGCGGTTCGTAGGCTTTCAAACTAACAGGAGACCATACGCTTCCTCAATTTTAATGTACAGCTCATCATGGGAATTTCTAAACAATTAAAATTACGTCATATGTTAAATTTCCCCTTGCTTCAAATATTTTGTTTCGGATTATTTATATCAAATTTGCAGATATATGTTTGTAAATACTTGCAATCAAATGATACGGAGGTATTATAAGATTTAGATAATACAAGGGCGACTACAGATACATTTGTGTGACTTAATTGTTGATTTTCAAAGACTCCGAGAGAAAACGTTACGTAACATGCGTTACCGTTAAAATCAACCAAAATTAATTAAAGTCATATGAAACCTCAAATTAAAAAAAATAATGCATATCTTTTTTTATAACTCAATGGATAGTTTTCATTATAAAACTTAAGTACATATACCTTTTTCTGAAGAAAATTCTGTAATTTATTCATATTTAGAAGAAGTTTACTTTATTTTAATTGCTTCCTTCCAGGAAGCAATTCCCCCGATATATTTTCCGTATGAAAAGTGACCTCAGTGTGACCCATTTCGTAAAAATCCGGTGATCGCAATACGCATGGATGTCCTTAAAATAAACTATTATCTGAATTTACATGTTAAACACGTGCTCAATTTCCATGCTTGTTTGTTGATTTTTTGTTAATTGTTGACAAACAGGTGACAATCGTTAAACTTCGGTTTCAAAACACGAACTTTAATTACCTGCCATATTTTCACAACAACATTGACCGATTGAAAAAAAATGACGATTATACGAAATTTATGCGAAAAAAATAATAAATTCTTACACAGAAGACTAAGTTTATGATGTTTGCATGCATTGGTTCAAGAATTGGAAGAACATTATTTTTCACCGGTCACTCGTTTCTTATGACTTTAACACTATGATAGAAATATATTTTCCCAACAGTAATAAAGCATTCCTATAAAATTGTTTCATTTTTGCATTTGTTTTGACTCGATTTTTCTACTGGAAGTATCCGTGAATTGAAATTGCACCCATGACCTTTGACCTCGAGATAAAAAAAAAATGCACCATAATTTCTTTTGACGACCGGGATATTTAGAAAGTACACATTCTTAGCTTCCCAGTGATATATAATTTAGCCGTGTGTTAGGTACAAAATGTAGGTGCATTAAAAATGTAAATTTGGCTCTCATATCACTCGCCTATAAATACATACATTTGTAATTCATAACAATTATTAAAAAACGCAAAAACATTTAGAGCAAGTGGCATGTTTTCGTAGATCCGTTAAAACAAGTAATTTTATCTGCAATTTGGTTTATTGTAGGTGCAAAATCGTCGTCTAGACCATTTATTAGAACAAAAAACCCGTTGTTTATATCGTTCTCGAACATACGTAGACAAAACATATCAGGTAAAGAGAGACACGGTTAATGAATAGAGGGCGCTAGCAATCCCAGAATTGTTTTCGGAGAAAATATTACGTAACCAGCTATTCATTGTATCGAGAAGGATGAACTGTAGAGACGAGCCGCTGGACTAGGCAGCAATTTTTAGCTGCAAATAGTATACCGTTATGACGAGGAAGATTAAAGACATGATAAATATGCTGATTAAACCATAAATTTCTGAAACTTTTAAATTATATCTATTAAATGTGGGTATAACATCACAGTCGTAAATGCGTCAGATATTTGTCAAATATATTTAATTCAGTCTATAAAATAGCATTACGTAGCTATAGGTCTTTTTCCCAGAAGAAATATGACAGGGTATACATTTCTCAATATATAAAATATATTTTTATATATATGTATATATAAAAAGGGTGGCATACTGGATATCTCTAATGTTTAATCTTACCATTACATAATTGGTGTCTCGTCAGTCATTATGACAAGCCGGCATAATCACGTGTCTGAAACATAAGTCTTGGAAATTCCATCCTTATCATATGGCAGCATGAATTAGTTTTCGAGTCAGCAATTATTTTGTAGTAATATTTTTTTTTTAAATGAACATAGTCTTCGACAAAAATACATATAGATAAATTAGACCCCTTTATTCTATATAAACAAAACATTTAGACCAATGTACAGATTTTCTGTTGTTGCAATCATTCAATTTTACAATTCACACAGAAACGAAGCTACGTTTTGTGTCTTTTAATTACGCATATCATATCTAAAAATAATAAAGAAATTTTATTTTGAAGTATACTAAATGTTGAACATCAGAATTACTTCATACGAATTTAGAACAAACATTATTGTCTCGTACACAATGGTGTATACATGCAAAAGCTGAATTCTCTTTTTCATCAAAAGTGAAATGTAATATACAACACTGAAAATTTGCTAGACACAATATCCTAAATCATTCAATGGAAACAAATAATGAAGGGTATCTCACAATCGTCATTGTAACTGTATCAGTTCTTTGGAAATATCCAACACTTATTTGCTATTTCATTAGAATATATGACGAAATTAGTGTTGAACAAAACACAATACTTTTCAAAAGTACACCTAGTTCTATATGCCATACAAAACGATTCTTTGATTAATATTGCTCCATCTTTGAAAATGTACTCGTACCCAACAGTTACTGTTTAAGCACAATATATTTCTTGTATATATTTTTCATATGGTAATGAATTATATAATTGCTGTCATCTTGAAATTTTGTATATCGCACTTAAAAATTTGGAGTGGATTATGTTTTAAAAGTTGTTATAACTTGTCAAAAGAAAATGAGAAGACTAATGTTGCTACAAGGCAGCACTCACACCCGCAAAATGGAAAGGGATTAATATAAGTTGCAATAACTTGTTTCCCAATCCACTGTAGATAAATACATCTAAACTAAACTATAATTTGTATCTCATCCTATTGTTGATTTAGACAATACAATGTCTGACAAAATCATAATGTTTTAATTGCAGGTACCCAAATAACATTTTTCTCATACTTATCTAGTATGAACCATACACTATGCATCATCTTTCTTATCTCACTGTTGTCAGAGAAAGACTTGTTAACGAATGCCCTGCATAAACAAACAAGTACACATATACTAGTATACATTTAAACAAACGAACAAGGATAGACATAAAAATGAAAGGTATTACTTATATTAAGCTCCCGTTATAAAAACATTGAATAAATACAACTCGAAACTGAATGAAAATTGATTTGCCTCTTTGCAGTTAAAAACACCACATAATCAAATGGCAATAGAAATTAAAAACCAATTGTTCAGGGAACAATTGTAGGTCTTTCCACTAGTAAAGATCTATTTTGATATTGAAATATTAAAAATCAGTTTAAAATGTTAGTTCCTATGGCTTTATGATGTATTTATATGAATTTAAAGCAAAGGTCAAAATCTAGAACGTCATATTAACCTATGACCTTGACCTCAATTTCAAGTTCACAAATCAAGGACCTTAAATCAAAAGACCCAAGGTCTTTAATATGTTTGGTTTATTAGTAATATCACTTTACGCGTAATTCTAAATGTAAGATGGGCAAAAACTCCCATTTATTGTCTGCGCACCCTTTCAATCAAAATATACAAGTAAGGACATGTCGCAACTAACAATTTATGAAAAATTATTTGTCGATATGTCATAAGATATTTGAAAATAAATGAAAATAAGCCAAAATCAAAATTTAGAATATGACCTTGACCTTTGACCTTGACCTCATTTTTATTATTTTGGACCAAGGACCCCAAATCTAAAGACCCTATGTGTTTATCACTTATGGTTTACCATTTAGAAATGCATATCACTTAATTAAATGGAAAAGGGGGAATAACTCTCATATGGAGTCTCCGTAAAGCTTCAGTCCAAATGAATATCCTAATCCTGAAGATGTAACGAGCAATTTGGTAAAATAAATTTGTCGTAATCTTTAATGGTTGCGAAGGAGTAGTGGCCACAAGAAAAACAGTGTTTGGGGAGATAACTCTTACAACGTAAAGTATTTTGTTACACAGTTCTAAATTTTTAAAGCGTATAAACTATACGATACCATATTCCAAATATCTAAGCGACATCTTTTGAAACATCAATAATACGCAAGAAAAAAAATTAGGCGGAAGAAAAAAAAAAAAAAAAATTAAAAACCAATTGTTCAGAGAACAATTGTAGGTCTTTCCACTAGAAAAGATCTTTTTTGATATTGAAATATTAAAAATCAGTTTAAAATGTTAGTTCCTATGGCTGTATGATGTATTTATATGAATTTAAAGCAAAGGTCAAAATCTAGAACGTCATATTAACCTATGACCTTGACCTCAATTTCAAGTTCACAAACCAAGGACCTTAAATCAAAAGACCCAAGGTCTTTAATATGTTTGGTTTATTAGTAATATCACTTTACGCGTAATTCTAAATGTAAGATGGGCAAAAACTCCTATTTATTGTCTGCGCACCCTTTCAATCAAAATATACAAGTAAGGACATGTCGCAACTAACAATTTATGAAAAATTATTTGTCGATATGTCATAAGGTATTTGAAAATAAATGAAAATAAGCCAAAATCAAAATTTAGAATATGACCTTGACCTTTGACCTTGACCTCATTTTTATTATTTTCGACCAAGGACCCCAAATCTAAAGACCCTAAGTCTTTATCACTTATGGTTTACCATTTAGAAATGCATATCACTTAATTTAAGGGAAAAGGGGGAATAACTCTCATATGGAGTCTCCGTAAAGCTTCGGTCCAAATGAATATCCTAATCCTGAAGATGTAACGAGCAATTTGGTAAAATAAATTTGTCGTAATCTTTAACGGTTGCGAAGGAGTAGTGGCCACAAGAAAAACAGTGTTTGGGGAGATAACTCTTACAACGTAAAGTATTTTGTTACACAGTTGTAAATTTTTAAAGCGTATAAACTATACGATACCATATTCCAAATATCTAAGCGACATGTTTTGAAACATCAATAATACGCAAGAAAAAAAATTAGGCGGAAGAAAAAAAAAAAAAAAAATAATAATAATTAAAAACCAATTGTTCAGAGAACAATTGAAGGTCTTTCCACTAGTTAAGATCTATTTTGATATTGAAATATGAAAAATCAGTTTAAAATGTTAGTTCCTATGGCTTTATGATGTATTAATATGAATTTAAAGCAAAGGTCAAAATCTAGAACATCCTATTAACCTATGACCTTGACCTCAATTTCAAGGTCACAAACCAAGGACCTTAAATAAAAAGACCCTAGGTCTTTAATATGTTTGGTTAATGAATAATATAGCTTTACGTGTAATTCTAAATGTAAGATGGGCAAAAACTCTTATTTATTGTCTGCGCACCCTTTTAACCATAATATACAAGTAAGGACATGTCGCAACTAACAATTTATGAAAAATTATTTGTCGATATGTCATACGGTATTTGAAAATAAGTGAAAATAAGCCAAAATCAAAATTTAGAATATGACCTTGACCTTTGACCTTGACCTCATTTTCATTTTTTTGGACCAAGGAACTTAAATCCAAAGACCTTAGGCCTATATCACTGATGGTTTACCAGTAAGAAACGCATATCACTTATATCAAATGCATAAGGGGAAATAACTCTCATATGGAGTCTCCGGATAACTTCGGTCCAAATGAATATCCTAATCCTGAAGAAGTAACGAGCAATTTGTTAAAATAAATTTGTCGTAATCTTTTACGGTTGCGAAGGAGTAGTGGCCACAAGAAAAACAGTGTTGGGGGAGATAACTCTTACAACGTAAAGTATTTTGTTACGCAGTTGTGAATTTTTAAAGCGAATAAACTATACGACATCATATTCCAAATATCTATGCGACATCTTTTGAAACATCAATACTACGCAAGAACAAAATTTAGGCGGAAGAAAAAAAAAAATAATAAATATAAATCAATTGTTTAAAAAACAATTGTTAACGGTCTTTCCCCTCTGAAACACGATTGATTTTTTATTAATTGCTTAATTAATTGAGTGATAGATTGATTGATTGGTTGGTTGGTTGGTTGGTTGGTTGGTCGGTCGATTAATCAGTTGATTGATTGATTGATAGATAGAGTTGAAGCCTCACGGAACACGTTGAAAAGGATTTGGATAGCGTAATTCCCGTGTTTAAACACTTGAGACCTAGCCTCTGTGAACACGTGAAAACGGCATTGAGAGCCTAGTGCCCGTGTTTAAACACTTGAGACCTAGCCTCTGTGAACACGTGAAAACGGCATTGAGAGCCTAGTGCCTGTGTTTAAACACTTGAGACCTAGCCTCTAGGAACACGTGAAAACGGCATTGAGGGCCTAGTGCCCGTGTTTAAACACTTGAGACCTAGCCTCTGTGAACACGTGAAAACGGCATTGAGAGCCTAGTGCCCGTGTTTAAACACTTGAGACCTAGCCTCTAGGAACACGTGAAAACGGCATTGAAAGCCTAGTGCCTGTGTTTAAACACTTGAGACCTAGCCTCTAGGAACACGTGAAAACGGCATTGAGGGCCTAGTGCCCATGTTTAAACACTTGAGACCTAGCCTCTGTGAACACGTGAAAACGGCATTGAGAGCCTAGTGCCTGTGTTTAAACACTTGAGACATAGCCTCTAGGAACACGTGAAAACGGCATTGAGGGCCTAGTGCCCGTGTTTAAACACTTGAGACCTAGCCTCTGTGAACACGTGAAAACGGCATTGAGGGCCAAGTGCCTGTGTTTAAACACTTGAGACCTAGCCTCTGTGAACACGTGAAAACGGCATTGAGAGCCTAGTGCCCGTGTTTAAACACTTGAGACCTAGCCTCTGTGAACACGTGAAAACGGCATTGAGGGCCTAGTGCCCGTGTTTAAACACTTGAGACCTAGCCTCTGTGAACACGTGAAAACGGCATTGAGAGCCTAGTGCCCGTGTTTAAACACTTGAGACCTAGCCTCTAGGAACACGTGAAAACGGCATTGAGAGCCTAGTGCCCGTGTTTAAACACTTGAGACCTAGCCTCTGTGAACACGTGAAAACGGCATTGAGGGCCTAGTGCCCGTGTTTAAACACTTGAGACCTAGCCTCTGTGAACACGTGAAAACGGCATTGAGAGCCTAGTGCCTGTGTTTAAACACTTGAGACCTAGCCTCTAGGAACACGTGAAAACGGCATTGCGGGCCTAGTGCCCATGTTTAAACACTTGAGACCTAGCCTCTGTGAACACGTGAAAACGGCATTGAGAGCCTAGTGCCTGTGTTTAAACACTTGAGACCTAGCCTCTAGGAACACGTGAAAACGGCATTGAGGGCCTAGTGCCCGTGTTCAAACACTTGAGACCTAGCCTCTGTGAACACGTGAAAACGGCATTGAGGGCCTAGTGCCTGTGTTTAAACACTTGAGACCTAGCCTCTGTGAACACGTGAAAACGGCATTGAGAGCCTAGTGCCCGTGTTTAAACACTTGAGACCTAGCCTCTGTGAACACATGAAAACGGCATTGAGGGCCTAGTGCCCGTGTTTAAACACTTGAGACCTAGCCTCTGTGAACACGTGAAAACGGCATTGAGAGCCTAGTGCCCGTGTTTAAACACTTGAGACCTAGCCTCTAGGAACACGTGAAAACGGCATTGAGAGCCTAGTGCCCGTGTTTAAACACTTGAGACCTAGCCTCTGTGAACACATGAAAACGGCATTGAGAGCCTAGTGCCCGTGTTTAAACACTTGAGACCTAGCCTCTAGGAACACGTGAAAACGGCATTGAGAGCCTAGTGCCCGTGTTTAAACACTTGAGACCTAGCCTCTGTGAACACATGAAAACGGCATTGAGAGCCTAGTGCCCGTGTTTAAACACTTGAGACCTAGCCTCTAGGAACACGTAAAAACGGGTCCGTGCAACATTTTAGTTGTATTGAAATTATGATATTTGTAGGAACATGAAAGGATATATATACACGCCTATAAAAAAAATCCTTGCATCTTCCTTTATACATGTTTTTTTTTTTTTATAGGGTTTCCCAGGATGTGTGTCTTATTTACTTATTGATCTTATTGTGTGTGCATTGAATTCAATTTTGTATTTAAAGGAAATCGAACCTGACCTGCATGGTTTGAAATGTACGTGCACATTTTAATTTTTTCGAAAAGGGGGAAACCCCTTTTTCATTTTAGGTAGTACCGGATGCAGCGATTGTGACGTCACCAAGCTGATATAGTCAAACAGATAGTTTATTATAATCCTTTGCAGCGAGAGACGTCGTCCTGAGCACATGCACCTATGTATAAAGAATGTGCAAACGGATTTAATTTTCTTTCATTTACAGGTCATTGATGTCGGATTGTGCATGCATTTTTTGCACACGTATCTACGGGAACACAGATTTGTTTTTTAATGCATGTTTAGAAGTTTGATTCTAGGATTTTACTACTTTTTACGAACTTTGGATTGATTTCTACATCATTGATTTTAATTTCTCAATCCAGATTGGAACGTTAAGCGGACTGCACGTGATTTGTACTGCTAACGGAAAATATATTTTCTCGATTTATTTTACAGGTAAATTATTGTCCAATCGCTGACCGCTGACCACTGGTCGACTCATTCATTGCATGCACACAAAAATGCTATTAATGCCGGTGTTATAGTACTTTAACAAAACGTTGATCGATCAATTTTCAGAAATACATGTACATGATTTGGAGCAGATATTTTATTGTGCATGAATAGATTTGTATTTCAGAAAGAAATTTATTTATAAAAAAGATGGATTAGCATTTTTATAATAAAATAGAAATGGGATTCCTAAAAAAAAAAAGGGGGGGGGGTGTTAGATAGGTTGTTGTGGGCATTGGATTATTTACAAAGATAAATTGCATGTACGCATCATGAGAGCTGTAAAGTTTGAAGCTATAATTAGTAAATTTGTTGATATTTCCATTTCAGTGGCATGAAAACCCCCAAAATACTACGCATATTTTTTCGACAAAATTTCACGACATAAATAATGTCGCGACTAACATTTTGCTCACATTTGTTTCAAATTTACCCCTAACTTTTTTCAAAGAAAAAGCAGTTTGAAGTGAATGTCAAAATTTAGATCATGACCTTGACCTTTGACCTTGACCTCATTTTTTAAGTTGGGACCCCAGGACACCAAATAAAGCGGTTCTAGGTTTATACGCCTAAAGGTTCACGAGTTCATATGCATATCACTTATCTCAAATGCAAAAGGGGAAATAACTCTCATATGGAGTCTCCGGATAGCTTCGTTCAATTTAAGATCCTAATCCTGAAGACGTAATGAGCAAATTGGTAAAACAAATTTGTCGTAATCTTTTACGGTTACGGAGGAGTAGTGGCCACAAGAAAAACAGTGTTTGGGGAGGTAACACTTACAACGTAAAGTATTTGGTTACGCAGTTGTCAGTTTTTAAAGCGCATACACTGTACGATATCATATTTCATATATCTAAGCGACATCTTGTGAAACAACAATACTACGCAAGAAAGAAATTAGGCGGAAGAAAAAAAAAAATAAATATAAATCAATTGCTTTTAAAAAGCAATTGTAAACGGTCTTTCCCCCTTTGAAACATAGATTGATTGGGGGGGGGGGGGGGGGTGTTTGTTTGTTTGTTTTGTTTGTTTGTTTGTTTGTTTGTTTGTTTGTTTCTGTAAGGGGTCTATAGTATTGTGTTACCGGAGAAGTTTCATGTTTAGTTTGGAAAGTTTTTATTTTATTTTAGGTCCAGCGCGCGCGCCAGATTGAGGAGACACCACGTGACTTGGGTTTATAATAACGAAAACTTAGTCTTTTTATTTCTCTTTAGGTCGGGATGTTGAACAGACAACATGTATAGAGACGGAATGTACACAATGTAATTTCTTTTGTCATTGTAGGAAATTGACATTTTGATCACAGTTCACCAGCAGTGCATGTTTTGGATTTAATTGAACCGGTGGAACTTTAATACAATTTAACGATTATTTTCTTAAAATGTACATTTTTCAGCACCAGTTTGTAACACAGATTAGTATTTTAATCTAGGAGCGGACATTTTATTGTAGCATTTCACTGAGATTTACGGACCTAGCAAGCAATTTATACGGCATTGCAATTTTTTTTCTCTAGGAAAAGTCTTGAGAGATATCGGCACCACGTTGTTTTATGAACCTTAAGTACATGTATGCCCTGCTGACTGTAAATTTTGGGATCGATTAGACTTGTAGTTTCAGAGTTTAAGTGATAACAAGGAGGTGGATTTTTTTTTCAGAAGAGATGTAAGATCAATATTAAAGTTCAATTCTTCTTGAATAATTGATAGGTCTTTCCTTCCATTTTCTTTTAATTATACTGTCATCAATAAATATATCATATATATTGATTGATAAATTTATTGATTAGTTGGTTGGTTGATTGGTTTATTAGTTAAACACTTGATATTGGGTCTCTTGAAACAGGCGAAAAAAGAAACCTTGGATTCCGTATTAAACACATGAAACGGAAACATGCATTAATTAATAGAATGGATTGATTGATTGGTTGGTTAAACACATTGGTTGGTTAAACACGTTGCTTAAACACATTGGTTGGTTAAACACGTTGCTTAAACACATTGGTTGATTAAACACGTTGGATAGGGTTAATTTAAACAAACGAAAAAAAAGAGACATAAGTTTCCGTATTAAACACATGAAACGGAAACATGCATTGATTGATTGGTTGGTTGGTTAAACACGTTGGTAAAACACATTGGTTAAACATGTTGGTTAAACACGTTGGTTGGTTAAACACATTTAATAGATTCAATTAAAACAAGCGAAAAAAAAACCTTGGATCCCGTATGACACAAATGAAACGGAAACAGGCATTGATTGATTGATTGATTGGTTGGTTGGTTAGTTGGTTAAACACGTTGGTTAGTTAAACACGTTGGTTAAACATGTTGGTTGGATAGGCTCAATTAAAACAAGCCAAAAAAACCACCTTGGATCCCGTATGAAACACATGAAACGGATACATGCATTGATTGATTGGTTGGTTGGTTGGTTAAACACGTTGGTTGGTTAGTTAAACACGTTGGTTAAACATGTTGGTTTAACACGTTGGTTAAACACGTTGGTTAAACACGTTGGTTGGATAGGCTCAATTAAAACAAGCAAAAAAAAACCACCTTGGATCCCGTATGAAACACATGAAACGGATACATGCATTGATTGATTGGTTGGTTGGTTAAACACGTTGGTTGGTTAGTTAAACACGTTGGTTAAACATGTTGGTTTAACACGTTGGTTAAACACGTTGGTTGGATAGGCTCAATTAAAACAAGCAAAAAAAAACCACCTTGGATCCCGTATGAAACACATGAAACGGAAACATGCATTGATTGATTGGTTTGTTGGTTAAACACGTTGGTTGGTTAGTTAAACACGTTGGTTTAACACGTTTGTTAAACACGTTGGTTGGATTGGCTCAATTAAAACAAGCGAAAAAAAAAACTTGGATCCCGTATGAAACACATGAAACGTGACATGCATTGGTTGATTGGTTGGTTGGTTAACCACGTTGGTTGGTTAGTTAAACACGTTGGTTAAACATGTTGGTTAAACATGTTGGTTAAACACGTTGGTTAAACACGTTGGTTGGATAGGCTCAATTAAAACAAGCGGGAAAAAAAACTTGGATCCCGTATGAAACACATGAAACGTGACATGCATTGATTGATTGGTTGGTTGAACACTTTGGTTGGTTAGTTAAACACGTTGGTTAAACATGTTGGTTAAACACGTTGGTTAAACACGTTAGTTGGATAGGCTCAATTAAAACAAGCGAAAAAAAAACTTGGATCCCGTATGAAACACATGAAACGTGACATGCATTGATTGATTGGTTGGTTGGTTAAACACGTTGGTTGGTTAGTTAAACACGTTGGTTAAACATGTTGGTTAAACACGTGGTTAAACACGTTGGTTAAACACGTTGGTTGGATAGGCTCAATTAAAACAAGCGAAAAAAACAACTTGGATCCCGTATGAAACACATGAAACGTGACATGCATTGATTGATTGGTTGGTTGGTTTGTTAAACACGTTGGTTGGTTAGTTAAACACGTTGGTTAAACACGTTGGTTGGATAGGCTCAATTAAAACAAGAGGGAAAAAAAACTTGGATCCCGTATGAAACACATGAAACGTGACATGCATTGATTGATTGGTTGGTTGGTTGGTTAGACACGTTGGTTGGTTAGTTAAACACGTTGGTTAAACATGTTGGTGAAACACGTTGGTTCAACACGTTGGTTAAACACGTTGGTTAAACACGTTGGTTGGATAGGCTCAATTAAAACAAGCGAAAAAAAAAACTTGGATCTCGTATGAAACACATGAAACGTGACATGCATTGATTGATTGGTTGGTTGGTTAAACACGTTGGTTGGTTAGTTAAACACGTTGGTTAAACATGTTGGTTAAACACGTTGGTTAAACACGTTGGTTAAACACGTTGGTTGGATAGGCTCAATTAAAACAAGCGGAAAAAAAAACTTGGATCCCGTATGAAACACATGAAACGTGACATGCATTGATTGATTGGTTGGTTGGTTAAACACGTTGGTTGGTTAGTTAAACACGTTGGTTAAACACGTTGGTTAAACATGTTGGTTAAACACGTTGGTTAAACACGTTGGTTAAACACGTTGGTTGGATAGGCTCAATTAAAACAAGCGGGAAAAAAAACTTGGATCCCGTATGAAACACATGAAACGTGACATGCATTGATTGATTGGTTGGTTGGTTAAACACGTTGGTT
The DNA here is from genome assembly GCF_965363235.1 of Mytilus galloprovincialis. Taxonomy (NCBI): domain Eukaryota; kingdom Metazoa; phylum Mollusca; class Bivalvia; order Mytilida; family Mytilidae; genus Mytilus; species Mytilus galloprovincialis. The sequence continues at coordinate 39,174,797 of NC_134843.1, read as the reverse complement.
GGTTAGTTAAACACGTTGGTTAAACATGTTGGTTAAACACGTTGGTTCAACACGTTGGTTAAACACGTTGGTTAAACACGTTGGTTGGATAGGCTCAATTAAAACAAGCGAAAAAAAAACTTGGATCTCGTATGAAACACATGAAACGTGACATGCATTGATTGATTGGTTGGTTTGTTAAACACGTTGGTTGGTTAGTTAAACACGTTGGTTAAACATGTTGGTTAAACATGTTGGTTAAACACGTTGGTTAAACACGTTGGTTGGATAGGCTCAATTAAAACAAGCGGAAAAAAAAACTTGGATCCCGTATGAAACACATGAAACGTGACATGCATTGATTGATTGGTTGGTTGGTTAAACACGTTGGTTGATTAGTTAAACACGTTGGTTAAACATGTTGGTTAAACATGTTGGTTAAACACGTTGATTGGTTAAACACGTTGGAAAGGGTCAATTAAAACGAGCAAAAAAAAACCTTGGATCCCGTATTAAACACATGAAACGGAAACATGCATTGATTGATTGATTGGTTGGTTGGTTAAACACGTTGGTTTAACATGTTGGTTAAACACGTTGGTTAAACACGTACGTTGGTTAAACACGTTGAAAAGGGTCAATTAAAACAAGCAACAAAAAAAACCTTAAATCCAGTATGAAACACATGAAACGGAAACGTGCATTGATTGATTGATTGATTGATTGATTGATTGATTGATTGATTAATTGATTGATTGATTGATTGATTGATTGATTGATTGGAATTCAAACACACATAAAACTGTTTAAATAGTGCCAAAAAACACATAATTTGATGACCTTGACCTTTGACCTTGTGACCTTCGTCAAGGTCATTGCTCCACAAGGTCATTGCAAAAGACCGTATGGGTCAAGGACCTTTTGTTAAAGAGTTTTGCCTAAAAATGGCTTTTTAAAAACCATCAATGGGAGTTATGTCCCTTACATGATGGTAAAATCGGTATAGTCATAATGTAAAAAAGTTGCCCCTTGAAGTACCAATCATTTTTCACTGCTTAATTTTTCTGTATCTATAACCGTTCAATAGTTATAGGGAATTGAAAAACTTTTGAAAATCTAAAATATGACCTTGACCTTTGACCTTGACCTATATTTTCTAGTTTTGGTCCAATGAATTCAAATCTGAAGACCCGCAGTCTTTATGACTTACGGTTCATGAGATTTATATGCATATCGAAAATTTAAATATTCAAGGGGAAATAACTACTATAATAGGTCACTGGATTGCTTCGGTTAAAGTTATTTGAAGTTGTAACTTTTGGCAAGGAACATTTTAAAAAAAACCATTTGCCGCTAAGTCTCATAGTTAATGAGGAGTAGTGATAACAGTGTTTTTTGTAATTGGGGAGATAACTCCTATAAGGTAAACAGAAAACATTTGTTATTCTAATACAAGATAGATATTATACCTCCGATACATGATACCAAAGATCATCTAGATATGTTGCGTACTTTTCTTGATTTTTGACTTTGAAAACGGCGGAAGAAAAAGAATAATAATAATAATAATAATAATAATAATAATTAAAAACCAATTGTTCAAAGAACAATTGAAGGTCTTTCCACCAATAAGGATCTATTTTGATATGAAAATATTAAAATTCAGTTGAAAATGTCAGTTCCTATGGATAAATGATATATAAATATGAATTTAAAGCAAAGGTCAAAATCTAGAACGTCCAATTAACCTATGACTTTGA